>NC_061098.1:26968028-27020528 GCF_015104395.2 Macrobrachium nipponense | reverse complement strand
AATAATCATTCGTTGGTTTTTCCGAATGAATACTTGTTCATTTTTTTTCAAATGAACAGGGTTTTATCATTTTTCAAATAAATAATTTATTTTCTTCGAATGAATAATTATTCATTTTTCCAATGAATAATTACTTATTTAATATACACATGTCTCTTCCTTCATCCTTGACTAACATCATCTACAAAGACGAAGTCTCCTCCGCTAAACTGATTGAAAAGACTAAGTTTCGCGTCAAACTCACTTCGCACGAGCCTTGCTGTGATGGTAATTGCTTCATAGCAAAGAAAGATAAAGGAAAGGAGAAAGCATTTTCGAGAAAAAGTTCGGCAGCAAGGAGGCTTTCGCGCCAACTGATTGGGAGGCGCCTATGTTCGCGGCTGTTCTAGAATCGGCAGGAGTGTTGTGGATCTCGTCGACGTGAGAAACGCCGCGATTCTGATGCAATACCTCGTCTAGATTCATCTAAGAAGTTCTAGAAATCCCTGGAGTCGGTGACGTTCGCCGTAGGCTCCGGCCCCAGAGTGCCGTATAAATACGACGAACGAACTTTGGAGAGCAGTGATCGTAGAAGGAAGAGATCGTAAAAGAGAGAGATCACCAGTTAGTAAGAGCCACAGATCAGATTATCAGTGAGAGATCAGCAGCAGTGATCGTCAGAGAGAGACTAGAGACGAAGGAACCGACGAAGTATCAATCAAAAGAAGAGTTGTTCGAGAGATGGTTGGATATTAGGTCTAGTCGTCTTCAGGAGTGGACAGCCGTGTTTTCTCGACGTCGAGCAGACTTCAGAGAAGAAAGGTCCTGATAGAGGTTTGGTAATTCCTGCCTTTCAAGAGGACTATTACTCTGTTTTTTTCATCTGTCCATCCGCCTGTGTGTTTTTGTATGGTAACGCTGCGTCCCGGGCTTTAGATAGTTACATTAGCTTACATTCAACGATTATAATAATATCCTATTTCGAATATTAACGGTGTAATTCGCATATAGTAAATTATTAAAACACTTTTCAGTTGCAAATGTACACCCAGATATCCTTTTATTTACCTAAAACTTACACACAGCGTAACTATTTAAACACCACAGGCAGATGGACAGATGAAAAAACAGAGTATAGTTTCTGCAATACGGAGTCAAGAGGACGACTGCAATTGCCGCTCTACATTTATGAAGCCAGCGCGTCGAATTGCCAAATTGACTAGCAAGTATTTTAATTACCTCATGTTCCCCCAGTTCATGCAGTGTAAGATTCTATCTTTTTATGTAAATAGAAGATAAAACCCATTTCTGCATTTACTTTGTTAGTAAGCTTGTAAATAAACCTTTGTGTTAGTGTTTCTTTCTATATTCGTATCCCTAGTTTCAACTGTTGGTGTTATATTTTTTTTATTTATTTCATATCGAACCTGAAGCGGACTCTCTCAGAGGATTCGTAACATTGTGTCGACCTTTAACCAGGAATATTTCGACACCGTAAACTGTCTCTGAGATCTCAGATCCGTAACACTTGCCAGCGAGAAGTAACCCAAATTCTCGTCACAAAAAAAAGAACCCCAAAAGAAAAAAAAACTTCCCGCCAAAAATTCTCCTTATCTTGCCAAAAAAATAAACAGCTAAATAAATAAGAAAATAAATCCTCTTGCCAAAAAAAAAACTTCTTGCAAATAAGGAAAAAACTTCCAAATAAAATTCTCATTATCTTGCAAAAAAACAACTGAAAATGCTTTAATCTCCTAAACCTGAGAACTTTCAAATCATCATACAAAAAAATAGCTCTGAATAGAAGAGCTTTTACGTACAAATAAATGCATCCATCGACACACAATTCCCCAAGCTTACCATATCAATGAAACTACCATTTGGGAATAAAAAAAAAAAAACAAAAAAAAAAAAAAAAATCTGTAACCTGACTGTTATAATTCACTCTATGCCACATCTGGAAACAAAAGGTGGTGTAATACTGTTCGGCTTTCACGTGGTACTACTGTTCCCGTATTTTTTAAGCTCGGGGAAAAAATTCGGAAGGAAAATCACTAACAGCGTAAAAAAATAAAAAACATAAAAAAAAAACAATCCAATCTTTCATCTCTACACCAAGCAACGATAGTATGTACTATTATATATATATATATATATATATATATATATATATTATATATATATATATATATATATATATATATATATATATATATATATATATATTTATATATATATATATAATATATATATACCTATATATATATATATATATGTGTGTGTGTGTGTGTGTGTGTGTATACACATGTATATAATCATAACCTTATGTTTTCCTGCAAGTTTTTAAGGTAATGAGGTTGCTAACCCCATCGCCCCACGGAAGCTAAAGTATTCTTGGGGTTTTCCTGATGAGTCACCCATCCAAACACCGAGCAGAGCGGAATTCGTTTAACTTAGCTGGTCTGAGAACGATATGCGTGTGTGTGTGTGAGCAAATAAGTAAGCACAAGAGTGAGTAGAGATGCAGGTGAGTGGCGCAATGTGAATAATGAGGATACTGATAATAGTGAGTGTTCTGTGTAGGTAAATGAAGTAGTCATAATATTATGTAAATATCTTGCAACTGTGATTCAGCAGTTCGGGGTGGAATGAAGCGATGACATTTTCATTTTAATGAAACGGCATATTCGTGATTTCACATTCATTTCCGAGCGTTTGGAAGGCTCCCAAATATAAAATAGCAAAGAAGACTTTACAAAGGATGATTATTTATTGACGATATCAGAATTTATAATAATACCGATCATGTGTAAAGGTCTTGTATCGAAAATAGGAACTGAATCCCAGCTTTAATAATTTTATTATAATTCTCAACACGGCATTAGAAGGTATTAACACGTTAATCTTTCAATATATTCATTCATTTCAGAATCCCATGAATGATACTAAATGTTGTAATGTTAGCCAGAGAGAGAGAGAGAGAGAGAGAGAGAGAGAGAGGGCTGACTTTTTCTTTGATAAATGATGGATAGCAAGATGAAGGAAAGCGAATGAAACAGACTGAATTAATAATGAAAAAGAGAAAGAGTAAAAACAGATATTTAGATTCATACCCAGGGCATCTCTTGCCCAATCGTACCCTGCCACTTCCCCATCTATTTCGATAGCCCAGGTACCTTTTACAGATCTTCAACATAATGATGTTATATAGTTCTCTTATATAATGAAGACTTGTATAGTTCTTTTTTGGCAAGGAAATATCTCACTGGAAGGGTCTGGATAGCCGGAGAATATATGAAGAGATTAATCTCCTGGAATCTTTAATTAACTTAAAAATCCATACTGATAACTAAGTAGGTTCTGGATGACGTTCAATCATGGCTTACGCAATGTCGTAAGGGAACCAGCGAATTTCTTGGAAGAGCTCGTTCGGATTAAAATTCTTTTCTGATCATAATTCTTCACTACGTAATAAACTATTCAGAGAGAGAGAGAGAGAGAGAGAGAGAGAGAGAGAGAGAGAGAGAGAGAATTTTCTCTGTTACCTCTTCAGCTTGCGTTCAATCGAACACCATTATCTCCAAATATGAAAGACCAACAAACACAGAGAGAGAGAGAGAGAGAGAGAGAGAAGGCGAGAGAGAGAAGAGGAGAGAGAGAGAGAATTTCTCTGTCACCTTTCAGCTTGCGTTCAATCGAACACCACTTTCTCCAAATATGAAAGCAACAACTGCATACGTCTTTCTCTGGGCACATTAGCAGCAACAGCAGCAGCTATAACAGCTGATTCCCGAATACCGCACAGCTATAATCGGTTTACAAAGAACAACAACACACATCCAGCATCAGAAACTATAATACATCATACATCAGGCAATACGGAGAACAAGACCGTCATCATGCTGCCAGCACTTGAAAAATTTTAGAATAATATTGTCATTCGGCGACCACGGCCCGAACGGTTTAAATATTCATGGCTCTCCACGCAGTAACGTATTCAAATGACAATAATTTCCCGCGATATTGCTACACTTTGTTATTCCATTTTCATGGGGGAATGATGAGGACCTGTTTCCGTCCGCTATGGAGGTTCTCGTTATTTCATGAAACAAGGAAACCTACAAACTGTCGAGTAACTTGAATTCGGTATTACGTGGCGGCGGATTTTTCATTGTCATTAAGTTTTGCGAGACTACAACAGAATTTTGGCCAAAGGCCAAGCGGTGGGACCTCATGAGGTCATTCGGCGCTGAAAGGGGGAAATTGACAGCAGAAGGTTGAAAGTGTAACAGGAGGAACACCTCGTAGTTATAGCGCAATGAATCAATTATTCGAGAGGATGGAGAAAAATATGAACGGAGGTACAGTAAAATAAATGAATGCGGTTGCAGCTAGGGGCCCGAAAGGACGCTAGCAAAGAACCTTATGTAATGCCTACAGTGCACCGTGTGAGGTGCACTGATGGCACTAACCCCACACGGGACAATTCCAAAGTGGGATTATTCCCTGAATGATATACAGATTCTAATCTCGAGTCAGCTCTTTAAAACCGACATAAGTGAGACGAAATCTTTCCCAGTTATTGCTGTCAAATGTCTAGACTTTCCTAATACCTTTAAGCGTCCTCTTAAAATTCTTAAGATGTTTACATAGTATCAGCATATATATAGTGTCCGCTAACCGTCTGTCAATTTCTACGAAGGACTTACGAAAATGCCGTACAAAATTCAAAAAAAGGTTTCCTAAATAAATAACTTAATTACCTCTTCTTAACTAGATCTCATTAAAGATAGTAATATAAAAATAAATAATTAACTTAATTGCCCTTCTTAACTAGAAATCATTAAATGTAGTACTATAAAAACAGTCTTATTGCATTTAATTGTAACTGACTTCAGCAATAAATCAAGACTATAACTGCTATTCCTTCATCATGGTTATGTAAGGATACTTGCATAACTCTCTCTCTCTCTCTCTCTCTCTCTCTCTCTCTCTCTCTCTCTCTCTCTCTCTCTCTCAGAGGTGTTAGCGGGGCTCGGAAAAGATTAATAAATCAGCCCCGTACCTTCCCTACTTTTAATTAAAATCATGATAACGAAGTCTTATTTAGGAGCAGGGGGAAGGAGAGGGGGGTGGGGAGGGGAATTCCATATTTACGAATTATTCAGACACCAAAATTCTGATCAGCAGATATGGTTCTGGGAATTTCGGTGAGATTTTCTCAACATATAAACAAGATGAAAAAAATATACATATAAAAAATCATACCATTACAAAAAAAAATTTCTTTTTTTTTTGGGCAGGAAGAGATGAAAATAAGTTCCTTTAATAAGAGGAAGATTTTTTCAGCAATGTTCTTTGCTTTTGGATGTGAAAAAAAAAAGATATAAATTAGGCAGGCTCCAACGAGACTGAACAATTAACAAGTAATATTTTCATTTAATTCTTACAGAATATAAATATTGGGTTTTAAAATATCCTTTTCATTAATATATGCTGGACTTATTTTAATATATCTAGAGAGAGAGAGAGAGAGAGAGAGAGAGAGAGAGAGAGAGAGAGAGAGAGAGCCATTAAGTGAGGAATTTCTGGAGTAGCAAAAATGGTAACGCATCCGAGAATAGACTATGAGGTAATTAAAGTATTTTTGATGCTGCCCGAGAATACTTTATTGTCCCCTGATGTTATTAAATCCTATTCAGTGCCTAATTATAAAATAAAAACCCTCCAAGCTTAACTTATTGTGTACCACACTCATTAAATATATATATTTCTTCGTGAACATATTTTTGAGACAAAAAGAAATTTCCCTTCAAACACCTTCTATACTTTCCCCATGAAGTTCCTTTCCTAAAAAAACAAGTACTCATCTAAAATATTTTCTTTGTGAACATATTTTTGAGACAAATAAAAATATCTACTATACTTTAACCAATGAAGCTCCTTTCCTAAAAAGAAAAAAAAAATGTACTTTCTTTCATGAAGTCACACGGGAAATCTTCCCTCTCCTTTAGAAATTAAGTTAAACTACTTCCTTTCGGAGGGAATTTTCCAATTGTTTTTTTTTTTATTTCTAATCTTTTTCCCGATGAATTTAAATCGTTCACCAGTTTCTCATTATGATACAAGATGAATTTTTATTTAAAAATAGAGTTTCTACTGAAAGTAGTTTCCATTAAAATGTATTTTAAGAGTATAAAGATATCAAGAAATGAAACAGTTTTTCCATTAGTATTTCTGGCAAAACCAATTAGTCCATGAGAGAGAGAGAGAGAGAGAGAGAGAGAGAGAGAGAGAGAGGAGAGAGAAATTTGTAAGGAAGGGGCCTAATCATCCAGTCATCTGTGAGCCCAACCGAGCTTTTTTTTTTTTTAAATCATCAAAATGACTGACAGGTCTCTTGTATTCAGTGATACTGATTATCTGCTTAAAGACAAAAATTCTTTAGCATTTTAAATTTAAAATATACTTTTATAAATTCAAAATATACTTTCATTTCACGTACATCGATTTGCCCAAATTATTTCAAAATTGAAATAACTTTTCATTTCACGTACCTCCATTTGGGCAAATAATTTTACATTTCAAATATGCTTTCATTTCACGTGCATCCATTTGACTACAGAATAATTTTAATTTAAAATATACTTACATTTCATGTATACATCCATTTCACCAAGTAATTTTAAAATTGAAATATACGTTCATTTCACGTACATCCAACTTACTAAATAATTTTAAATTTAAAATACACTTTCATTTCACTTACATTCATTTGACCAAGTAATTTTTGAATTTAACAAATACTTTCATTTCACGTACATCCATTTGACCAAATAACTCCCATTCTGAATTGCGATGCAATGATTGTTAGCGGTGGCTGATTGTCATCTACCTTGACCCTCGTGGCCATACAACCAATTAATGAATACATTATCATTCACCGTATTCATGAACGGGCTATTCGAACTCCATGGATTTTCCAATGTCACAAGCATTGTTTCCATATAATTCTTCTCTCTCTCTCTCTCTCTCTCTCTCTCTCTCTCTCTCTCTCTCTCTCTCTCTCTCTCTCGTTAAAGAATATTAAATTTTCTAAGATTTAGGGAATTCTGGAGAAATTTATTTACTCTCTTCTGTAGCCATAATAAACCGAACTGGAATTCTCTCTCTCTCTATCTCTCTCTCTCTCTCTCTCTAAGACAATGATGACATACACTAGGAATTCATTTCCCTCTTCCCTGAGAGCACAAGTATATATTGGTAATCAACGAAGAAGGGGAAACATGAAGCAACTCAGAAAGGAAGCTCTCATATCTCTTTTGATCTTCGGAAGGATCTAGAACAACAAGGCAGAAGGACCTCTCATGTTACATGAGACCACCTTTACTGAGCATGCGCCTGAATTTAGAGAATTTCTGAGCCGTATCGCAACAAAGAATTCTTTATTCACACAAATATACTGTCCATTACTGCGTGGAAGATATAGCTTAGGTATGCTGGTGCGCCTTGTTTAGTGATTAGTACGGTATGCGCCACTCAGCTGTGGTGGGTTCGCGTCTCCCCTCCCACGGGGTGATGGAAAATCACTGGCTCTGTATAGTGATCAGTTACTGCTGCAGTGTTGTAGGGGAGGGGGTGTGGTGGTATTTAGCGATGGGAGGTTAAAACCAACGTTTTTTGGAAGTTTGAATTTAAAGTAAGTGGCCCCTTTGGTGGGCTTTTACCATGTGAATTGGTTACATGTACTGCAATAATAATAATAATAATAATAATAATAATAATAATGATAATAATAATAATAATAATAAATAATAATAATATTAATGCTTGTTGAATAAAATGGCAGAATACAACGAATTCTGCCATTTTATCCAACAGAATTTGTTAAAAATGAGGGTGCTCTTCCAAAATGATAATAACAATAATAACAATACTGTTAAAAAGAATGGCAGAATTAAGCCTGAGAAGCGAATTGTAAGGAAATAGAAAAAAACAATATATAAAATCAACTCGCTTTAATTCTGTCATTCTTTTTAACAGTATTTGCCTAAAAGAGAGTCTTCTACCAAAATAAAATAATAATAATAATAATAATAATAATAATAATAATAATAATAATAATAATAATAATAATAATAATAATAATAATAATAATAATAATAATAATAATAAATTTAAAATCGCCAGCATTACTCAGAATGAACAAACTACAATTTCTTATAGGCGTTGTCGCTATCCTATTTCCATTAAATATTCTACTACAGAGGTCTTAATATTTCCCAAATAACTTATATAGTTTTTACTTTCATTTGAGAACAAGAATCAAAATAAAGTTTAGTCAGTGCTTTTCAATGTTTCATTCAGTGTACGATATTTCTTAATAAAAGTTACGTTTAAATTTATGTATAAGTTTATGTATAAAAACGTTTCTTTAGCTTCATAAGCCACTGTTTATAAAAATGTTTGGATGAAACTTCAGTGGATATAATTTTATATGGGCGAAATATTCGTCAATAAAATTTTCTATGGGGGAAATATTCGTATATAAAATTTTCTATGGGCGAAGCTTTCGTATATACAATTTTCTATGGGCGAAGCTTTCGTATATAAAATTTTCTAAGGGAGAAATATTCGTAAATAAAATGTTCTATGGGCGAAGCTTTCGTAAATAAAATTTCCTATGGGTGAAGCTTTCGTATATAAAATTTTCTATATGAGAAATATTCGTAAATAAAATTTCATATGAAGAAAATTTCGTAAATAAAATGGTTCATATGGTCGAAAGCTTTCGTATACAAAATTTTATATGGAAAAAATATTCGTAAATAAAATGTTCTATTGGCGAAATATTCGTATATAAAATTTTCTATGGGCGAAGCGTTTGTATATAAAATTTTCTATGGTCGAAATATTCGTAAATAAAACTTCCAATGGGCGAAATATTCGTCAATGAAATGTTCAATGGGTGAAATATTCGTATATAAAATTGTCAATGGGCGAAATGTTCGTCAATAAAATTTTTATGGGCGAAACTTTCGTACATGAAAAGTTTTATGGGCGAAATATTCGTCAGTAAATTTTCTGTGGGCCAAAGGGACTTTATATATCCGTGAAAATGACCGTGTAGTCCTTTGTCCTCGCGTTACATCTATTATCACTGCAGCTTGATTACCATAATTTTTGTAATATCTGTTAAACTAACATAATTCTTAAGCAAAACAGATTTACCCAATGTTAAATTAAATAGTTTATCTGGTGAGAAGACCCCCTCATAAATTAATTACAGTGTATCATAAATCAGCTCAGTGGTCTGGTTAAACTAAGATATACTTTAACTTTTCTAACAGGGTAATTTGCTTATCTTACTTTGTTATTTTGTTCTCTCTGAAGTTATAGACATTTATTTTTAGTTCTCTTAAATAAATCCCCACTTCATAATTTATTTTACAACCTTCTAGAATAAATACTGGCATACGCAAGTTATTACTGCATAAATTCAAACAAAACACGTATGTAAATTATTCTCAGGGACGCCATATTGGCACAAATGAACAAGTAAAGCCTCAAACTGATAAACTTTAACCCCTATTATAGATAGCAATGGTGTTATAGCGAAATGCTCTGATGGAGACACTACCATACAGCTGGGAAATTATTGTATCCCTCTTCACAGTTTGTAATATTTTTAAATCCAAATAACAATTGCTGTAGAGTTAAGTAAATGAATGTTCAGTATTAATGGAAGAGTGTGGCCATGACTTCTTTTTTTTTAATGAAAATACAGGGTGTCCATAAAGTCCCAGTACCGTTACAAGTATTTATTGTACAGAATGGTACTGGGACTTTATGGACACCCTGTACATTACTTGAATTAAATAGAATTGTCAGAGAATACGTTGCACATCAGAGGGGAAAAATAATAGAAAATGTGTAACTACCACGAAACGGTAATAAGTTAAATACAGTGGGAGTGTACCTGATTAGGTGTATAAGTACACCTTCATTAAGGTAATCTAAAATTATTACAGAATTCTTTCTTCCTACGTATACTCAAGTGTTGCAGAGGGAATGAAAGAAAAAATAAGCTTTTATATTCCATATCCCGGGTGACTAAAATAAACCGATAAAAAAAAAAAAACTTTACTTGGGGAAAAACTATATCTATATATTCCGGTAAAATATATACGACGTGTTAGAAACAAATAACAAAAAAGCAATCCCCAACAGCAATATATATCCGAGAGAGAGAGAGAGAGAGAGAGAGAGAGAGAGGTGGGGGGAAGGGGCTCCTATCCCTAGTTCACGCCAGAGGCCCCTTTAACTTTATTGCCCCAGAAACATCGGTAAAGAACTAGGCCTACTGGGGATACCTATATCCCCCCCACCTCTCCATCTCCCTGGGGGGGGGGGGGAGGAAAGCTTGGGGGATGGGGGCGGTTTGGGGGGCTACAGGATCTCCGGTTTTTATTGCCTAGTTTTCATCGACGTCCGTTTCCAAATCTATTACGACCATATGTAAAATCAACACGGGTTTTTCCGATGAAGACTTCGTTTCAGCAGAGCCCTACAGAGAGAGAGAGAGAGAGAGAGAGAGAGAGAGAGAGAGGATTTTTATTTACTTCACAATGTTCGTCGGTTTTTCGGAGTTCTGCTGATTTGTAAGGAAAAGAAAACGTTGGCTGGAGGGCTAGAATTATTTAGCCTTTATCGGTTTCGTTATTCCAAAGTGCCATATTTCCCAAAGGAAGGGTTGATTGGGAACGACTGAACAGCGTTCCACTGGCAAGGAACTCCTACACTTACTTTCTCCCTTTCTCTTCGTAGAGAGAAAGAGAGAGAGAGAGAGAGAGAGAGAGAGAGAGAGAGATCATAATGGTTACTGATGGTTAACACACTAAACGCTTTCTCCCATTCTCTTTGGAGAGAGAGAGAGAGAGAGAGAGAGAGAGAGATCATAATGGTTACTGATGGTTCACATGTTAAATGAAGTGCATCGTTCGGTCAAGTTAACACCTGTAAAGGCTCGACCACGTTCAAAACAGAGGCGAAAACATAATTGCCAACTAACGTTCTAAAAGTTGCCTACCTTATAAACGAGTTAAAATGATTATCAGAAAATTCAAAAGTTATTTATAAAACCTCCATACGTTGACGAGGTTCGTTGCTTTAAGTGTTCGGTGCCGACATGACGCAACGCACTTGTAAAGGCAACAGAAAGACAGTTTTATTCAATGTTTTATGTAAAATACACTACACTAAACTCATGAGCCAGACGGCAGACAACTCGGTAAAAATGGTAATAACTTTGGAACTGCGAGAGGTGAGCCCATTATTTTTCTTTAAGAGCGACCCTGGTGGAGTAACGATGACAGAGCTGGCATACTCGCAACGCCATTTGTGAGACTATATCAGTCATCGGCTCTAGTTGTTACGTGCACTCATACAAATAAGTAGGCGCTCTTATAAGAAGTTAAACAGGTTCACTAATCTGTTTTAATTGATTAACCACAGTTATCCGTAAGCTAAAGGGTCGGTTGCCTGGATTGCGCATTCTTGAAGTACTAGACTATCAAAAGCATCTTTTCCCCTAAATCCTCTCATTCTCGACTCATATCAATTATAATATATTTACCACTCCACTAATGCATATGGATATACATTAACAAGTGCTGTACTGTTTAACAAGCACATTGTTTATTTTCTTTACATTATCATTCTAATAGTTAAATCGTAAATATCCCATCCTGAAATTCCTGTATCTTTAACTTTACGCGAAACACCTTTTTCAGACATTTGTAGGCTCTTCCACAGACCTTTCCTACCCGTCCCCCGCCAACAAGAACAGCAACAACAATAACAACAACAAAAGTAGTTTGTAGGCTTACTCCCAGAGTAAGCGATAAAATATTACACAATTATGCGAGAACTGAAATTCATTACTCAAAGAGTTAACTTTACAAGTTTAACCAGGTTTGGTAAGGTTAAGAATTTTTAAAAAAAATTCTAACAGTCAAATACACTTACAACAGAGACGGGTAAACAAATGTTTATTTTCTGTTCCTTCTCTTCACCATTCCCGACGTTTACCTCTGTCATATCTATAAACCTTCGGTTTTACAGGCCATATCTCATCACCGGCTCGGGAGTGGTATACCACAAGCGACGACACAAAAGTTATTATATAAGTCGTTCTACCTGGGAGCTCCGCTAGGAGACGGGTTTAGTACCAGCCTCCGGAGGTGAACCACAAAACCTAAACAAGAGACGGTCAATTTCTCGGATTATCTCGGTAAATTTAATTAAAATACTTTGGTGTCTCGAATTATCTCGGTTAATTTAAGCAAATTTCAAATTATCTCGGTGTTTTTTTTTTTTAAATTATCTCGGTGAATTTAATGAAATTATCTCGGTGATTTTTATTCAAATTATCTCGGTGAATTTAATAAAATTATATCGGTGAATTTTTCAGATTATCTCGGGACATTTGTAAAATGATATCTGTAAATGTCTTAAATTATCTCGGTAAATTTCTCAATCTCGGTACATTTCTTAAATTATCTCGGTGAATATCTTAAATTATCTCAGTAACTTTCTCAAATTATCTCGGTAAGTTTCTCAAATTAACTAGGTAAACTTCTTAAATCATCTCAGTAAACTTCATATATGATCACGGTAAATTTCTCAATCTTTCGTCAATTTCTCAAATTATCTCTTTCAATTCTTAAATTACATCTGTAAATTTCTCAAATTATCTCAGTAAATTTCTCAAATTAACTAGGAAAACTTCTTAAATTATCTCGGTAAACTTACAAAATTGTCTTCGTATATTTGTTAAATTTCCTCAGTAACTTTCTCAAATGATCTCGATGAACATATCAAAATATCTTGGTAAAGTAGTACTAATAAAGTAACAGAAAATTTTGCGAATTTCAACATGTTATACAACACAAGACATTAATAATTAAAAAAAACTTGGCGTACAGAACAACATTACATTTATTTATATGATTATATCCATATCAGGACTTCACTCAAGAGAAAGCCAGTACGATGGGTGTGTTCAAGAGGAACTCATACATCCACATGAAATGAGGCACGAAAGACAACGAATGAACGGAATACCAACAGATCCATAAAGAAGAATGTTGAACTATCTGCGATCAGGGTATGCTGTTACTTTACAATTTCTACAACAACGTCAGCACTACACTGGAAGGCAAACTCAATTCGTCAGTACGTAAGACTGCGTCCTCCATTAATAGCCACTTAGGGATGGCAACAACGTTGAAACTACGATAAGATGTTAAGTTATGTTAAGCCATAATGGACTTGCATTTGAGCTTGGTATCACGAGAAAGTAGGCACAGTTACTAACTGGAATTTCTAACCAAGCAATTATAGAATCATAAACCACAAGGCCAAAGCCAAAAACATAATGAATTACCGAGGACCTATGTATTCAAAAATGGCTTAACTTGGTTTATTGTTTTTCCTTTTCACATTTTACAGAAGGGAAACACAAACTGGACAAAGTCTGCAATCAGAACTGTCAAGAAAAGTTGGATGGGATTCCGCGTAAAGTACAGTATACCTTCGTAAGACCTTTAAATTCCCTTTTTCATAAGTGACTGCCAACGGCCAATAAAGCCTCTTACCTGGTTGCTTCCGAGTGGCACGAGAGCTCCAAATGATGGCAATAACTTGTCTACAGTTTAGTTTGGTCTTCCTGAAATATAAAATTTAAGATAATAACTGACTTTTATGGAATTCGGACTTCAAATCGCTTTCAAATTATGTTAACATTTTGCATTCATTTTTATAACAGTTTTCAAACGCTTAAGCCATTCAGAATTCAAATCGGTTTCAAATTATGTTAACATACTGAATTCATTTTTCTATAACAGCTTTCAAAAGTATTTCAATAATTTCATGCACGAAAAATATAGAAAATTTAGCTGTAAGAAATAAAATTCGTGTACATGACTGAATGGAAGGATTCTGTTAGCTTGTTTCTGTCAGTTAGGTTATTCACTCTGTCATGACTTTTTTTTTTTTTTAAACTGCAGATCAATTTATAGTCCTGAGTTGGGAACTAAGGGTTTAATTTAAAGTCCTAAATTGGGAACTAAAAGTTCAATTTACAGTCCTGAATGGGTAACTAAAGGTTCAGACATCTATGTTGGAAGTAACCTACAAAGGGCTAACTCTGAAGCAGTAAGTATAAGTTTGGCTGTGGGCAGATCCAAGGAAGAAGAGAGTCGAGCTTCCCCACAGCCAAGAAGGCCCAGAGCCCTAAGTCCTGTTTGGTTGGGATATGGTAGTTAGTGTAATATTATATCCCAGTAGATCCCCTACTAGACTTTTCCATTTTTCAGCTATGTTTAAATGAATGATTTAAGTGTCAGATGAGAATGGAATGGAATATAGAGTTTTAAATTAATGGTTTAAGAGTCAGATGATAATGGAATGGAATATAGAGTTTTAAATGAATGGTTTAAGTGTCAGATGAGAATGGATTGGAATATGGAGTTTTAAAGGAATGGTTTAAGTGTCAACTGAGAATGGAATAGAATATAGAGTTTAGGCCAAGGTCAAATACTGGAACAAGTGAGAAGCCGTACTGTAGGTTAGGCTAAGTCAAGATGTATCCCTGCAGGGGTATAAATAATAAAAATAATTTTTCACCAAACACATGAACCATATGCTATTTAGATTATTTACCTCGTGTTTCATACATTGCTCACCACCGCTGATATTGCAAACCTTTAGTTTTATGGGTTTTCCCCTCTCTCTCTACCTAACCATTTGGAAGGACCAAGATGGGGACCTATCAAACCTATCTTGCATACTGTAGTGTGCAGAATTTCCCAATTCACGACCAGACTTATGGATTTTGTCAATCAATTCCAAGACATGTTTCTTTTATACCTAACTTATCTCGAAGGTATACATCTAAGTTTAAGTTACTGTGATATTTGTAAGATGCAAGAATTATACCTTGTAGTGGTGAACAAGTATTTTGTAAGGAAATGAACAACAAATTTGTCACAATAACGTAAAAACTATTGGGGAAAAAAATCATTTTCACCAATTTTAGAATGAGCAGGAACAGAGTAAAAGTCCACAGAATAATGGGGTACCATTTTCGGAAACCACGGACCTAGGTATTAATTCTGATGATGATAATGATAGGCCCTTGAGTAAGTTGGGAGGGAGGGGGGTGGGGGAGAGCAAAGGCTGACCGATTCTTCATGGGATATCAATTTAAAGAATGATAAATAAGCAAGTTACATAACTGATTATTAATACTCTAGGATTTACGTAACCTTAGGGCAGGGTAGGGCTTGATACCCCAGGTTAGGCTTTACTGTACGTCAGGCTGGGTCGGTGTGTCTGTCTCAATCACGTAGGATTTCAATCCTTGCTAATTTTAGCTTTCCTATTACCAAATCCTGTTTGCTGCTGCTAAGATCATCCATTATTTTTGTTAGATGCATAGGAATTCAATGAGATAGCCAGGCCTTCCCAGTGAAAACGGATGTTAGATTCGCCAAAACCATTCAAAAAACTATAAGCAACATTACAGTTTGCACCTGCAATTCGTTACCAATTTGAAAATACTTGACCTCATTGCTTACATTAATTATATGACAACAGTGTTGTGTTATTCCTACGTTTTCTTTGGGAAATACTAAGGAAAAATGATATTGTTATGATACAATAAAGTTTCATACATACTTACCTGGCAGATATATACATAGCTAAGACTCCGTCGTCCCCGACAGAAATGATATTGTTATGATACAATAAAGTTTCATGCATACTTACCTGGCAGATATATACATAGCTAAGACTCCGTCATCCCCGACAGAAATTCAAATTTCGCGGCACACGCTGCAGGTAGGTCAGGTGATCTACCGTCCTGCCCTGGGTGGCAGGATTAGGAACCATTCCCGTTTTCTATCATATTTTCTCTCTTCCACCTGTCTCCTGCGGGGAGGCTGGGTGGGCCATTAATCGTATATATCTGCCAGGTAAGTATGTATGAAACTTTATTGTATCATAACAATATCATTTTCATACAATCAACTTACCTGTCAGATATATACATAGCTGATTGACACCCTTTGGTGGAGGGTAAGAGACAGCTAACATGGAATAGACAGATAAACAACATATGTTGTAGGTATAAATAAACCTTGGTTCCTATGTGATAGGTGGTAGACTTCATATGGCTGTTGCCAAGGAGTCTGCATCACCTCAAGAAACTTAGCGAGATATGTGATCTGTGGCCAAGAGTTCTTGTGGGTCTGCCGATAGGGTCTTATCCACTTACTCGGCAGAGCCTAAAAGGTACTTGTCAATGGGTACTAATCCACTTATATGACAATACACCTATGCCTATTGGCATAACTAAGGAGCGCAACACCGATCCCGATCACCTGATCCTAACACGAGGGTTCTCGCTCAAATTGAAAAGAGTTATTCCCCCACTCCTTTCAAAAACCCCAATAATTTCACTAAGTTAAATAACTTTAACTCAAAGTTAAGGATCAGTGTCGGCTCCTTATCCCAGTAACGTATCCGCAGTAACGTATAAACCAAAAAAGAAGGATCTCTCGTAGGTTAACTTTACATCCTTTGTGTAATGAGAAGTCAACACAGAGTTGCCTCTACCGTACAACACAGCTAATATGTCTTATAAGACATATTGTTATGTAAAGAACAAGAATTTGCAAAAGCGCGCACTTCCTGCGCTTTTAATTCTCAGCTGTTTGAAGGAATCAAGTCACTATGAAGTGCTTAGGAGATCTCCATGTTTCAAAGAAGACCAGGGCTTTCTTGAAATGGATCTCTCCCGTCTGAAGCCTGAAGCCTGGCAGGAACCTTGCGCCTGGCTGGTGCTTCGCTCTTGGTTGGAGCCTAGCGCTTGTCTGGTACCTCTCGCTTGACTGGCGCCTCTCAGCTGGTTGACGCCTCGCGCCTTAGCTGGAGATTCGCACCTGTCTGGCGCCTCGCGCCTGGCTGACGCCTTGCGTCTGGCTGGCGCCTCGCGCCTCGCTGGCACCTCGCGCCTGGCTTGAGCTTCGCACCTAGCTGGCGCCTCACGCCTGGTTGGCTCCTCGTGCTTGGCTGGCGCCTCGCGCCTGGCTGGTGCCTTGCACCTGTTGGCGTTTCGAGTTTGCCTGATGTCTGGCTGACTCCTCGCTCCTGATTCCAGGTTTGCTCTTTTTTAGCATCTGGAGCCTGGCTGGATCCCTCCCACTTGCTTGAGCTTCTAGCTTGGTAGAGTCTCGAGGTTGCCTGGCGATGTACACATCGGACATTCTTATCTGTCCGATTTGTTCGCCTCTAGCGCATATGCGCCAGGTTGGAGGCCCGCTCTGTCTCTTCATCAGACAATGACATTACGGCACTTTGCGTCTGGCTTGCGTTACATTGTCTGAAAGTCCTGAAGAATCACATTGGTTCATCAGGACAGGAGAAGAACGGAAGAAATTCTTCCACTCTGAGCTTTAGGCCTCTCCGGCAATGGGAGGTGATTGTATCCAGCTACATCTAGTAGAAGATAGGAATCTAACAGTGCAAAAGATAAGAGTCTTTATCCGATGAGGATCCTTCGTGATTATTTCCTTTGCTAACGAGATCTCTTCTGAAATGATGATGAGGTTTCTCGTTGCCGAATTTTCCCTATCCTTGCTCTAAGGAAGGGAAGGAGCCTAGAAGCCGAAGGTAACTCCGAGCTGAAATTGGGAGGACCCCTGATTTCTAGCTCTAATGTATCTCTCTCAATGTCCTCTGGGATCTATTTCGAGTCCTCCTCGTATTCAAAAGACTCTATAGGAAAAAAGTTTTAACCATTTCTTCTTTCGTAGAAGAAAACATAAGCATCTTGTCTAGACAACGAAACTTCTCTCCGAAATCGTTGAGTCAGGAATAGAGGGTTAAATTTATTTTAACAGACATATGCTGATAAAAAATTGTTGCCAAGTCTCCACTGAATAAGATGCGAGATTCCAATGCTCAAAAACTTCAATATTTTCTTGGCAGTTTAGGGCCAAGAGAAAACCAAGAATTCTCTCCTAAAATTTTCCAAGAAATTTTTATGAGGAGCAGTTCCATCTTGTCAGAACACGGAATCTGAGGCCCAAAATAGGATCCCATTCTAAGTATAAGATCTCCTACCTTTATCGTATAGAGGTATTGTATAAGATCCCGAAGATCATAATTCTCTGCTATCTCTAATACTCTTTGTCGATACAGAGTATATCATTTTACTGTATTCATTGAAAGCAGAAAATACAAAGGTGATACTTCCCCCTGAAAGGGAAGAAAACCACTATGTGGTTCACAGAGGTATCGAAAGAGAACAGTTTCCCCCTTCCATTTAGCACGATCTTCAGCCACTCTATGTCTTTAGCCTGTTTGAAGGAATTATCAAGCTTCTCTTGAAAATCCTCTCATTCATGTTTACTTCTGGTCAGTCTGCACGCAGACAGACTCAGATTGGATAGGTTTTTCAGGTCCATTATTTATAATAGATTCCGATAAAATCTCTAATCTCTTAGAAAAACCCTTCCGACCCATGCTGAGAGAATAACGTGGCCTCTGTGAATCCAACCTCTCTATGGCCAAAATGAGGCATTCATCTTCTTCCTTTGACGCCCATTTATCTTAATATCTGTTAAGAATATATATAACTAGGGGAAAAAAGACTAAAGTTTATTCCCCATTAACAGTAAAGATGGCGTATTGTTACCTTTTGTTCGAGAATAAGGCAGCAGTTTGTAGGAAGAAAGTCCTTATTACACCTCGCGAAGAGATCTATAAAGAAGGTTCTCTCAGACTTCACAACTCTTCTAATAAATGTTATACTGATGTTTAACAGTTATCGTTGATCGAGAAGGTTGTCTCGGAAGTGCAAACTGATACCACGAACCTCTTGATATCGTTTCGTTCCGTGTTCTTGTTCTCAATAGCTTCTATTTATAAACGGGAACAGTGGAGTAAAAAGAGAAATTCTCGATGTTCTTAGAGATAAGATAGAGACTGATGGACTTATAGGTTAATAATTCGCTAAATCGAGAAAAGATCCTGTTAGGTGAATCTTACGCTTCTGGCGCTTCTGGCTTGCGCCGGGATGGAGCTATTAAAACGTATTATAGTCCATCCAGGGACATCCTTCTGACACGAAAAGGATGTTTCCCATCGAACTCATCCATCTTCTCCTGAGCAAAATTCGATTCTAAAAAGATTATGCTGTCTTCATGCGTTTCTAAAAAGCATGAGATAATTATCTCATATCGTGCTCTGCCGTATAAGAATCCTTTATAAAGCTGCACATTTCAGGTAAACATCATTAATCTAGGAAACCTATGTAAGGATGTTAAGAAACTGTAGTCTACTTCAGTGTGTGCATATGACTTGACCATACCGTAGTCTAAAGGATGATTTTCTTTTACATTCTTTCTTTCCTCCGAGGCCGAGGGAGAATGGAAAAATTTCTATCTTTGTAATACAATTTAGTGTTAGACGAAGGAGATCCTAACAAGAAGCAAGGATCGAAGAGAATCATTCCAGTTTCCTATTACATGGACATAAAGCTGTAATGAAACGGGTTGCTAAGGTCTTGTAATCTGAAAGACCTGCACCCTCCTTGACTTCCTAGTCTATTATGTCTTCCATCTCTTGTTCCAAATGTTGGTAGAAGAGAGGGAGTCACCTAAGGAGAGAGCCTCTCTTCACAAAGAGAGGGACTATTTCTCCGAAACAAACCCTCATGACAGAGATGAAGTCGCTTAGGCGAACATTAATTCCCTGTCATGAGAAGATTGTTCTAGTTAGAAAACTTCCCACAGTCACAGTCCCTCCTGACATGGGCTACGGTCGCCTGTGCGACATCTTGTGTCCCTGTCAGGAAAACCAACTGATCTTGTGACAAATCTCAAAATAGGAGAGTGTTTGTGAAATCTATCTCCAAACACAAAGAAGCTTGAGATCCTGGTGCCTGGCGTCTGGCTGACGCTTGGTTGGAGCCTTGGCTCCTCGCATCTGGAAGACGCCTCGCGCCTGAATGACGCCTCTCGTCCGCCGAGCGTCCTGGCTGACGCTCGCGCTTGGCTGACTGCTCACATCTGGAAGACGTCTCGCGCCTGGAAGACGTCTCGCACTCAACAGGCGTCCTGGCTGGCGCCAAAAACTTGGCTGGCGCCTCGTGCTTCGATGATGCTTCACGTCCGGAAAAAGTCCTGGCTAGAGTCTCGCGTCTGGCTGATTCCACGCCTCTGTATGACGCCTCGCTCCTGGAAGACGCCTCACGTTTAGCTGGCGTCGTCTGTGCGACATCTTGTCTGGTATATGCCTCTCTCGCTCTCGAACTAGACCGAAAATCTTCCTCTACTTGTTTTAGAAGACGAAGCTTCATGTCTGAAAGACGCCTCGTTTTTGGCAGGAGAGAGAGGACGAGACTTCTTGATCGGAAGAGAAACGTCCTTCTTACGAGGAGGATGTCTAGCCATAACTCCTACCAAGGAGGCTAGCTTCTCTTGAACAGCCAGTAGGATACTCTTAGAAGCTTCTCCCGCGCCCTCTTCAATGGGAGGGGAGGGAGACCTCGTAGGAGTACGATCCGCTACGTCTATATAGGGGGACGTCGACACAACTTCACCTTCTTGATCGAGGAGGGAGCTTCATCAGTGAAGCGCTCTGGCTCGAGTTCAAAGAAGGTTCTTCCAAAGCCTTTTCAGGGGCTTGGAAAGATCAGAGTCTTTCCACCCTCATATAAGTGAAGGAGAAGCAGAAGAAGAGAAACACTCTCGCAGGACGCTTTTTCTGAAGCGGTCCTGAGCAGTCTGTTGCGAAAAAGATAATATCTTGCATCTTCAAGAAAATTCTTCGTATATGAAACTTCTTTCTCCTTATCCACCAAGACTCTTGATAGGTGCCTCGTCCTAGTTCTCAGAGACTTCTAGCGGACGGGATTCCAGAAGGAAGAGATCCTCTTTCCGAGAAGGACCCTCCTTAGTACTCCAACCAACGAAGATATCTGCTGTAGTAACTTTCCCAGGATCTTCGCAGCTACTTCTTACTTCTCCGTATCCGATCTAGGGGAAGGAGGATATACTTCCGTAATACTTTCCGGGATATAATCCAGTTACTTAGAGATTTCTAAGAACTTTAGAAGGTCTCGAAAATTCGTCAGAACTTCCCCCTTTCCAATGAGGAATCGGATAACGAAATCACTATTATAGGATACCTTTCCAACGGTTATCCTTGGCAGTCTGGGACGCTACTACAGATCCTGCCGAGGGGACGCCCGACCGGAGGTGATTCTCTGAAACCTCCTTACGGCTTTCGACATTCCTTCTCCTCTGGGTTTGTGAGCTTGGAAGAGGTCTAGGCCTGAGAGCGAGACAGAGCCGATCGGGCGCACCCTCATTATTATAGGACGCCTTTCCAATGGCGAACTTGGCAGTCTGGGACGTGCTACAGAACCTGCCGAGGGGACGCCTGACCGGTGGGGATTCTCTATAACCTCCGTAAGGCTTTCGACTTTCCTTCTCCTCTGGGCATGGGAGCTTAGAAGAGGTCTAGGCCTGGGAGCGAGACAGAGACGATCAGACGCACCCCCTCCACTGCAAAGGGGAACACTAAAATCACTTCCTACCTTTCAACAGCTCGTATTTTGAGCTACATTCCTTTGTCTTCAAATTGCAATATGAATTTGAAGATTCTGTGAAGTAAGAAGGAGATGAGGATACAACACTACTAGTATTGTTAATGCTCTAACTGCTCGTTAGTACGAGAGCTATAAAAACTTCTAAAGGAAGCGAAACTAATTCTATTTATTCTGACTTCCTCAAGAAGGAAGTTAGCTTAAACTTCCTCAATCAATTTTAACATTTACTACCCGTTATCAATGAATAAATATTAAAATTTTCCTTTTGCAAACTATGTGAGTGTCTACCGAAAAGTTCGGTGGTTACACGTAAACAATTCTTCGAAATTTTCGAAGCCAAAGTCATTAAAACAAATTAATATGCGTATGCCGAACCAAAGACCCAGTACTTCCCTGCAAAAGATAGCCCAGAAGATCGATGGCGATGAAATCCAAAAATCAAGTCAGGAGGAACTGCAAACGTTGTTTACATTCCAAGCGACAGAGAAAATATGATAGAAAACGGGAATGGTTCCTAATCCTGCCACCCAGGGCAGGACGGTAGATCACCTGACCTACCTGCAGCGTGTGCCGCGAAATTTGAATTTCTGTCGGGGACGACGGAGTCTTAGCTATGTATATATCTGACAGGTAAGTTGATTGTATGAAAATCTAAATTTCTCCTTATTGAACCTTAGAGATCCAAGACAATACATAGGGCTAACAGAAGGCACATAAAAGAAGAAGGATTGGTCGTCCTTCATTTCCATTGGGCTGGAAATGAACAAAGCATATTATTGGCCCCTTAAGTGCTTTGCCTACCATCCCACTTTGCAAGGACTTAAGTGGAGTCAGGATGCAGCATCCTAAGTTAGGTTGGGCTGCATCCCAGGAATTACTACAGCCACTGGTTTCAGCAAAATTCGAGGTCGTCTCGAAAAGGTGTCTCCAAGTAGAATTTTGCGTCATTGGTCAAATTTGGCAACATATGTTTCTCTGGCTTTCTTAAGGATTAAACATATGAATCATATATAGTTTTCCCACCTGCTTCTTTGCATATTTTATACCTCTCAGTGCACTTGTTTTGTTTACTCTTACCAAACACTATCCCATGGTTGTCCCATACTTGTTAGGTAGGCTACAGATGTAGTGGTCACAAAAATAGAAGAGTTTGCACCAACCATAATATTAAAAATGCACAAAACATTAGGTAAGCAGTCGGACACACATATGGTTCATGTGTTTTTGGCAATAAAATTCATCCTATAATTACAGCTGATTAACGATTCACTCTGAAAAGGTTGTTCCTGCAACCCCTTCTAACAACATACCAATGCATCAAACTTGATTAGGCCTATAGGCCTACATGAGCATCACGTAAATCAAGTACATACCTACATTTTGGATTCGGACATCATGACTGGTCCTCCCTTCGTCTCATTTAAAGATAAGTTTGCCTATCCATAATACTTCTCTACTTGTAACTCATGAAACCCGGGATCATTTCGTTATAGACTTCTAGCTATAAATTGATTAAGCAAATTCCACTTGTAAATCTGCTAGCATGCAAGGGTTCATCTGTTCCGTAGCAGAATATGCAGAGCTCGACTCACCTCACGGCGAATTGCAAACACAAGTAGCCTCGGTTCCATCACCACACATAACATTTCACATTTCTTCATAATCACACAACAAAGTCTTTATGTTCGATTAAAGTGCGACCCCCATTACGATCAGAAATGAAACTTGACTGATGACCGGAGAAAACACGTAATAAAAGTACTAAGAACGAGAGAATTCTTGGATAGTCTACGTAAATATGAATGGAGTAGGGAGTGGCGACTCTTCTTCGGCAAGATAGGTTCGTGAAATTGGCTCCGGACTGAGTGGTAATGCTTCTTGCATTTCAAATTTCTTTGATTTAAATCTTACGATCACAAACTCCCTAACAGACATGTAAAACTGTTTAAAGGATATATAAATCTCCAAGAGATAATAAGGTCATCATGGCGTTTGTAATGATATACAGAATTCTTTTGAAAAGAGATTGTTTTCTGAAATGTCTAGCCCCTACGTATGAAAGAAAACATCGAATATTTAGCCTTTGGATGTGTGTGGGTGTGTGTGTGTGTCATGTTCAATAATAAAATATCTGATATTAAAATATGATCCGTAACTTCTGAAATGTGCGTTGGTATAATGAAGCAGCAATAATAATTCGACCAGTTTTTTAAACAGCAATAAATTGAGACATTCAAATCTACACAGGATTTTACCTATACATTTCAACATCGATAACTGGGAAAAATTTATCGCCCATTTTCTCAAATATTTTTCATTTCCCACATGATTTTACCTATACATTTCAACATCGACTTCTGGGTAAAATTTATCGCCAATTTTCTAAAAAAATTTCACTTTCCCACTTTATTTTACTTATACATTTCAACATCGATTTCTGGGTAAAATTTATAGGTCGTTTTCTATTTTTTTTCCCACATGATTTTACCTATACATTTCAACATCAATTCCTGGGAAATATTTATCGCCAATTTTCTAAATAATTTTCACTTTCCCACATGATATTACCTATACATTTCAACATCGATTTCTGGGTGAATTTCATTGGACGTTTTCTCAATAATTTTTCTTTGCTCTACCAATATTCTGTGACTAAACCGTGAAAATAAAATGGCATAGTCTGTACGATAAAACTTATCCACAAAATAAACTCTTTCATTCGGTTACCGGAAACATTCAACAATAACATCGAAAGGCTAACGACGTATTTTGGCGAATCCGACCAATTAAGTGGAGAGATAGGAAAATAAAATAAAATAGAAGCAACTGTAACCACTCACTGTAACACGGAAGGTTTTTCTGCTACATGAACTTCGCAAATATTTGCGAAATGCTAAGTTTAGCATCACTCGCGGACAAAATGATAACCACGTTTATGCACAATATTTTTGAGAGTTTTTCCTTCTTCTTGTTGGCTGTTTCTTTGTTTCAAAAATCATGATAAAAACCGCCTTAAAAAAGGAAAAAAAATTAAACAGAAAAAATCTTAAGATATATTTGAATTTAAATATATATATATATATATATATATATATATATATATATATAAATATATATATATATATATATATATATATATATGTATATATATAGATATATATATATATAAATCAAATATATAAATTCAAATATCTTCTAAGCTTTTTCAGTTTCTTTTTTTGTCCTTTAATGCGGTTTTTATAACGAATTTTGAAACAAAGAATAGCAACAAAAAGAGGAAAAACCCTAAAAAAAAAAAAGTGTTGTATATATATATATATATATATATATATATATATATATATATATATATATATATATATATATATATATATAAACACAACACTTCATCTTCGCTCCAAGGACAATTTTTGTCTGTTAAGAACAGTTCCAACAAAGGGTGTTTATTTATTTATTTTTATTTTCCTCGACGTACCCACTGGAACTGGGGAGGGTTTATTCGTTCTCTGTTGACATTTGGGGCAGAAAATACCGACAACAAAATCTGAATCGCGCTCACAAAATCGGGCATATTTGCTCTTTCGTTTTTCTCAGTTTTCATTTTTTTTTTTTAAGATTCATTTCACAAAAGAGAGACTTCCAAAATTCTTGAGCGAAAGCGTATAGTAATTAGGTTATTATTCAAGACTTCTTCAGATGCTGGGTGAAATAATTCGCGACGTAACGGAGGATAATCCCGCTTATCTGGATGTTTACCTCTACCAAAAAAGATACAGAGAAGTAGATACGAAGAAATGTTGCAGTTCGAAAAAGAAAAATAATAAAAAAAATAGTAACATCTCCCAAAAAGCTAAAGGGAATTAAAAACATCGAAATCTCACTATCATGAATATTTTTTTTTAAACTAGTGAGGAATCGTTGTATCAACAGAGGGATAGAACGCATTAATAGATGGCAAGAAGGGACGAAACTTCCTGAAAACTGTTGAAAGCGAACGAAACAGGATGGAGGAATTGTTATAAAAGCAAGGCACGGTCCGACCTCCAGCTTACACGAAATGCGTGCAAGCAATCAACATACTCTAGTGGTTATAGAAATCTTGCATAGCTTGGATATTAACAAAAACTATGAACTTCGGGGAAGTTCGCCAATAGGATTCTGATAAGAAAATTCATAAACTTCAGCCAAAACTTCAGCCAACACAACTATTACCTTCAGCATGACTGGTTAAGGGACACAGGGTCCCCTCCTTAAAAAAAAAACTTAAAAAATAGAAGAAACAAAATATCATCAACAGAAAAAGAGACCATGAAAAACAACCGTTAAAACTCACAAGGCAATGGAAAATAAAAGAGAATATGAAAGTACAGCAACTGAAAGAGGGGAGAGAGAGAAGGGACGCTAACCGACCAAAAAGGATGGATAGATGGAAGGGGGAGGCGAGAAAAGGAAAATTGCAGAAAAAGTGTGGATTTTGCACCCTTCTAGCGCCATTATCGTGGTATTTAACCTTGTCAGCGACTATCACAGCCATTATCAAGGTATTTAACCTTTTTAGTGACTATCCCAGCAATTATCGAGGTATTTAACCTTGTCAGCGGCTATCACAGCCATTATCGAGGTACTTAACCTTTTTAGTGACTATCCCAGCAATTATCGAGGTATTTAACCTTGTCAGCGACTATCACAGCCATTATCAAGGTATTTAACCTTTTTAGTGACTATCCCAGCAATTATCGAGGTATTTAACCTTGTCAGCGATTATCACAGCCATTATCGAGGTACTTAACCTTGTCGGCGACTATCACAGCGCTAAAGGAACTACAGTATTTATGAGATGAAGTGAGAGGCAAGACGGAAGGAATACAGAATTTAGGACAAAGGCCAAGCGCTGGCACCTACGAGGTAATTCAGCGTTGAAAATTAACAGTAAAGTCTGAAAGGTGTGACGGGGAGGACAACCTCCCAATTGCAATAGCAAACAATTGTTAAAGAGGGTGGAAAGTCAGATGGCAGAAAGGGAATTCTATTGGAGGAACAGTTAAAGGAATGAAAGAGGTAGAAGCTGGGGGCCCTAAGGAACGCTGTAAAGAGCCTTAAGTAATGTCTACAGTGTGGAACGTGAGGTGCACTGACGGCACTACCCACCTGCGGGAAAAGAGAGAGGAAGGAAATTTATTGTCATACTTTATATCATCCACCTGTGAAGAGCATATTGGGAATGTGGCTACAGTCAGAAGCTCTTTAGTTTTAAGGAATTAATTCGTTTAATAAAAAGAATAGCGGTTATTACTAGCTTGAACGCTTTATTTTAGTTTGAAAGCTTCTAATTCCTTTAATGAAAAATAGCTGTTATCGCTACCGTGGACAATTTTCTTATTAGATTAAAACCTTCTAATTCCCTTAATAAAAAAGTTGCTGTTGTTGCCAGCTTGGTATGACTGAACGTAAAGGAATATAGTAGTTTATTATCTACTGAACTTATTTATTTATTCTCTTATATAATCACTTATTTATTTATCTCTCTTCTTTCAAGTTTCAAAACTCCATTGCAACCAGAAGCTTTCGTAATTCACAGAGAGAGAGAGAGAGAGAGAGAGAGAGAGAGAGAGATTCTTGAGCCAATAGAAACTCACACAGTCTGTCGTTCATACAATCCGTCTCATATGTTGTTGTTTCCCTTCATCAAGAAACGGGAACTAACCGCTCTTTGATACGTATGCTTTTATTACAGAGAGTGACGGTATTGAGCGGTAACCGAGTGGAGATTGCAAAAAAATATATTATATAGAGCGGTAAAAAGTAATTAAAGACAAACAGCCAGCGTTGTTTAACTCATTTCCCAGATGGCCATTACGGAGTTGTTGCTTTTAATTATTCTTAATTGCATTTTGTGTTTGTAGATAAACATCACTGCTTGGAAAACGAGAACACTGCTCTATTTAATCTTCTCATTATAATAGAATGCTGTTTTTGGATAAATATATTATTTCATTGTGAGTTGATACGCTTGGAGATTTGCATACGTTGGCATTTGAAAAGAAGTGGAAGTCGTGATTTTTTAGATATAAAACAAATATCACTTAGGGTAAAATGCTGTATTAAACCTGTGACTGGGAAAGGAGAGATATGATTTTTTAAGTAATAGAAAAACCACGAAACAACTTTACTATATTAGATTCACATCACCGGTGCATCTGATGTCTAGGCCAGTCCCTGACGACGCTCCTGATTGGCTGTTGATAAGCCAATCACAGGGCTGGAAACTCTCAGTTTCTCTCGAGAGTTCACATAGACAGGATGTATGCTCCACCTCTCCTGAGAGATATTTTTGAAAGACGTATCCCTCAGGAGAGGTGGAACATAGATCCTACCCATGTGAACTCTCGAGAGAGACTGAGAGTTTCCAGCCCTATGACTGGCTTATCAACACCCAATCAGAAGCGTCGTAAGGGACTGGCCTAGACATCAGATACACAGTTGACGTGAATCTACCATACCATAGTCCCTTCCTTATCAAAGACGACGCCCAGAAATATGATCTGTTCGCAAAATGCCAGGTTTCGGTATCTGCCTTTAACCGTCAATATTTCCTTAGAGGAAAAGGGGTCAAATGTCCCTCAGTGCATTTTGCTATCTGCCTGAAATTTCAGGCAGTTCGCGAAATGCCTGGTTTCGCTGTCTACCTTTACCATATACATATAAATAAATATATGTGTATATATACATACATATATATATATATATATATATATATATATATATATATATATATATATATATATATATATATATACACCAAGAGAAGTCCATACTTTAAAACTGTCTGAAATTTCAGGCAGTTCGTGAAACGCCTGGTTTCGCTATCTGCCTTTAACATATATACCAAAAGAAATTTCAGGCAGTTCGCGAAATCCCTGGTTTTGCTATCTGCCTTTAACATATATATAACAAAAGACTACCACAGCTTTAAAATACACAACCACCAGTGGAATACCAATATTTACAAAAAATAGATTATAATTCTGGAGAAACAAAAATAAGAAATAAAAGTATTCAACTCCTCTCATTCAGGAGTTGTCCCAAAACAGCAGAAGAACATTCATCGACAATGATGGCTGAATGCACATTTTGTCCGCGGTATATTATTCTTCCAGTACAGACTCCCCTGAATATCTCGTCCCATTCATAGGTTAAAACAGTAGATATGTATATGAAAAAAAAAAAGATGGTTCGCGAAATGACAGCAATGGTGGAGCCATTTCAAGTCTTGAACAATGGAACGCGGACGAGAGAAATTGCTTTCGCACAGTATAATAATGCATGCATTGACAAAATGCTTTGTGCTTTATTATTATTATTATTATTATTATTATTATTATTATTATTATTATTATTATTATTTCCTCTGACGTGTCGACAGCGCACAGGCAGAGGAAATAAACCTAAGGCAACTGAAATCCCTGTTATTATTATTAATTATTATTATTATTATATTAATTTATTATTATTATTATTTTATTATTATTATTATTATTATTATTATTATTATTATTTAAATTCGTCATAAGCAGATATTTTCCTGGTCACAAAAAAACTGGGATTATAAATATGCATTGCAAACATAAGACAAGTCACAAAAGCTAAGGCGATGATGCATGAGCTTCGAACTACTAACCAGCATACAGTAGCTACTGAATGTCTAGAATAAACTCATATCAGTAAAGATAAAAGAAAAAAAAAAAAAAATCAACAAGACTCCCAAAACACTGCCCTGAGGAATGCCAAGCAAGATGGGACTAGGCTCACAAAGACCACCAGCAAACAAACTTAAAATTTTTTATGGTCACTGAAGTGAAGGCGAATGAAATGTAAAAAAAAAGGCATTAATACCTAAAATACTATAATCTAATATTCAAGAATTTTGTGGTTGATCAAATCGAAATCAGACTTAATATCAAACTGAACAATACGGGACGGCCAGACAATGTCATCACTGACGCCATCAACAAGCTCCCGGCTGAGCTGAAAATGTCATAAAAAAAAAAGTCTTATACTGACGAGAAATGGCCCAGTGACCTTCTCACGGCCCAGGGCCACTTCCCCGGATTAAAAGAGAGACAATGGGCTTAGCGTACAACAGCTCTTTTGGGAAACTCGAAACACGAGTAATGGCATCCTTATTTGCTCCTGTTATTATCCCTTTTCCTCCTACGTCTCCCCAAGGAGGACCCTTAGGATCTCAGGCCAGTATCCTTCAGTTCTTTAGGCTCAAAGGTTCTTCTGTCTGTTGGTTCTCATATTGAGGTCTACATTTATTTCCTGTCTTGAACAAATGGAGAATATACTGGCAATAACATTGATGGTTATGTTAACGAGTTTACTTAAGAGATCATCTTTTTTTTTTTTTAATAAATAAATACTAAGACAATAGATGTACAACAAGCAGCCAAAGGAAGCTCAGTTATTAGACGAAATAAGAATGCTTATAACAGATCTCTTTATTTAGAGGACGGGAAATCTTGTCTGTTGATAGAACACCATTTCAAAAGTGCCCAAATTACAAATCTTACGTATATATATATATATATATATATATATATATATATATATATATATATATATATATATATATATAGTGATACAGGGCACAGGGAACTACTCCAAGCGACATAATCAGAGGAAGACGGACGAAAACCACACATCACTAGGCTGTCTTTTTTGTTATTTTGCCGACGTTTCGTAATGATTTACGGAATTACATCTTCTGGGCTGCACATAAGAAAAGATGAAAACATAAAAAAAGTTAAAAGTATAGTCTAAAAGTTCATTCAAAATACATGCTGTCTCTCTCACCTCTAGGTTGATGTGTTTTTTATTTTTATCTATTTCATTTTTTACTCTGATGGTATTTGAAATGAACTTTTAGACTATACTTTTAACTTTTTGTGATTTTATCTTTTCTTATGTGCAGCCCAGAAAGATGTAATTCTGTAATAATTCCGAAAAAAAAACAAAAAACGTCGCAAATAATAAAAAAGACAGCCTAGTGATGTGTGGTTTTCGTCCGTCTTCCTATGATTATATATATATATATATATATATATATATATATATATATATATATATATATATATATATATATATATATATATATATATATACATATATATATGCTAATACCACAGGAAAGTGATAGGCAGAAATCCATGCGCTTTCGTCTTTACTAGGATAATGTCTTAGTAAAGACGAAAGCGCTTGGATTTCTGCCTATCATTTTCCTGTGGTATTCGCTTATTTAATGAAGTCACGTGCGCCTACTGTGATTTTTTAAGATATATATATATATATATATATATATATATATATATATATATATATATATATATATATATATATGTATATATATATATATATATATATATATACACATATATATAAATATTACATAAGATGGTATATATGTCTTTTCGCGTCTACATCAAATCGTTTTAATTTCTGACTGATATTGCGACCATAATTCTACTGCTTGAACAAACTATAAACATCATGATTACCAATTAAGTCCTTAATTGCATTCTCCTCCTTCCAAAGAATGGATGCGTTTTATTATTAAATTACATAAATTCTCTAATTGATCATGTTTCATTACCCTTGACAAATGTATTAAATTTATTAGTATTTCGAGGAAAGGGTTAAGAGTTATAAATTCCGTACCGACAATGAATTTCTTTGATTCATAATAGAATTCACTGGTAATTGGTTAATGTAAAACTGATGTATTTTATTAAGTAATGAATTGAGAGATTTAGAACCGAATTTGTCATCTTAGGAAATTTGGCGTCAATATATCATCTTTTCACTTATTACAAAACTATATTTTTCTGATACTGAAAAAATATACAACCCCACAAACACACGTACAAGTTATATTTATATATATATATATATATATATATATATATAGATATATATATATATATATATATATATATATATATATATAATCCAAGGCTTAGCTATCCACCATAAAAAAGGGCTTAGTTATTCCCTCAGTTTATAAATGCCTATCTCCCAAATCCTATAAATACCCGTTGCCTATCAATGGGGGTCCACCTTTTGGTCAAAGTTTCGTAAAAAAAAAAAAAAATAAAAAAAAAAAAAAAAAAATCAAATTTAACGTTTAATGCAAACAAACGTACCTGTTTGTTGGAAGCAATAACCCCGATTATCGTAGAACGGTTCACTGAAATATATTGGCAAATTCCGTGTCCAATGGTGCTCTATATTATTGAATAGGTGGACTTGAATGAATTAGCCAATTTCACGCACTTTGCGTGCCAATATTCACCGTGGTGATAAACTGCTCTTGAATATGTGCATGGATATTTATAATATAGAAAACTGCATCAGGGGAAATATATTAAGCTGACGGAAATATACCATGGTGGAACATTTCAGATTCTGACATTCATTTTTGAAGCCGGACTACAGACTTTGAAATTCGTCTCTGCACAAGCCAGCATACATAAAAATGCAGTCTGTGTTTTTATTTAGTATTAGTAGTTTTTTTTTTTTTTTTTTTTTTTTTTTTTTTTTTTTTACGTTGCATGGAACCAAAAGTGGTTATTCAGCAACGGGACCAACGACTTTATACGTGACTTCCGAACCACGTCGAGAGTGAACTTCTATCACCAGAAATACACATCTCTCACCCCTCAATGGAATGCCCGAGAATCGAACTCGTGGCCACCGAGGTGGCATGCCAACACCATACCGGCTACGCCACAGAGGAGCTATGCTGTCTGTTTGATTTTGTAATTTAGCTAAACATTGGTAATCGAATTTCAAGCCATTAGCAAATCAAGAAGGTAACAGAAGTGATTACAAAATCAAAAGGAATGAAAGGGGTTCCAGCTAGGGGCCGAAGGGATGCTGCAAAAGAACCTTATGTAATGCCCACTACAGGACATATTTTCCCATATTCAATCGCGTGTGGGTGTGTGTCCGAATCTCCGTGTGTATGTGTGTGTGTGTGTGTGTGTGTGTGTGTGCGTGTGGATGTAATGTCTCTTTAGTCCTGGTTAGAAAATATATGTGTGATAATGTGGACAGTGACCAATCTCATCGCTGCCGTAAGATAAACACCTCATCTACCACGGGAATAAAACTTCTCGTTTTTATGAAACTGTTCATTTTTATGAAGCCATTTACATATTTCTCTTCATCCACCGTCAGCAGAGAAGCAGAAAGAGAAGATATAAGTGTGTCGTGTATCACTCTCGAACTTTGCGTATTTCAAACATTGTTTTTTTTTTTTTTTTTTTTTTTGCCTTATTCTCGCGTTTGGATAAAAAAAAAAATTGTTCACTGAATTCTTTTTATTATAAACGACAAATGGAGAAATTTATATTTTTTTCTTCAAAAAATGGAATTATCGAGCCTGAAATATTTCGATAAATCTGAACTGTAGCTGTAGTAATATAAAGGATTTTTAAACGATATCCAACTTGAGTATTATTGTCTAATAATAGTAAGAAATATTTGCTTATTATCTTGTTTATAGATAGAAGAGCCATGCAGAAAGTCCGCTAAATCTCTCTCTCTCTCTCTCTCTATTATTTATAGACGGAACTTGTTATTTCCATAACAACCTCAATTATCAATGATAAACAAAATTAAGAATTAAGTGATACTGAAAAAGAGCAAGGTAGAGAGTTAGCTTAGGCTCTCTCTCTCTCTCTCTCTCTCTCTCTTGGGGAGAGTAATAAATCAGTGCGTGCACAATATGCCACAAAGGTTCTGGGATAATTGAACCTACCGGGGATAAAGTTACAATGATTTTCTCGCTCGTCTGGGGGTACGAAGCCTTTTAGAGAATTATGAATATATGTTTGAGAAACTATTTTCCTTTCGAAGGTTCTCATTATTGTCTGCATTTTTCTTGATCGAATTTGGATACTAATTTCTCGTCTGAAACTTAGATACTCGTTTGTTTTGCATTGAATACGAATCGGCTTCGATAATAGAGTTTCCTCTTTCAGAGGAAAACTGAAATTAAGTTTGTATTTCTTGGTTGATTTGTTTTTAGTTTTATGTAAAAAAATAGAAAAAAACTATTGAGATGACTTTGTCCGTCCGTCCGCACTTTTTTTTATCCGCTTTTAGACCTTAAAAACTACTGATGCTATAGGGCTGCAAATTGATATGTTGATCATCCACTTTCCAGCCATCAAACATACCAATTTGCAGCCCTCTAACCTCAGTAGTTTCGATTTTATTATAGATTAAATTTAGCTATAATCGTGCTTCTACCAATCAGTAATGGTAATAGCCAATGACAAATAGCCACGAATATCTGCCATAATTAAAATCATATAGTTATTTAATTTAATTTAAGATTAAAGTCAGCTATAGTCGTGCTTCTACCAATTTGTATTTGGTAACAGCCAACGCAAGATCGAAGTTGTACAATTACATAATTAAGTACGTGGGCAACTGGCCTTGGGCCAAAATCAGATATTTTTCACTACATTTTCCAATGAGTGAGCGACTGTGGTCACTTGCCTATAACTGTTTATTCCCCTTGATTTAACTTTGCGTGGCTTGACTTCTACTTCCTCGTTAAATATCCCAGCAATGAGCGCCGAGGCACATTTTTCATAGAGCACTAAGGAAAGAGAGTACAGAATGTAGAACTTAGGTCAAACAATGGGGACCTACGAGGTCATTCAGCGCCTGAATGGGGGAGACTGACATCAAGAAGAGTTGAAAGGTGTAATAGGAGGAAAATCTCAGAGCAGCTGCACTACGAAACAATTGTTAGAGAAGGTGGAAAGTCAGGTGGAAGGGGATATGAACGGAGGTCCAGTAAATTGAATGAAAGAGGCTGCAGCTGGGGGCAGAAGGAACGCTATAAAGAACCTTGATTAATGCCTACAGTGCACCACGTGAGGTGCACTGTTGCCACTATCTCCCTATGAGAACTAACGAAAGACAATCTTACACAAGATTGAATGCTTGATAGAACCTTAATGAATGCCTACAGTGCACCACGTGAGGTGAACTGTTGGCACTATCCCATACGAGAACTTAATATTTATAGGTATATAAGAATGCTGTGTACGATGTCAGTTGAGAAGACTATGATTTACCAGCCACAAAAAAATATGACAAAATATTCAAAGGGGACGGCTTTAATCTCAACTCTTCTCTAGCAATCATAAATTACATCAATTACATCCATTGACTGACATCATTTATAGTTGTTGGTTTAATAATGCAACTGATGTCAGCTATTTTACGATGAATAGATGTAATTGACAATCAAATGAAATATTTCATGGCTGGTTCAAGACCTTGTTGTTTCCTACCCTTTATAAATATGTTTTTGTTGAGGTGCAATTTGCAAAATCCCACATACTTAACTCTAAATTAAAACTGTTGCATTAGGATACGACTATTTTAAAAATAGGAAAAGTTAATTACATATGCATGAAATCTTTCATATCAAAATACCAATTCCAAAAATTGCCATACGAATGTGTTTGATCTTTTTTTTAGTGTTTCTGATAAACAAAGGTTCTGTGCATGAAAGTAGAAGTGTTTGAAGGAATAAAAAAAATTACCGTATTCTTTTTTTATTTTATCTTATATATTCTGTTGTGGTTGTGGGTATTGATGCGAATCAGCTGACGACTTTGACCTTTGACCTTTGACTTTTCATGGAAACGCTTTCATTAGAGTTCAAAATAAATGTCTGCCACTTCTGTCACTGCGATTAAACCTATACTGCGATTTATATATATATATATATATATATATAATATATATATATATATATATATATATATATATATATATATTACATGCATGCATTTTCATATTTATTTACGTTTTTACAGGGATATGTATAAATACATACACACATATATATTTGGTAATCAGTAAAGCAGATGAAAAAAAATTAATTTCCCTAAGGTACAATAATCCTTAAAATTATGGAATTAGCTGATTATCCTAAAAAAAACGAACAATCTATTATTCTAATTTCCTTAGCGGCCTTTCTGTGTGTGTGTGTTTGTGTGTGTGTCTCCTACCCATCACCCCGCCCCCTCCTTTGCGCAAGGAAAATCATAACAGTAAATTTGGAATAAACAGTTTCCCTCTTTCCAAAAATGATGGAAAAATATATACCAGCCTCAGTGAATCTAATTTATTTAAACCAGTTGAGTTTTATTTCATCACAAACTCGTTGGTAACTATATAGCTCTTAATGTAATTTTATATGCAAATTGTATATATATATTTATAGATATTCCCGAAGAAAAAATCAACCATGTAGTTGACTTTGTTGGAAAATGCTCATAGTTTCATTCGAATTCATTGTGATTTTATTATTCACACCTATTGGTCTGTTTCTTTTTCTTTCTTCTTTTTTTGTTAATTATCATACGTACCCTGTCATAAAGTTAGTAGCATTTCATACTGTTCGGGCCAGTATTATGCAAATTTTGAGTCTAATGCTTATGAGAGAGAGAGAGAGAGAGAGAGAGAGAGAGAGAGAGAGAGATTCGTGCACAATGAAAATCATAAATCGTATGATGGTTTTGTCTTGGCGTCTAATTCAATCATCAGTGATATAAATAAACCAATCCTTATCAATTTCTCTTTTCAGTAAAATCGTCATTACTCAGAAGGCCATAGTACGAATTTATACTTAATTCCTAACTCTCTCTCTCTCTCTCTCTCTCTCTCTCTCTCTCTCCTTTTCAGAATATACTGGCTGACATTTCACCAGAACGAGTTATAAATGGGATGCAATAATTAAGAGAGGCCGGGCCAGTACTGAAAGAGACAAATTTTCGTAAAGCGGTTGATAGCTGCAATATTTAGCTTTAATATCTAGCTACAATATCTGCCAACGCTAACGAGGGCAAGAGAAAATTGTTCACGCATTTTTCTATTGAAAAAAACACCTTTGCGTTCTGAAATACGCAGCTGGGACATCTGTTAAAGAAATATTCTTAGGATCTTCAGCGTCAAGTACGCACGCCATTGTAATATGTAAGAGCGGTGTTTGCATACTGGTGCAATTGCTACGGCCTGGTTTGGGGGTATCACTGGGTTAAAGGAAATGGGATCTGGGAAATGATTTAGAACAGAAGAGAATATATTATTGGAATTTAGACCAAAGGCCAAGCACTGGGACCTATGATGAGGTCATTCAGCACCGAAATGGAAATAGACAGTAAAAGGTTTGAAAGGTGTAAAAGGAGGAAAACCTAAAAGATGGAAGAAAGCGAATATGAAAGGCGGTGCAGTAAAATGAACGAAAAATAGTTGCAGGTAGGGGCCTAAGGAAGGCACGCTGCAAAGAACCTTAAGTAATGCCTACAGTGCACCAAATGAGGTCCATTGACATAACTAACCCCTAAGATGAAAAATTTTTTAGAAGTGGGTGGAAAGTAAGATATAAAAAGAGAATATGAAGGAAGGTAAAGTTAAAAGCATGAAAGGGGTTGCAGGTTGCAGCTAGGGGCAGAGGAACGCTGCTAAACGACCTTACGTTTTGCCTACAGTGCACCTCAATGAAATACTCCATTGCACATTGAATACTGACAAAAAAGAAGAGCAAAAACATCACTGATATGATTCAGACTTTGTGCCAAAATTATCCCTTTTTTTCACGCCATGATTCTTTGTACTAGAAATATTAAGTGATTAATTCTGGCAGCTGAATGAAATGATTGCAATACAGTACAATGGAATTCACATATAATTCCAAAATCCGATGTGAAATAGATATTTTCATTTAAGTTTCTAATAAATTTATTGAAGTGATACAATTCTCCATCCAGTGTGAAATACAACGTTTATTAAAAGTATTTTAACAAATGCATTGATATGATACAATTCGCTCTCTCTCCCTCTCTCCTCATTTCAACGTCATGCTTCTGTTTACATTTAGACAATTAAATCAAAGAGACGAAGCCGATAGCATTTTCTACCACTGTTTCATTTATCAGATTTAAAGGCACCATTTGCAAAATAATTGCATTTCCTAACTCTGTCAGTATTTGGTTATGAGTTCAATCGTCCAATTATTCCTTTAATCATGGCAGTTTATTACAGTTAACAGTTTTGTTTTGACAGTACTAAATAAACAATGGGAATTATATTTATATATCTATATAATTTTTTTGTCCTGGTTACTACATTCGCAACAAACACCCAATGCATAGTTAATGTGATGTCTCTTTACATGCTTATGGGGAATGTTGGTCGTATTTATATGCTCGGTTGATGGCGTGCGCTATGCGGCGCTGGAACCTGGTGCTGTCTGTCATGTCTCCCCTATGCTCCCGATCCCCTCCTTACACCGCCCTACAGGGCAGACAAACAGGTTTGTAGGGGGAGGGTGGATGTGTTATATCTACTACCCTACCTCCAGATTCCCTACCTATCCTGCCCCCCACCAGGGTTCGGACAAACAGGTTTGCAGGAGGAGGGCTGATGTGAGATGCTTCCCTCTACCCTCCCGATTCCCTCCTTACCCCGCCCCCACCAGGGACGAACAAGCTGGTTTGCAGGAGGAGGGCTCATGTGTCATGTCTCCCCTACGCCCTATAAGCTTTTTGTTTCTATTCAATGATTTAATCTCACGTCGAGAAAGTGGACACTAATATATAATGTGAAATAAAAAAAAAATCATAGACAAAACATTACAAGGATGTTCAGTGTGAGTGTATTTAACAAGCTGTTTAATCTGTTTTCAGAGACCGCCCCCCACCCCTACCCCGCGCCCCCAGGCTCTGAAACCGTACCTATACTACACACCGTCTTTATTCCACCGCTGTTGACTCTGGGACAAATTGGACGAAACCTGTTGCGCGGGAAAAATAAGAACATTGTTTAAACTCCATCAACCTTTGTTCAGAGTTTCATTGTTTGCTCTTCTCAGATTCACTTCGAACGGCTTTGAAGGAACTCAGTCGGTTTGTTCTAGGAATCGGTAATGGCTGTAGCACCCAAAAATAAGAATTGGAATCGTTTTCATTAGTTCAGCCTCTCTCTCTCTCTCTCTCTCTCTCTCTCTCTCATTCGATCAATATGTTGTATGTATGTTTAGGGAATGATTTTAATCAGTTAAGCTTGTATGATGATCCCTCTCTCTTCTAATATATATATATATATATATATATATATATATATATATATATATATATATATATATATATACATACTCTAAATTTGCGTTTTTAACACAATTCTATATATACACAAACCTGCACACTCAAATGAAAGAGAGAGAGAGAGAGACCTTACCTTACAGACTTTACATCTTGTTCGGGTTGCCCCAGGTCCCTCAGTGTGAGAGAGAGAGTGTTGTCATATGTAAAGTCCATGTGGTCTTGAATTTTACTAATGTTATTAACTGGACTTCAAAAGAATTTCTGAAATAGCAGTTGTCCTAAAAAATAAAAAAAAATAAAAACTACAGAAGTCTGAATTTTTGAAAAACAGTAAGCTGCTTTTGAACGTCTAGTCATTTTATAGACTTACAGGCCTTTGAATGGCATAGGATTTTGTTTTGAAATTTTCCTCGCGGATATTTCCATTTTCCAGTTCTCTGTCAAAGAAAGATATTGCACGTCGGCTTTGTCTGTCCTTCCGCCCTCAGATCTAAAAAAAAAAAAAAAAAAAAAAAAAAAACTACCGAGGCTAGAGGGCTGCAAAATCGTGTGTTGCTCATCCACCCTCAAATCATCAAACGTACCAAATTGCAACCCTCTAGCCTCAGTAGTTTTTATTTTATATTTAGGTTTAAACTTAGCCATTGATCGTGCATCTGGCAGCGCTTTCCGGAGGCAAGGGTAACACCGGCACTCCAACGCATCTGGTGAGCAACTGGAGCGCTACCGGTCATAGTTGATGGTTTAATAGAGCATTATATGTTGCACGGAAAACTCGATTTCAGAGCATTTCAGACCACAAGAACATCTACTTTTAGGCAACTCTGGATATCAAACGATGCCATCTCGCGCCAGAACGCCCATTTCCCTTCCTCGTTCCTTTCAATAAGAGGCGGTAATATCCTTCCTTCGCCTTCATCTGGAGGGATCACTTCGCTGATAATGAAACTTGCCTTGAAGGAGTCCTCCCTCCCATCGTCCAGGATGGAGGATTATTATTATTATTGGCAGTTTTTAATTAGCGATGGAGGGAGGACCAGGAAAGGATGAGGACGAGGATGATAAGGCCGCGTTCATTAGCGTCCCCCACCGGATAGAAATCAGCTTCTTTTTCATTACCTCTGTATCGCTGTTTCTTCCATTTCCTCATTAATCACGCGGGTTGTGTGTGAGATTTTTTTTTTTTTTTTTTTTTTTGAGGCGGGATATGTGGTTGCCATAATTCATAAGTTATTATTATTATTATTATTATTATTATTATTATTATTATTATTATTATTATTATTAGTATCTTGTTGTTGTTATTATTATTAGAGACTGAAATTTGGAGAATCCATTGTGTTGTACCAAATGTTATTATTATTATTTTTATTATTATTATTAATTATTATTATTATTATTATTATTATTATTATTATTATTATCAGAGTCTGAGATTATAAAGGAGACTCGAGCAGATTCTCGAAAGATATAATTTTGTGTGTGTATATAATATATATATATATATATATATATATATATATATATATATATATATGTATATATATATATATATATATTATATATATATATATATATATATATATATATATTTACACCCTCACCATCGATGATTTTTTCACCATTTTTGCGACTCAAGCTATTATGAGACTTTCATGCATCATCATTATTATTATTATTATTATTATTATTATTATTATTATTATTATTATTATTATTATTATTATTATTATTATTATTATCATTATTATTATTATTATCGCATGCTCTCTCTATTTCCCAGTGCAAAGATGGAAAGTAAAACTCGAATGACACCAGAGCCACTCTAATTCAGAGATTTAGGTATTATGGAATGGCTCTGGGACAGAGCTCTGGATTTTCTTCTTTTGTAATCTCTCCTGAATATTACTTTGCTTTTTTTTTCTTTCTTTTATTAATTGATAGGGCACACGTCATGAAATCGTGGACGACGTCATATGTGCAAATCGAAACACAGAAATGGAGACAGATGTACGGATATGATCCTCTCTCTCTCTCTCTCTCTCTCTCTCTCTCTCTCTCTCTCTCTCTCTCTCTCTTTATGTTTATTGATTAACAAGAAATGAGAAACTCCTCTCTCTCTCTCTCTCTCTCTCTCAAACAATGAGATAAATAAAAACGAATACAATTAGCCAAATGATGGAATATAAGGAAATCTAAGATAAAAACGAGGAAATGACACAAAAGAAAACGATAACAGAGAGGAGAGGGAATGATTAAAAAGAGAATGATAACTGACACCCTTCCTTTCCTCTGCCCTTACCTTTCTCTCTCTCTCTCTTTCTCTCTCTTTGTTGAATAATGGGACAAATGAAAAGAGGAAGGTAAAAAAAAAAAATAAAAAAAGGAAGTTCCCATTGTAGGTGTACACTGTTGTCAGGAGGAACCAAAATGGGTCAGGTCGTAGGATTAACCTGCATGAATATTTTTTCCCATTTTGGGGCGGTGGTGGGGGGGGGGGTGTGGGGTCGGGTCCAGGTAGATGTAGGCAAAATGTCCAAGGCATCAATCAACACATCTGCTTGCTTGTTTGTTTGTTTGTGGTCTAATAAACTTCCGCATCATCTGCAGCTTTCAACATCATAATATGTTTATCTCGCTCGAATTGCTCGCTGATCAAGGATTCCAGGAACTTGTCAGTCTTGGAATAGGACGTTTTCGATTAAATGTAATTCCTTCAATAAAGAGTCGTCCGTCAGAGTGGTTGAATAACGCGTAGAAAAGTTATTGCTGTCTGAAGGGAATTTTGCATTTACGTAGTTAACCCATTCTCTCTCTCTCTCGCTCATCTCGGAGCTCTCCTCTCCTCTCTCTAAACCTCTCTCTCTCTCTCTCTCGTCGTCTCCTCTCTCTCTCAGGCCTAAATATTTATCATGTGCGTGAATACTTTTGGTATAACCTAATCACTATATAGATATAAAGAAAATTATTGTTACTCAAATATCTGACGCCAATGTGCACAATAATTACATTAAAACAAAATCTCTCTCTCTCTCTCTCTCTCTCTCTCTCTCATTACTTACATATCCTTGAAATGAAAAGTGTGGATGGGCAGACAAATAGCCATCTCAATGGCTGTCACAGATAACTCATAAAAATTATGCTTTATACAATTAAATAATTCAGCAATATACAAGTATCAGAAACAGAGTCGCCCTATATTTATATGAGGTAAATAGCAGCTATATATAATATACCCGGCGAATAATCGTAGCCTACATCCAGGCTAGGCAGTAATAAGCGAATTAGCCTAACGATGCAGTGTTTACATAGCAGTAATTGAGGTATTCGGTTAACTTAGGCAGTTACATGTATGTTAACGTAGCATATTTATTATAGGAAGGCTCGGCCAATACACATCCTGCAACACTGGATAATACATTTCGATATGCATTCGTATGCAGATGAATACAGCAATAAATGTATTAATTATTGGACGCATAAAATATTCGTAGTTTCTTTTATCAATTTTCTTTTCAAACTTGTCGTTGGCTAATAAAAATAATGGATGATATTGGTAAGCCATTATTTCAGATATTATTGATAATCAAGAGGCCATTACTTTACTTGCGTCATAGAGAGAGAAAGAGAGAGAGAGAGAGAGAGAGGAGAGAGAGAGACGGCATTTCTGCGCTATATGATATGCGCAGGTGACGTCATCCATGTTATGACGACAAGTGCTATCGATGTTTTCAGAGAATATAATATCTTATATTTTGAAGCCGATCCAAAAAAAGACAAGTTTCATATAGTTTTTCTGGTTAGTGTTGCATTTCAGCAGCTTTGCAAAGTTACGTAAGGCGAGTTTATTTAGTATTTGATTAGTACTTATTCATGTGAGATTTTACGACGAGCAAAAAGAAAAAAGAAAAAGTTAATTAAACTAAAAAAATAAAAACTCTTTTGATTAATGCACTGCGTGACGCAGGACATCAAAGATTATAGCAATGAAATAAAAGCAGTAGGAATAACCTTGCAACGCTGTTGATAACGATGACGTTAAAGATGATAATGATGAAGAGATATAAAGCAGTGGAACAAACGAAGATCCAAGACTCGAGTTCCTTAAAAAACAAAAAATAAAAAAATAAAAACTTTGGCCGCTACAGCGTCTAATCAAGGCCACCGAAAACAGATCTCTCTTTTGGTGGTCTCGGTACAATGCTGTGTGAGCCCCTGCCCATGAAACTTGAAGCACGGTCCGGTGGTCGCATGGCATATATCGTTGACAGAAGCAAGCACGATTAAATGTGATTGGAATAGCAATTCGTCGCAAAATTAGAACAGGGACAAATGAAGCATTTAGCTGTTCAAATGAATTAGAATATTTCTGATCGATTGACTCGATAGCTCGGCCGGAAAATCGGATATTATTTTCATTATTATTATCATTTTAGGATATATGACACTTGTGAGTGATTGTATATGTACGTATATTTTTGTTAAGATATGACATTTGTGACTGACTAGCTAAACAGGTTCATGTGATAATGACTTTCCTTAATTATTTCGAGAACAAAATCAGTCAATTGAATAGATTTTTTTTTCAATTACAGATAAACTGGATAGATGAAAAATGGATTGCATAATGAAAGCGTTTTTGAAAGGTTTTGTATGACTGAGAAATTCAGTATTTTTAAGGATATAAAGTATCATGAGCTTGGAAAAGGTTATTTGATATACAAACAATATTATTAAGAGAGTTAGTCATAAGGGCATATATAATTAAAAAATCCAAGTGGAACTTTTTGTTTGTCCATCCCGAATGGGGGCAGGGTAGGTATAGGAAAAATGGCACATCCACCCACCTCCTGCAAACCTGTTTGTCTGCCCCGAATGGGGATGAGTAGGTGGGGGTGAAATGACACATCATCCATCCACCTCCGCAAACCGGTTTGTCCGGGCCGATTGGTATGGGGTAGGTAGGAGAGAAATGACATCCACCCACCTCCTGCAAACCTATTTGCCTGCCCTGGGTGTGGAAGGGATAGGTAGTGGATCGGAAAGTAGGGAAACATGATGGGCAGTGCGATTACTCTCTGGTTCTCAGCAACAGCTGGTCTGCGTTCGCTAGGTCCATTAACCACTCCTGGTCGACCGTCCACCAGTTCACCCAGATGCAAATAGGTACCGACGTTTGCTGGGTTCAAGGTTGAAGGGTGAGGCTAGCAGTCTCATCCCTGAGGATTTGCTGAGAGGAAGTGAAGGGCTTCATTGTTCTGATATTATATTCATACATATATCATATATATATTTTTACGTATATAGCGGGCCTTGAGAGAGGCTAGATACGTAAACGGAAATAATTGAGGGATTTCAAGAGGGAATTTCTTTAACTTACCGTAAACTGATAGGTATTGATAATTTCTTTAGAGGAAAAGGTCGCCAGAAAACTCAGCTCGTTAATTTACAGCTATTTATTTACAAAAAAGGCCCGTGCTGGCCTGGAGAAAAGGTAAATGATATTGGCCCCCACGTTGGGGCTTAGAATCTCCCATTCAATTCAAGCTGATTTTCATTCACTTGGGGTAATGCACACTTGCGGGCAGAGAGACGGCACGTGACTCATGGAATCTGGAAAAGAATCCCAGATTAAACGACATAAAAGAAAAAATGACTTCTTGCTTTGATTAATTAATTCTCTAATACTGGGGAGAAGGAACTTTTAAGGTTTCACTGAAGTATGCAATGACTCCATTGGTCTGGGACGATCACACAAGGGGAAGCATGCGGCCATGAGGCAGTGAGAGGGAACAAAGGGATGAATTCCTTTTGTTGCTGGAAATTGAATTGGGAGAATGAGGATCAAAATGATAATAGGTGATAAGGGAGAGACTGGCAATATGCTGTTCCACAAGACGTACCTGGATGTCGTGTTCAGTGTGGACCTTTGTAGAAAATGTGGCTCTTTGTAGAAAAGCATGGCCCCCTTTGTCTGAGGCCTGGGTCATCGGCGCGCCACTCACACCCTGGGTAGGCCTAACAGGAAGGCAGGTAATTTGACCTCTGTTCGAGATCACGTCTCGCAGCCGACTGAGGCAGAATTCAGGTGGGTTGCTTGGGGGTTGGAAGTCAGCTTAACCCCCCACGATCAAGGCAAATCCTGGAAAACAAGCATACAGCCAGCAGAGGGGTCATAGGAAAGAGAGCTTAAGGTATAGGTCTAAGAAGTACCAATCTGCCTACACCCTTCCCTTTTGAGATACGTCCCTACAGCTGATAAAAGACTCTTTTCCCCCAACTGGGGAATCCCCTATCTCTGGCTGGCGGGTTTTGGTTCCCGCGTTTCCTAAAAATCAGCTGATATTCTAAAGAAATGGCTGCCGTTTTCCAAATTAAATTATTTAATTGATATTTGGGTTGACGAACGATCTATACACGTCACAGCTCCCCCTGTTAAGAAGGCATTCACTCCCTTTCGGGCGTGAAGGTCTTGGCTTAAATAGATTGATCGTCTCGACTACCCAGTTCCCCTACTCTAACTTGAAGTCTGTAGAGCGGCGATTCAGCTAACTACAGTGGCCTACCTGACGTATAGGCGGAGATGCTAAGTGTACTAACTTAATGGAGTAATGTAGTCTAGCCTAAGTAATAACTACGGGTTGTCTTGTGACGACAGTCTACTCTACCCCTAGATAAGGTTACTTGAAAATTCTACTTGCTACTAACCTAATGCCCTGGTACTAAATCATTAGCCTAACCTACTCAATACAGTTAAATGAAGACGCAATCATTCCAGAGTGTGGTACGCACAGCAGCAGTTCAGCGACGGAATTGTTAAAATACATAATGAGAGGTAATGATGCGTGGGGATGATGAGTGGTTACTTGACCAGGAGGGAAATGCAATGAGGTAATTATATTTAAGTGAGGGTTAGTATTACAATGGCTAGGGGTTAGAGAGTTAGTGCTACTGGCAGAGATCAGGCTGGCTACCTTCTCTGGGTAGGTGCCAGGATCATTCTGCAAATGAATGCGACACTGTACCTCGGGCACAGGTGTCAAGGAGAGCATGTGGCTCTTTTGTTAATATGTTAATGATTGGTTACGTCCCTTCTTCTTCTTCTTCTTATTCCTCCAGGACCTGGCTATACCAGTCCTAGGAGTAGACGGAGGCACCGACTCTGGGGAAAGGCCAGAAACGCCGGCAGGAGCAGAGGCAGTGGTAGCCTGAGGGATTGCAGAACACCCTACTTCGGTATCTGCAGCAACCGTCGTAGAGGTGGAACCTACTGCAGGGGAGGCCCTCACTTCGGCTGCTGCGACAGCCGTCGTAAGGGGAAAACTCCAGGCTGACTCCTGGTCGGGCAGTTCCTGGTTTTCCAGAGGAGGTATGAAGGTTAGGTCTGCCGGAGGTTCATCCTCGGGCGACAGTGGTGAGGGTGAAGAAGACTCATGGACTTTGGGTTGGCCATGGGCTGCGGTAAGCTCCATGCCTGTTGGAGGATCTCCTGTAGGAGGATCCTTGGTTAGGTTAGGCGCCGGCGCTAGCTCAGGGCCAGGCGCAGAGGTCAAGTTCGGTGGTGGCTCTACGTCCAGGCTGGACGGAGCTTGGCATTGCTCAGTGCTGCCAAGTGGCACTGGCAGAGAGTTGAGGTCGACTGGACCTGTGGCGGGTACCGGAGGTGCAATACCTCTCAGCGTGCCCTTGGAAATGGGAGACAGAGGCTCCTGTCTCTTGTTGAAGGCTAAGCCTTGTGGAAAATGGACAGTGTCCGCTGCTGGTAGTCGGCTAGGGCACCTAGGCCAATTCGTAGAGTGCCCTATTACGTTGCAGGTTTTGCAATGGAACTGTGAATGATCAATCTCCCTCCTTGGTAGCGGGGGAGACTGTTGGTGGACATACTTCCTGGAGGAAGTAGAATTTTGATGACTCCTTGCTTTGGAGTGATTTGTTGTGGGGTTAGGACCCCTAGGCCTTTTGGAATGCGAGGGAGACTTCATGTCTTGCCCTAGGAGGAGGTCGTAACCTCCTGGAATGTAGCTTGCAACTGCAAGGGTACAAATTCTGGAAAAATGAGGTCTGGTGACCCTCAATTGGACGGTCGGAAGGATCAGCTTAATATGGTTGATACCTTCAATGGTGATTAAGTGACGTCTATCGACGTTTGCCCCTCGGGGGATTCGGTCTTCCCGTATCAGGGAGATTTGAGCGCCAGAGTCGTCGTAGGCTCTGACGTGGCTTGGCTGATAATGGCTTTGGAGGGGTGCGACTGTTATAGGCCCTTAGCTGGGGTGGGGGTCCTAGTGAAGAAGGATTAGTAACGGCCATTGCGATGGCAGGAATATTATGATTAGCACACCCTCCGTAGTTTGCAGACATGTGACCCTTGCGGCCACAGTTGCGGCAGAACTTGTTCCAGAACCTCTTCCGTGGCACTGGATGGTAAGGCTGAGATGGCCCCACAGGTTGCGAATCTGTGGAGTCACCAAGGCTGGCAGTGTGCTCTGGCACAGGTGAAGAGTCCTCTCTGGCATTGATGTGAGGTAGGGAGGTTAAGGAAACCTCCGTTGAATCATCCTCGGAAGCAAGTCCGGGGTTAACTGGTGGGCTTACCTCTTCCAAAGTGGAGGAGGTAGGCGGTAAGATGGTAAGAGGCTGAGAGGATGCGGCAGGAACTTTGGGCTCCGACACTGGGTCAGGGCCAGGTTCACAAATAAAGGGGATGTCTGGGACATTGGAGGCACTAGCCTCTGAATCTAAAATTGAGGTTTGATTATGAGGCATGCTGCAGGGATCCGGTGCATCTGGTAGTGGGAGCTGCGTCCAGGGGAGATACGGCTTAAGTAGATCTCGGCCCAATATCACCTGATAAACATCATGAAATTGGTCAACTACGCCCAGGCGGCACAATGTGGTTTCCTTGGTCACCTGGTCCAGAAAGGGCATTTTTACATTCAGAAGGACCGAAGGAACAGAATAGAGGTTACCGTCAATCCATTCAAACTGAATTTCTTCGTTTGTCTGGATTTTGGCACCCCTAGGCAATGCCTTTCTGGAAATAAGGGAGACCTGGGCTTCGGTGTCGGCCATGACTTGTACCCACTGATAGGCCGTAGGAGACTGTTCATCAGGCAGGGCTACATGGTAGCCTTGGAGAAGTTCACCCTGGAAGCTCTCCTCCCAAGGTAGAGACCGACTTGGGCACTGGTCGGAATCCACAGCATGCCCACGCACACAACAAGTGGTGCAGAACCTCCGCAACCACCTCTTACCGGGAGTCCAGCTCATGGTCTGGGGCTTAGAAGCTAGCAGAGAGATTGCGTCATCTAGGAGAGCTAGCTACAGCCTTTCTCTCTTCAGCTTCTCTGGCTTTTCTATCTGCACTTCTGTTGGCTTTCTTTTCCTCTGCTCTTTCTTTTCTTTTCTTGCAGGCGCGCAGGGGCAGGGCCTGCTGCGTCCTTTTATTCCACATGGTCAAGTGCTGGTCCAGTGTAACCAGCCTCCTTGCCCAGAGTTATGAGGCTCCGAGCTTCTCTAGCTCTCTGGCAAAGAAGTCGCGGGAAGCAGGGGAGGGGGGGAAGACATTTCCCTTAGGCTGCAGTAGAGGCTCGGAGGAAAATGAAAATAATGGCCAGGAAAGGGGTACTGGATGGAATGGGAGTGCCTACTGTGGAAAGTGGTACTCACTTGGAAATGGTTTCTGCGATAATGGTAAGGAAAAGTCTGAAACGACTGGGTGCTCGGTGGCACTTTGTGAATGGCACCTTCTGATGAGGTGAAAAAATCGAATGCAGTGTGCGGCGTACGTCACACTTACGGGCGTTCCCAACTTGGGAGACGTTGGAATGGGCTACCTGTAAAGGTCCAATACAGGTGCACGGCACTTATGAGGAGGCGTTCCTTGGTTCAGTGATCCAAAATGGTGGATACTTTAATGAATTGGACGTTCCGTAAGGACGGACACGCAGGTTTGACAGCACTTAGGGCTGGTATTGCGGTGCTTCAGGAGGCGTTCCCTTTGATGAGTGTTCCGAAGGATCACTGACCCTTGTACATGGACACACTAGTTATTTGGGCGTTCCGTAAGGACGGACACGCAGGTTTACTTGGGCGTTCCGTAAGGACGGACACGCAGGTTTACTTGGGCGTTCCGTAAGGACGGACACGCAGGTTTGTCAGCACTTAGGGCTGGTATTGCGGCACACTTTGGGGAGGCTTTCCCTTGGAATGGTTCCGAAAGATCACTGATCCTCGTACATGGACACACTAAAGAAATAGGGCGTTCCGATCAAGGACGGATACGCAGGTTTAATGGCTACCTGTACAGCCTGTACAGGTGCAATGGCACTTATGGAGGCTGGAGCACTGGTATCGTGCTGGTGTGTCCCGGACACTACATGCAGTATACTTAAATATACTGAAGTGAAATGGCACTGCTCATGGCAGAGGGTAATAGTGGGGGAGAGAAAGTAAAAGGTGGGAGTACTTCAGCAGCCAGTCGATGGACAGTGTCAAGAATTAGTGGCACTGTGAAATGGTAAGACCTGACGTGCACTGGTGGTGGCCAGTCCTAAACTGGTAACGACTTCCCTGTCTGGAAGTAATGAATTTGCGTGGCACACTGTGCGAATTGTGCTTGCAGTACACGCAAGTCTTTTGGGATAAAAATGAACAAGTCCACTCGGGCAACGACAGGTAATGGAAATTTCAGAAATGCTCAGTCCCTCGCTGAAGTACTCGATAAATGAAATAAATAAATGCTTGCAAACTGCAATGGACACATGCGTGTACGTATCACGCTGTGTAAATGAAAGACACAAGAGACTAAAATAATGTTAATTCTGCATGCTATAATTAATGATAAGATGTAGTACTCTTGGCTTCGTGAAAACTGTGTTCTGGTTCTCTCTCTCTCTCTCTCTCTCTCTCTCTCTCTCTCTCTCTCTCTCTCGGAGAGGGTGAAAAATGATATATGAATGAACTCCCTTATATTTGAATTGAACTACTAATGTTAGTTTAATATGACGCAACTTGCGTTAAATGATTTACTTACGTTAAAGTGAAATGAAAGAATTGCTTTGGATAACGTTTTATGAAAATGATAACATGCTCGCGGTGAACGATGTTTACGTTAATGTTAGCGGCTTGCGCTTATGAAATGATTTGCGTTTCAATATGAATTTTACAAAGACGCGTTTTACGTTAACAATTCTTGTGATTTTCTCTACTTGAAGATTTACGTTAACTTTATGTAAGATTACTAGGTCCCTGTGAACAGTGAAATGACGGTAAGGATTTTAAAACGATTTTAGCAAACAATTGTGAATGAGGTTACGTTAAGTGCGAAGTGAAATGAAACTTCGCCCAGCGAGCGAGTGAGTGAGCGATGTGAAACACGTGAGGCGAGAAGAGCGGGTTAGCACCACGGTGTGCTAGCAGTGATGGCGAATCAGCTGATTCTCTGTAAATGCGAAGGCAATTTACAACACAAAATACTACTTTCTTATTCAAGGCGAATTACGTTAATTTCTCTGGCAGAACGATAGATACTAGTACCGTGACTGATATTATTTACGTTAAAACTTTGAGACTTACGTTACTTTGCTTAAATGGTTTAGATAATTCTGAAAGATAACAAACATGGCTGCCGCTGTGAGCGAAAAACGAAGGCTGGTTGAGACGCGCAGGCGCTGAGAATGCTCTAAGCTGAATTTAAGCTGAGAGGTAAGCGGTTACCAACATTGGAATGAAAACTAAGTTAAAAATGGATTCCCTAACATTATCACAGACAAAAGAATTGTAACACTTCTTTTTGCTGTAACTATTAGTAAACACTCCTAACTAGCTAGGCTTTCTAATACAGCAATAAACCTGGCAAAGCACTTCCTAGTTTGATCTGGTCCTTTCTGGCATCTATCTGCACACGTGTTAGTGTAAGCTCCTACGAGGACAGCACAAAGTAACAGAGAATTCGCGGGGCAAATTGTTTGCTCGCCGCTAAAATAAAGCACTGGCGCGTTCGCCGTTACAATAATAAGATTTCTACCTACGCTCTTTTGACCACTTCAACAATAAAAATACTTAAACGTACCTTAAGCTAACATTGGTTATAGAATAATCATATTAATGAATGGAATATCTTACCGTAAGCCAGTTTGTCTTCTTTCCCTGCAAGTGTGCTTGATTTATTTTTGTAAAATAATTTACAGTTTACGTTTTGTTTTACAACGGATAACGCGATTTACAAGCTTTTTTAGGCAAGCCCAGATTCGATGTTGGCAAGATTCGCCAATTTTACGTATATAGCGGGCCTTGAGAGAGGCTAGATACGTAAACGGAAATAATTGAGGATTTCAAGAGGAATTTCTTTAACTTACTGTAAACTGATAGGATTGATAATTCTTTAGAGGGAAAAGGTCGCCAGAAAACTCAGCTCGTTAATTTACAGCTATTTATTTACAAAAAAGGCCCGTGCTGGCCTGGAGAAAAGGTAAATGATATGGCCCCCACGTTGGGGCTTGGGGGAGAATCTCCCATTCAATTCAAGCTGATTTTCATTCACCTTGGAGTAATGCACACTTGCTGGCAGAGAGAGGGCACGTCGGACTCCATGGAATCTGGAAAAGAATCCCAGATTAAACGACATAAAAGAAAAAATGACTTCTTGCTTTGATTAATTAATTCTCTAATACTGGGAGAAGGAAACTTTTAAGGTTTCACTTGAAGTATGCAATGACTCCATTGGTCTGGGACGATCACACAAGGGGAAGCATGCGGCCATGAGGCAGTGAGAGGGAACAAAGGGATGAATTCCTTTTGTTGCTGGAAATTGAATTGGGAGAATGAGGATCAAAATGATAATAGGTGATAAGGGAGAGACTGGCAATATGCTGTTCCACAAGACGTACCTGGATGTCGTGTTCAGTGTGGACCTTTGTAGAAAATGTGGCTCTTTGTAGAAAAGCATGGCCCCCTTTGTCTGAGGCCTGGTCATCGGCGCGCCACTCACACCCTGGGTAGGCCTAACAGGAAGGCAGGTAATTTGACCTCTGTTCGAGATCACGTCTCGCAGCCGACTGAGGCAGAATTCATGTGGGTTGCTTGGGGGTTGGAAGTCAGCTTAAACCCCCCACGATCAAGGCAAATCCTGGAAAACAAGCATACAGCCAGCAGAGGGGTCATAGGAAAGAGAGCTTAAGGTATAGGTCCTAAGAAGTACCAATCTGCCTACACCCTTCCCTTTTGAGATACGTCCCTACAGCTGATAAAAGATTCTTTTCCCCCAACTGGGGAATCCCCTATCTCTGGCTGGCGGGTTTTGGTTCCCGCGTTTCCTAAAAATCAGCTGATATTCTAAAGAAATGGCTGCCGTTTTCCAAATTAACCCTCTTACGCCGAGCCCTAAAAATCAAAACCCTCCTGTATGCCGGCGCCGGTTTGGAGTGAGCGCGGAAGCGGAAAAAAATAATTTTTTCAAAAAATCAACAGCGGCTTAGTTTTGAAGATTAAGAGTTCATTTTTGGCTCATTTTTTTGTCATTGCTTGAAGTTTAGTATGCAATCATCAGAAATGAAAAAATAATATAATTAATCATATATAAATAATGCGATATATGGTAGCAAAAAAAAAAATTCATAGATAATTGTATTCAAATCACGCTGT
>NC_061098.1:26952734-26967528 GCF_015104395.2 Macrobrachium nipponense | reverse complement strand
GGGGCTGCAGCGTATTGCAAGCGAAGACCCTCTCCTCGGTGTCATAACTTCTGGGGAATTTTAGCCAACCAGTTAAGGTAATTAAGTAGTTCTGAAAAAAAAAAAGATTCTCACGTCTAGGAACAATGTTCCACGAGAGTTTGAATGCAATTTCTCTCCCCTGTTCCCTCCGCAGTCAGCGTTTTCGAAGCTCTTGCGGAAGAATGAGGGACTTCGGTTAGACCCGATATGTCTCACACCAGATGTTTAAAAAATGAGGAATAGTTTTGAGAAATGTTCGTCGAGATATTCAGATGTCTCATTATTTCTGTGAGATGGTGTATATTGGGAACATGAAATTATATTTTATTTTGCGTTGGTGTATATTAGGAATATAAAATTATATTTTATTTTTGGTTGGTGTATATTAGGAATATAAAATTACGTTTTATTTTTGTGTTGGTGTATATTAGGAATATAAAATATATTTTATTTTTGTGAGTTGGTTTATATAGGAATATAAAATTATATCTTATTATTTCTGTGAGTTGATTTATATTAGGAATATAAATGTTTTTTTTTTTTTTGCTATGTGTTTTATAAGACGTCCAGTGCACTTCTGCCTACAGTTTGTCGTACAAATAAAACATGAATTGAGAAAAATGCGAAATGTTGTCAACTCATTTCTTGAAGTGTTAAATCTTTTTAATATATATATATATATATATATATATATAATATAATATATATATTATATATATATATATTATATATATATATATATATATATATATGCTTTTGACTTTTTTTTTGGATTCACACTTTTGAAGGAATTAATACTTTTAAATTATACAACGAAATCAGAGTTCAAGTGTTGTGAGTTTCTGAAGGCATGTTGACGCAGTGAACATTTTTACAATAATTTCTGGTGGCACATTAAACCAGTTTGTTTGAGAATGTAGACTTTTCTTGCAATTGCAGTAATTGCCGCCACCAATTGCTTATATTGAATAGTTTCAATTTTAGCTAAGAATAGCCAATCTTTCGCGAGAGAGAGAGAGAGAGAGAGAGAGAGAGAGAGAGAGAGAGAGAGAGAGAGAGACGGTAAAACCATCCACATAAAAATGGAATCAAGATATAAAAAGGCACCCGGCTAGACGGCTATAATTAACAGCTCGAGGGAACGACAACACCACCGGTAATTGAGAACAAAGTTCCCAAGGGCCTGATGAGGACCTGAGCTTTCAACGTGATCTTTGAGGCGAGTGGTAAAAGCGAACAATGGAAAATACCGCTGTGAAATATTTTGGATATTATTATTATCATTACTATTTGGTCTCCAATTTTGCAATTGCCTTTTTTCTTCGTTTTTATTATTATTTACTATTTTAATCAAAATTTTATTATATTATTATTATTATTATTATTATTATTATTATTATTATTATTATTATTATTTGGTCTCCAAATTTTGCTATTACCTTTTTTCTCTTCTTTTTTATTATGTTTTATTATTTTCTAATATTTTCGATATTATTATTTGGTCTCCCATTTTGCTATTGTTTTTTTTTTCTTATTTCTTATTTATTTATTTATAGGTTTATTCATTTATTAGTTCATCTTGAAACATTGAACTTGCATTTACATAAAAAAAGGAGATGAATTTATATGTCTAATTATAGTTTCCAGAGCTCAGACTGGAAATGAATTGCATGCAAGACTTTCAGACGAAAAGAATATATTGCAAACTTGCATCAATTCCAAAAGGAATGAGAAATGCCATCCAGAATTGTTTAAGGAGTTTCCGTTCTTTACGATATTACTAATACAATATTCCCCCTACTTTACCGTCCTCACAAAAACTAAGTAAAAAAATAAAGTTAAAAAAAATTTAGAAGTAACATCTCAAAACATTTGTCTGAAACTGCTATCCTAGGAATAAAAAAAAGAGAAAACAAATTGAAATGTTTTTTTACCGTTTTGTGGGAGTTACCTACCTACAATAATATATACTTCATAAATATATACTTTATCCTCAAGCCAGCTCCCGGAACACAAAATGGGTTCGCAAAGGGAGAACTGAAAGTTAGGTATGTAACAAGAAGGTGGGGGAAAAATTATATATACATTCCTTTCGGGGGCAGACATTCTTATTACAAAATACAAAACTGCTTATGTAAGATCTCTCTCTCTCTCTCTCTCTCTCTCTCTCTCTCTCTCTCTCTCTCTCTCTCTATTTACCTTACACTAAAACCAGACAAGAGATAATGGATGGAAACTAAAGCTGAAGAGATACAACACATCCTACTGTAGGAACTTCTTTACGTACAAGATATGTGACACATGGAATAAACTGCCACCAGAAAGTTGTAAACAGCAACAGTGTGGAAGAAGAGTTTAAAAGAAATCAAAACAAAATCATTAGGAGGACACTGTGAGACATCCTAATCCTTGTAACGCCTTGTAACTCTCTCTCTCTCTCTCTCCACTGATTCTGTGAATCATATTTGCGTTAACATTTAATACTTCAGAGAATTCCGCTCCCCCCCCCCTCTCTCTCTCTCTCTCTCTCTCTCTCTCTCTCTCTCTCTCTCTCTCTCTCTCTCTCGAATCTGAACTAGTTAATAATTCATTCTCAACTTGACAATATCTGAATAACTTTGAAATACCATCCAGTCATTAATGTCAGGCATCTTTCATTTCAAAGCTGTAATCAATGAAAAACTGGTCTTAATGAGTCATTCTTTCATTAAACTCAAAATCATCCATTAATCGGACATCATTTTAAAAGTCCATTAGGCTATAATTACGAATACAGAATAACATTTGTATTCACTGAAACCTCACCTCAATAACGAGAATAGAGACGGGGTTAATTCCATCGTCAAATTTAATTAAAATGTCCTCTAAACAACTGCTTCTGTCGACAATATCAAAGTCAGAATTGTTAGTGATGCAAAGTGTAATTCATAGAAATGAAATAATCGTTCGCTATTCTATGTAAATTACACTTTCATTAAATCTGTCTTCATAACGAAAGTAAATTAACATCTCGTGTAGCTTTTCAATTTAATCTATATAAATCAAATAATCGTTCGCTACTCTATAAGTAAATTACACTTTCATTAGATCTGTCTTCATAACGAAAGTAATTTAACATCTCGTGTAAGTTTTGTTGAATGTCAACGCCTTAATGACCTCAAAGTTGGATATCTGAAGGCCAAAGCATTTTTGTTTAATTACAGTATTTTCCCTAAACAGACTGCGCATGTGCGGTTTGGCGAACTTCGTATCAAAGGGTTCATTTCCACAAATATCGTAATTGGGTTCGTTGAACGACCGCTTAATTATTCCAAAATCGTCCGTGGTCGAACATTAAATGGTATTATTTGTTGGAAACGCGTATTGACATCTAGGAACTAACATATTATTCAGAGGGAAGCGTCGCATGTTTCCTGCAACAAAAATATAAATAAATATCCAAATAAATAAGTAAATGAATAAATAAATAAATAAATACAAATAAACAAAAAACATAAAAAACATAAAACCGATTGCAAGTTAAACATGCCATCGTGATTTTACAATAACATTAATTTACAAAGAATTTAACAACTGTTTTCGGAAATAAATAAATAAATAAATAAAAGAAAAATGGCAGACCTCTGCGTTATCCAGCGTGTTGGAAATTTGCCACATAATATTGCCATAATCTTTATTAGTCTTCTTGCAGACAGACAGAAAGACAGAGAATATATTAAGAATAATACTGAAAACAAACATTCTCAAAATCATATTTTAAATAAAAGAATGTGACGCGAAAGTGATTCCGAACTTACCTTACCGGTAACCCATTCGCCCTAAGGCCAGGTAGCTGAAAGCTGAAAGAAAAAGGAAGATATATCAATACCTAATATATCCTTTGATGGAAGTTTACTTTATCCAATAAATCATAAGTTAACATCTGTCAATCAGCAAAAACCGTCTTCATATAACCTGACATTGTGTTGATAGAAATCTCATTAAATCCTATGCTATTCGAACAAGTAAAAAATAAAGATTTCTGTCCGGTGGTGGCCTCAGCAACGGCCCATAAAACTCTTAGCAGCGGCCCGTGAAGCTCAGCCATGGCCCTGTTGTTGGTACCTATAGCGCTGCTAAGAGTAAGATTAAGGCTAAATTTAACCTTAAATCAAATCAAAACTACTGAGGCTAGAGGGCTGCAATTTGGTGCGTTTGATGACCTGAGGGTGGATGATCAACATACTAATGTTCAGCGCTCTAGCCTCAGTAGTTTCTAAGATCTGGGGAAGCCTGCACAATAGTTTTCTTTTGCAGAAAACTAAAAGGAACTGGTAACTGAAACAAACTGAAAACATTTCTACCTAAATTGACCACCAGCTGCTTAACGGAAAGCCCCAACTCAAGCAATTTTCCAGCCGTCACGAAACGCAAATGAAAAGACATTGGAAAGACTCGATAGAGCGTAGAATTATACGACATTCTTCGCCTGACTAAAAGAGAACCAGCCAACCCTATTCCATGTGGATAACTGAATGTGACCAGCATTCATGGAAATTCGAATGTCCCTGGAAATATTCTTCGTTTCCAATAAGGATTTCCAGGCCGGATAAAGATTTCCTTATGTAAATAGCTGTGTGAGAATCGGGTGGGCGTCTCACAAACCAGTCGGAAAACGGTAGAAGCAGTTGCATGAAGAAAACGGGAAGGGAAATAAAGAAAACGTAGTGGATAACGACAGTAATAAAAGTACCGCTGAACAATTAGTTGCATGAAGGAAACGGGAAGGGATATAATGAAAACGTAGAGGGGGACGACAGTAATAACAACACCACTGAACAACCACTTGCGTAAATGAAACGGGAAGCGACATAAAGAAAACGTAGAAGGTATCGACAATAATAACGACACCACTGAACTGAAAATAACGCGAGAGCAAAACCGGTAACGGTATCGACTGAACAAAATGGATGTAGTTTAGATTTCTTCGTTTGTCATTTAATATCATTGTGTTCATAAGCAAGAACGATCTCTAAGGAGTAATTCAATAATGGCCCTGGATCCTTTCTTAAGTCTTCATAGTTTTAGTTAAATAGACTTTCAGAACAGATGAGCGTATTTATATGAATGTGAAAAGACTCGGAAAGGATAAGCCGCTGCATATGATGCATTTCTGGTTCATCCTGATTATCTGAGGATCTGAAGTTATGGAAACGACTTTGCTCGCTAAGTCTCAGCTGAAATACACAGTGACTTCAGACAAAGTCTCTAGATTATGCATTCTAAATAGCCAGTGCCCGAGGACCGTAAATACTCTAAACAAATTCTATAGAATATGTATTCTATAAAAACTTGATTTTGAATATAAAAATAACAAGGGTAAACTCCGCGCATACATCGGTAATGGGTTCGTTCACTCATCACTAGACCTACGTAACGTTCAATCAGTTCTGGCAAATGTCTGATACACTCGCTACGCAGTAAGTTACCAGCGGTTTTATATTTAAAAATAATGTAGGCCTAAGGTTTTTTTCCTTTTTTCTTTTTTGCCCTGGGGGCAAACATGGTCAGCCTGAGCGGAATGTGGGTATATAATCAACCTTTCCAAAACAGGACAGCGCTCTTTTGCTCTCTCTCCGATTCGATGTTTTGACCGTCGAGGTATGTATATATATATATATATATATATATATATATATATATATATACATATATATATATATATATATATATATACATATACATATATATATATATACATATATATATATATACATATATATATATATATATATATATATATATATATATATATATATATATATACATATATACATATATATATATACATATATACATATATATATATATATATATATATATATATATATATATATATATATATATATATATATATATATATATACTATACACACACACACATATATATGTATATATATATATATATATATATATATATATATATATATATATATATAAAATGAATAGGATGGAGAGAAAAGCCAGCGTAACATCATACATGTATTTTCCAAATTTTCGAGACTTTGGGTCTCATCATCAGGGCTGTAAAACATACAAAACTACAAAATTAATAAAGACTCAGTATTAATATTAATATTAATAAAAATGGAAGTACATAAAAGTTAAATATAATAATTTTAAAAAAAAAGAACTAAAAAAAAAAGAACTAAAAAAATTTATATATATAAAAAAATTAAAAAGTGAAGAATTCTTAAAAGTTAGTACCTATCTCTATGGAGTTAAAAAACTGAGTGACGTTGTCTGTTTGGAAAGAAGAACGTCAACTATGCTATATATAGGACTGTGGAAGAAGTCTGACCATTTAATGGGGGCACAAGCTGTTTGATTGTTAATGACTCCAAAACAGAGAGAGAATAGTCATTGGGCGCTTGGGTGACAATACGAAAATCCTTATATGAAAATGATGTTTTACATTTATTACAATGTTCTCGTATGTTAGAAAATTCTTTCGTTTTCAAAGTACATCCCGTACGGTGACTGACTCCGAGATGAGAGTCGATTCTGACTTTGAGCAATCTTTTGGTGGCTCCCACGTATGTCCCGACCTTACATTCGGGCAAGTAAAGCAATATACCACCAAAGACCGCATCAAAGCCGGAAGTTTATCTTTGTGGGAGAACAAAGAACCCAGAGTTTTAGGATTTTTTGCTATCAACTTAAGATTCACAGCCGGAAAAGTTTCCTGAATGACTTTTTGTATTTGCACCTTAAAGTGTTGGTCTGAATGAAAGGTATCGATGCATATATTAATAATTTAGGCACGTTCGGTACAAGTTGACGTGGCTGAAATTTATCATTTAAAAAGTTATTGACATATTTGAAGAATAAGGCTGGAGGATACGAATTATTTTTTTTTAAAAAACTGAAGTAAAAATTGTATTTCACTATGGAAGTTAATGCCAAGCTGGAGGACAACGTATAAGCACGATGCAATAGCGTGGAAATACTATTTAATTTAAATGTTATGGAACAACTGCTATAGAAGTTAGTACCTTGACCTGTGAACGTCGTTTTTCTAAAGACGCTCGTATTAAAACCATGTTCTGTCCTAGTAATTAAAACATCTAAAAAAGCAAGTTGGTTGTCGTGTTCATGTTCGATTGAGAAATTTATATTAGGATGTAGGCCATTGATATATTCCAAGAAAGCTTCAGCTGCTTCTCGGGACCTAAATAGAGCAATAGTGTCATCCACATATCGCTTATAAAAGAGAGGGCGATATGATAAGGGACAACCATCCAGCATTTGTTCCTCAAAAGAGCACATAAAGGCATTAGCCATAACTGGGCCAAGTGGCGACCCCATTGAAACACCATCGACTTGTTTAAAAACTTTCTTGTTGTTAAAATAAAGTGAGTGTCCTGCACTGCAATTTCAAGAAGTTTCTTAAAATTATCTCTATTAAAACCATGATATAAAATATTTTCCTCGTAAAAGATCTTATCTAAAATGATGTCAACCGTCGCCTGCAACGGTATGTTCGTAAAAAGAGATGCGACATCCAAACTCACCATATATAAGTCAACATCCTGTGGTAGAATATCAGGTACAAGGTTAGCAGAATTGAGTAAAACGTATTCATTATTTGCAAATGGCTGTAGCAATGGTACCAAGAATTTTGCAATCTGGTAACTTTGGGGTATTGTATGCCGCCAAAATTGGTCGTAAAGGACACCATCTTATGAATTTTAGGAAGTCCATACAACACACCATAGGATGAACCTGAACAATATAATTCCCTGGTAAGTGTGCTTTCAGCTATAATATTCTGATCTTTGAGACTTTTGAGTAATCTATTGATTTTATCCTCCACCTTAAATATAGGTTGATATGTTGGAACACCTATTTCAACAAATTTAGTCGTGTCTTCAAGAATATTATCCATTTTCTGTACATAGTCATTTTTATTTAGTATCACCGTGCCTCTTCCTTTATCCGGTCTGGTTATGACAATGTCTGGGTTATTGGATAAGGTTTTTAATAGCATATAATCATCTTTACGAAAGAAAGGAAACCAGTTACTACATAATTTAGAAAAAGTTTTGTGAGCAATGCTTTGCAAGTCTCTCTGTAAACTTGGTAAGTCACCTGGGAGTTGTAACGACCGAAGTCGTCCAAAAAGTATTTCTAGTGGCAAATAAAAATTACTAAAACTTGGTTTAAAATTTGGTAAACAAAAATCAAGGCCCAAAGACAAGATGAATTCTTCTCTCTTAGATAAAACATAGTTAGAATAATTAAAAACAGTGGTTTTGGAGTCTACGAATTTTGGAATCTGGATACCTAAACGATCTAGTTTTCTAAAATGAGTATTTTGAACATTTACTGGAATAAGAGTTAACAGTTTGGTAAGTACATGTTTTACATATAGAAAGTCGATGAATGATACAGTATTTTCTATGACATTATACAGAGATCTTGATGTATCCTTATGTTTAGTAATAAGCTTTTCCTTGTGTCTGATCTCAATATCCAATAGTTGTCGAGTGGCATCATAGTAGAACTGGGAGTGATAAAGTGTAGTGCGGTAGACTTTAAACTTGACGAAATTGGGAGTGATATTGTTAAGTCTGCAGTATTGGAGGAAATCCAAATCGAGTTGTGCCTTCAGACCTCTTCTTAGTGAAGTCTCCAAATGTCGATAGGTACGAAGAGTTCTGCTGCCCAAACCCAAATTTAGTCCTTCAAGTATGCAGGAAGGTTGGGGCATCTGGAACGCCGTAGATTTAAAATGAATAGGATGGAGAAAAGCCAGCGTAACATCATACATGTATTTTCCAAATTTTCGAGACTTTGGGTCTCATCATCAGGGCTGTAAAACATACAAAACATACAAATTAATAAAGACTCAGTATTAATATTAATATTAATAAAAATGGAAGTACATAAAAGTTAAATATAATAATTTAAAAAAAATGAACTAAAAAAAAGAACTAAAAAATTTATATATATAAAAAAATTAAAAAGTGAAGAATTCTTAAAAGTTAGTACCTATCTCTATGGAGTTAAAAACTGAGTGACGTTGTCTGGTTTGGAAAGAAGAACGTCAACTATGCTATAATATAGGACTGTGGAGAAGTCTGACCATTTAATGGGGGCACAAGCTGTTGATTGTTAATGACTCCAAAACAGAGAGAGAATAGTCATTGGGCGCTTGGGTGACAATACGAAAATCCTTATATGAAAATGATGTTTTACATTTATTACAATGTTCTCGTATGTTAGAAAATTCTTCGTTTTCAAAGTACATCCCGTACGGTGACTGACTCCGAGATGAGAGTCGATTCTGACTTTGAGCAATCTTTTGGTGGCACGTATGTCCCGACCTTACATTTCGGGCAAGTAAAGCAATATACCACCAAAGACCGCATCAAAGCCGGAAGTTTATCTTTGTGAGAACAAAGAACCCAGAGTTTTAGGATTTTTTGCTATCAACTTAAGATTCACAGCCGGAAAGTTTCCTGAATGACTTTTTGATATTGCACCTTAAATGTGTTGGTCTGAATGAAAGGTATCGATGCATATATTAATAATTAAGGTGCAAATACCAAAAAGTCATTCAGGAAACTTTTCCGGCTGTGGAATCTTAAGTTGATAGTTTTGTATGTTTTACAGCCCTGATGATGAGACCCAAAGTCTCGAAAATTTGGAAAATACATGTATGATGTTACGCTGGCTTTTCTCCATCCTATTCATTTTAAATCTACGGCGTTCAGATGCCCCAACTTCCTGCATATATATATATATATATATATATATATATATATATATAGATATATATATATATATATATATATATATACAGTATTCACAGCCCTTTCAGTAAAGGACAAAAAAATAGTTGTGTAAATATATCTCACTTGATTTCGTAAAATACAAATAAACAGAAATTCAAAGAACATTTTTAGTTTGAAAAGTGTAACGATTTTAATCCATTCATTTTATTTAACAATTTTTTTCCATTTTCTAGAGTTGCTGTAAATTCAGTCGTTTTTTTTTTATTTTATTACTTTATCAACAAATTTAATAGTAATCACTATTTTACGAGGAACAAATTAAACTGAACATAGGGTTTAGGCCAAAGGCCAAGCACTGGGACGTATGAGGTCATTCAGCGCTGAGACGGAAGTCGACAATAAAAGGTTTGAAAGGTGAATTGAAGAAAGTAAGATGGAAGCAAAGAAAGCATTGCTGAATAAGGGATACGATTAGACAAAAATGACAGCTTATTAAAGTTACGCGTGAAATACGTGACTTTAAAATGAATAATATGACTAATGGACATCCAAAATTGAATGACACCTTCCCCTAATAAGGTCAATTAACGTTACATTACGTAATGCGTACATCATTACTTTAATGAATACTGATAATCATTATCGTGAAAATTGACAGGCTAATATTAATCAGTTTCATTAACCTGTTTTCTTGATTATTAATGACACGTGCGATTAACTGTATCAAAATGCTCATTAATCACTTGGCAATTACCGGAAGCGTACGCGTGGATAATATGATTACTTCAAAAGCGAAAATGCGTAATAAAAAGATAATGAATAGTGTCACGAGTTAGACCATAGGCGGAACATTTATGTTCAGATTAAGTGATTCAAATGAGAGAGAGAGAGAGAGAGAGAGAGAGAGAGAGAGAGGATCTGTCAAAACTTAGCTTAAGACCTGTGATGTGTCTTTGTGTTTGTTTATTGTATGGTGTTTTAACGTTGCATGGAACCAGTGGTTAAACAGCAACGGGACCAACGGCTTTACGTGACTTCCGAACCACGTCAAGAGTGAACTTCTATCACCAGAAATACACACATCTCTCACACCACAATGGAATGCCCGAGAATCGAACTCGTGGCCAGCGAGGTGGCAGACCAATACCATACCGACCACGCCACTGAGGTGCTTGTCTTGTGTTTGTTGCGGGACGACGCCAATGTTTAGCTAAGAATAATATCGATTTGGGGAGGGGGGAGGGGGAGGGAGGGTTCGATATCAGTAGCCCTCTTCTCTCTCTCTCTCTCTCTTCTTTTTTTTCTCTCTCTCCGTCTCTGTCCCTTAGGATGCCAGAAAAACTCCAATCATTCATTCATTATTCATTCTCTGTCTCTTTCTCTCTCTCTCCAGCAAATGACAAATGGATTTACTGAGCTTAATCTTTCGTAATTTTCCATTTTTCTTTTCCAAATTGAAAATTTAATGAAAAATATACATTTGCGAGAGGGTGGGGGGGGGGGGAGGGGGGGGCCGGTTTAATATCATTAACCCTCTGCTCTCTCTCTCTCTCTCTCTCCCTCTCTCTCTCTCTCTCTACACCAAATGGCAAATGAATTTACTGGCAAATGGATTTACTAGATAATCTTTCGAAGTTTCCTTTTTTTTTCAAGATTGAAAATTCGTTTCCTTTAATAAAAATAAAAGCCAAATTAATCCTTTCTGGAAAAAACTTCCTTTACTTTAATGAAAAAAAGCGAAATTAATCCTTTTGGAAATAAAATTCGTAACACAAAATTGTATACGAGTGACTCATCAATATTAGAAATACTTGGGCGTGAAGTAGGGTTATAAAAATACCACTATTAAGGATGCAGACATTCTGTTACTTATACTGTCACTGACAAAACAAGAAACAACAACAACAAATCACCATCTGCCGCAAATATTAAAAATATTTATTTATCTTCGCAAAGACGTATCATATAAATTTTTAAGGAATCTTAGATCCAATGAGGAATAGTAATACAATCAATCTGACTCGAAGATACGACCCCAAGTAAGAGCAGCAGTAATGATATGCAATGCCAACGTAATGCAACGGCTTCCTCTACTCATGCAACCATCAACCAGGGAGCGATTCCATGTGGAATTCAGCCACCGCAGGTAATTACCATTTAATGAAGCGATGTGTTATGTGGGAATGCCTGAAATAAAACCAGGAGGAGGAGGAATGTCCGGAGCGGTGGTTATGTATGTGTGTGGGGCGGGGGTGGGGGGGGGGGGGGTTGCGTTGTTGGGAGAGGGGGAGGGGGGAGGGGGCGTTATCAACACCGTAAGTCAACAAAATGAAACCGAGATGATTTCCGTAAACATTTGTATCCTTGTAGTTAAATCTAGCGTATGAGTGCTGGATCGTGTGAGTGTGAGTGTGTGTGTGTGTGTGTGTGTGTATGTGTGTGTGTATGTGTATGAGGTTACGCTCCTATTAAGTCAAGGTCAACTTTACAGTCCTGTTAATGAGTCTAAATTCTATTGTGGCAACATCTGACGAAATTGTATTTTTTCAAATTTAATTTAATTTTTTCTTGTTTTCTTTTGCATAAATGCTTCCTGGCACCAACTACTAATTCGTCCATTCACACCCATTTCTATTCCTGGCATTTACCCTGCCCACTCTACAAACTGGGAAAGAGGAGAGAGAGAGAGAGAGAGAGAGAGAGAGAGAGAGAGAGAGAGAATGCATTTCACAAAACCTCAGTCAAAGATTTGTTAGAGGTCGTATCCAAACAGAAAATATTAATTCTTGCGAGAGAGAGAGAGAGAGAGAGAGAGAGAGAGAGAGAGGAGAAGAGAGAGAGAGAGAGAGTTATGCGTATAATTTAAGTAAGGAAACCGCCCCAACTATATACATTTTGGTTAAATAAAAAATTACTAAACATTTGTATCTCATTGTAAAGTACAAAATAATCACACCTTTAGGGCAATAAAGCAATTTCGATAATTTTTTTGAACTAAAAATGGCTTATAGAATAAAAAAAAAAAACTAAGATTCCGTTTAGCATGATCACTAAAAAAAAAAAAAAAAAACAAGAACAATTTAAAAAACAAAAAAAATAAAAAATCACATTTTGCTTTCAGTTTTACCACACCCAGCGTTCAAAGCCTAATTTGTGCAAAGTGAAGTGATTCCATCGGTATATTCGGGTATCAGAATGCCAAAATATCCCAGGGTATTATCTCAATAAAAGGAGGACTCCAACAACAGATTTCCTTAACAACAGAAACCTCCAGGGCTTGAATCAAACAGATTCTGGCAATAAAAATGCAGCCCCTTCGAATCTAAATACACAATTTTCCTTTCAGCCTGATTACTATATAAACAGCCTACCACTTATCTCAATATTTTGAAGAAACTCCAACTAGAAAATGTTAGGATTTGGAAGCACTTCCTCGTTAGACGAGTGGATTACGTGCTCGCCTACCGATTCGGTAGTCGCAAGTTCGAATCCCCGCTCTGCCAGCGTGGAATCATTCAGAGGAATTTGTTTCTGGTGATTAGAAATTCATTTCACGGTATAATGAGGTTCGGATCCCACAATAAGCTGTATGTCCGGTTGTGAGGTAACCAGTTGGTTCCTAGCCACTAGCGAATATCTAATCCTTGTGGCCAGTCATAAGAGGAGAGCTTTTCATCAGTTCAGTGGTGGTCTGGTTAAGCAGAGATATACTCAACTTTAGAGGCTTCAAGAAACTTTAACTTGGGATCTGGAAGCAGTTTTTATAAAATAAATAAAAAACTGTGTAACAAATTCAACGAGACACATAAGACAATAAAGTTTTCACTTATTAATGTTACTTTGCTTTTAAAAGTTTAAGGACTGTCTACGTGGACTGTCACATCAAACGAGAAAATAATTTAGATTACAGCCTCAGTTATCAAATCGTGTAAGACAAACAAATATAGTTGAACAGAAGGACAAATAAACAAGAACATAGTACAAGAAGATGAAACGTCCATCTTCTAGTTGGCCGAGTCCGTAATATCACTGAAGTCCTGATTTGTTCCCTGTATGCGCTGTGGGTTCGAATCCAAGAGAGGTCGGAATTATGATCAAACTAAAAAAATTCCCTTCGATTAGCATCATATGAAAATAGAGTAATTCAGAGGTAGAACAAATTAGATATCAAAGGATATTTGTAGCTTAATGCAAGAGTATGAATCACGGTGATGTGATAAAAATTAAAAAAGGAAAACAAAAATGTACGTCTCTAAGCGTTGTTCAACCACGATCAAAAAACACCTAAAACCATTTGTTCCACATTTGCCAGGCCTCTGGGCAACCGAAATTCAATATGTTTCTCAATAACAATTTATTGGGCATTTGTCCACACATAAATCGCCCTTAATGGCGATAAATAAACAAAATTGAAAAGCATGCTGTCAATAATAGCTTAGTAATTAAAGCATTTATGGGTGAAGGAAGAATAATGGGATGATATTCTGAGTACATGCTACAGTAACGGGTAGATCATTTCGAATTATTGATGGATGTCTGAGCACACACACTCATTATATATATATATATATAATATATATATATATATATATATATATATATATATATATATATATATATATATATATATATATATATATATATGTGTGTGTGTGTGTGTGTGTGTGTGTAAGTGTTTACATAATAAAAATATGGAATGTTAGTCCATATATATAAAAGACTAAAACTAAAGAGGTCAACCAGATTGCTTGCAGGAATGTGATCAGACTAGAGACGCTAAAGATGACGTATACAATAAAAGTAGGCTAAGTTGACATGCCGTCACATGTAGTCATTCAATTGTTTTATAAACTTTAGTCCAAGCTTCCTGCTTGAGACAAACACCGTGACCTATAGCTCAAGCGGCCTACGTGATTAGTAACTATGTTTGATTGTGTGTTCGTATGTAACTATGTCATCTGATTGTATGTTCATATGTTCGAGCTACTGTCTGT
>NC_061098.1:26917734-26947734 GCF_015104395.2 Macrobrachium nipponense | reverse complement strand
ATTCCTCCCTATGGATAAATAGTGGGGGAAAACCTGACTCAACATATAGGCTTTCTACTGGAGAAGTTCTATAGGCTCCCGTACAAATATGTAAAGCCAAATTATGGACAACATCTAAATTCTGCAGTGTTGTCTTGCATGCACAACCATAAACTTGACAACCATAGTTAATTTTGCTTAGGCATAACACCTGGTACATTCTCAAAAGGGTAATTCGATCTGCCCCCCAATTAAAATTAAATACAACTTTAAGAATATTAAGACGAAGCTTCACGTTATATACAACTTCATTAACATGTTGAGTAAAAGTTAATTTCTTATAAAATGTAACACCTAGATACTTAATGCTATCTTCATAAGGTAAAATCGAATCATTTAAAAACAGCGTAGGGATCTCTTCCACTCTTCTTAAACGGTAAAATCGTATAGCTTTGGTTTTTTCTGGTGAAAATTTGAACCCTTTAGCACTGGCCCATAATGTTGAAGCATTTATAGCAGTCTGGATCTTTTGACAAGCTTCGACAGCTGTAGACTTGCTACAGATTATTGCATATTCATCAGCAAAGGCCAGACCATGCACCCGACAGGAACTTGTTCTAGTAGGCCGTTGACAGCTACATTAAAGAGTGTTGGATTAAGGACGCTTCCCTGAGGTAACCCTTCTTCTTGAGGGTAAGGAGAAGAAATGTAAGAGCCCACTCTTACTTTTAGGTAACGTTCTGACAAAAAATCTTTAAGACAATAGAACAAATTACCCACAATACCCCACTCAACAAGTTGCAAAAGGATACCCCTCGCCAGGTAGTGTCGTAGCTTTTTCTAGTCAAAGAACACTGCAACAGTCTGGTTTTGCCACAGCGAAAAAGCATTCTGTATTTCCCAAGTAAGGAACATCAAAGGGTCAGAAGTACTTCTATTTTTCCTAAAGCCAAACTGCCGATTAGATAAAAGATTCTTTGAATCCAAATACCACACAAGTCGAGCATTGACCATCCTCTCATAAATCTTGCTAACACAACTAGTTAGAGCAATTGGCCTATAGTTCTTAGGAAGGAAGGAATCTTTAAAAGGTTTTAAAACAGGTACAATAATCGATATCTTCCAAGACTCTGGTGAAGTTCCTGAAAGCCAAAAACTGTTTAAAATGTCTAAAAGAAATTGTTTTGTACTTCTAGGCAAATTAAAAAATCATTGAGTACAGTATATCATCTTCCCCAGGAGATGTTGGGGAAGATAACGAGATTGCATGATCTAATTCTTTCATGGTGAAAGGAAGATTATACGACTCTGAATTTAAACTAACAGCAGGAACATCCGTGGTACCGTCCCTAATATTCCTGAATGCAGGAAAGTAATGCAGGGCACTAGATATATTAGAGAAATGCCTACCAAAGGTTTCTGCAACTTCTCCAGAATCAGATATGAGGAAGCCATCAATTTTCAATATAGGCAAGGGAGGTGGAGAAAATTTCCCTTGCAGCTTTCGGATTCTGTTCTAGACAAACGACATAGGGGAATCATATTTTAATTCACTTATATATCTGATAAATGATTCCCTCTTTGCCTGCTTAAATGTTTTCTTTTGCTTAGCAAGAGCTCTTTTATAGATAATTTTATTTACCAAGCAAGGATATCTACGATATCTCTTGTAGCAAGTTCTTGTTATCTTTCGGCTCAAGGTGCATACATCACTCAACCAAGGTACTAGAGGACGACGAGGTTTACCAGAAGTTCGAGGAATAGACAGCATGGCACCACACAACAATATACTGATTAAATACTCATAAGCGGATGTTGGGCTCTGAAAATCTTTTACATCTTGATTAACTTCAGTAGATTTTTTTAATAATCCCCAGTCAGCCTCCCCTACATTCCATTTTGGTAAACATGGAGATGGAATATTTTTCATAAACTTTAAGTGAATGGGCCAATGATCACTGCCATGATCATTCTGGTCTACTACCCACTGGTAATCTAACCTCAAAGACGAAGAGCAGATAGTGAGGTCAATGGCAGAGTCAGTATTATGAAAAACATCATGTCTTGTAGGGGAACCATCATTCATTAAAGTGATGTCATTTAAGTCAAGCAGCTGTTCTATTATTAAACCCCACCGGTCGCAGTTTGGCTCTCCCCAGAGGGTGTGCTTGGCATTAAAATCCCCCATCAAAATGAAGGGTTTAGGAAGCTGGTCTATCAATGTCTGTAGATCGTTTAATTCTAGCTGACGAGGATTACCCTGCGCATCCTGCAATCTACTTTCTAATGATGGATCCAGGTATAAAGAACAAATAGTGATCCATTTATAATTGAAAAATTGAACTGCACAAGCCTGCAATACAGTGTTCAATTGAACAACCCTATGATTAACAGACTTGCGGACTATGATGCCTGTGCCTCCCTGAGCACGTACACCTATCAGGGGTGGAGACCTATGGAATGAATAATTAAAACCCAAGTTGGGAGTGTGCTCTCCCAACTTTGTCTCCTGAAGACACATTGCAGATAGATCATGATCCCTAAACAGAACCCGAACTTGCTCTCTATTTGGTATAAAGCCACGGATGTTCCACTGCATGAGAGCCATTATTTAGAGGAAGGAATCTTAAAATTCCCTACTAATTTAGGAATCTGTGTCCTGGTGAGAGAGATCTTATCAGTTTTACCAGTACTATTTGACCTAGATCTAGGTGTTACAGATCTTTCAGAAGATGGGCTTTCACTTGCCCTTTAAGTTTTACTTTTGTTTTTTCTATGATTGCTGAGTGACCGTGAATGAGGCGAAGAGGGAGAGAGGGCCCTCTTCTGACGAATAAAGAGGGCCTCCATCTCCTCACCGTCATCTCCACGGTGCACTGTAATGTCAAGATCAGGTGAGGGCTCAATGTCAGGCAATGTCCCTGACAGAGAGAAGTCGTCAACAAATTGAGACCTGGCTTGAACCCTTGAACCAACAGGGTCCCCTGGCTAGACCAGAGTCTCTGCAACATGGGAAACCCCAACAGGGGGGGCATGAGAAGCCCCACCATGGGCATGGAAGCCCCACCAGGGGGCATGGGAGGCCCCACCAGAAAAGGGGGCACGGGAGGCCCCACCAGGGGGGGCACGGGAGGCCCCACCAGGGGGGGCACGGGGTACCCCACTAGGGGGGGTGTAGAAAGCCCCACCAGCGGGGCACTGGGGAGCCCCACCAGAAGGGGCACCAGAAGAAGCAGTACTCAATTGTTGTGCCTTCAAGGCATTGGAATAAGTTTTCCTGCCCAACATCTTCTTGGCCTGTCCCACACTGATGTGTTCGTCAAGAGATTTTAGTAATGCATCTTGTTCTTTCTTGAATGCACTACATTTCTTATCACAGGCTCGATGTTCACCCTTACAGTTTACGCAAATTACTGGTCCAGAACATTCCTCGTGCTCAGGCTGGCCACACGATTCACATAGTTTATTTCTGGTGCAAATGTTAGAGGAGTGTCCAAAACCAAAATATTTAAAGCACTGGAGCACTCTCGGTCTATAAGACGAACTTTCATATTTCACTATCAAGAATAATTTCAGATAGCAGAGAAGAACTTTTAAATGTTAAAATAAGCATCGATGAGCGGGGCACTTTAAAAACCTTCCAAACCACATCCGGACACATTTCCAAAATTTCCTCCTCATCCATTTCATGTAGATCTTCATTAAATATAACACCATTCGCATAACTAAAATTATAGTGAGGTTTTACCTCTTTTATCATACCCTCAGGCTCAAGCTTCAAATTTAGGAGCATTATCGATTGAATATCTGTCTTGGTATGAACTAAAAAACTATTACGCCCAAAGTGAGTTAATTCAGGACTCCCAACATTGCCGATCTTCTGGCTTACCAACCTCTTCACTTTGAAGAGGTTGCCTCTCTCACCATGTGTTGTAATAATTAACCACTTAGCTGGGTCTGGTGATCTGGACTAGTATCTTTAGTTTCATTTGGTGGTCTATAAATCTCAAAATACCTAGGGACCTCTTTTGCCTCTACAAGTCCAACACTCAATGAATCTGATCTGAACTCTCTGTAAGCTCTGTGAGCTTCCGATTCGTTACTGAAAAATACCCAGAATTCAAAAAAACCATAATTTTTGCCAAGTCTATTCCTTACTTCTTTTACTTTACCAAATTTACAAAATTCATTAAATACTGTTTCATAATTCCAGTCTAAAGGGACTGGTTTCACATATAAAATGTTTGTAACAAGGAGGTCCTTTGAAAAAGGCTCCAAAGTCACAATGGAATAATTACCAGAATTTTCCTTGTCCTTATCCTTGCCTAAGTCATCAACAGAAGGTTTTAATGTCTCCATAAGACGTAGAATTGATGGTTCGTCTACGTAGCCCCCCACCCACCATGGAGCCACATTTAGAGGACAGTGTTATCCCATACAGGGATGCCCTAGGGGTACCACCCAGATATACACCCCACCCTCAGTGCTTAAGGCGTCATGATGTCCGTCGAGATCAGACCCAGCACTAAGAGCAGGGTTTGACATCTAAACTTTCCCCTCGCTCGACCACGTTAGGTACTCGAGTTCTACAGGTGAGGTGCCATGCCAACCATCCTCACCCTCCATCAAATCCAATGAACAAGTCCAAATCATGTCCAAAACCAATCCAAAAGTCATCAACATAAAATCCGTACCTTATAGGGGGAGGAAGCAGAAGGATGAAAAGTTTTAGTAAAAGGAAAAGGGCTGACTTATTTAGTTGGATCAACAGCTGGGCACCAAGGCCCAGCGAGAAAGTAGTTCCCACCAGGCATCAGGGCCCAGCTGCTGAACCCTAAGGCCCCCATCCTCGGCAAGGCTTCAGCATCTGGGGGGTCTCTTTTCGAAATGGATTTCACAATAGTGCATTGCTAAAAAAAGTAAAAATTAATCGCCTCAATAGATCGAATGATTCAATATCGTCAATAACAAAAACAAAAAGTAAAATTATTATATATTATATATATATATATATATATATATATATATATATATATATATATATATATATATATATATATATATATATATAAAGGAGGAATGTACAGACTTATCATTTTTAACTTCCCTGGAGACTGAGAGTTCGGTGACAACCTAAGAATGCCTGATGACTCTTTTTTGGGGGGTATGATGTTAAAGTTCTTTACCTAAGCGTATCAGTGCCATGAGGGCTTGTTCAAAGTGCCTTTGAAAACTGGCTGCAATCATTACCGAAGGGTGTGAATTCATGTGTAGGTGTGCGCCTCTTTGCCGTTTCATAATGGAAAAAAAACATCTTTAGCCAAAACTATAGGGAGACTTACGGAGAGGTCTGTGTGAGAAAGGCAGAACCACGATGGCGTATGCCGAGGAGTTTCCTTTTGAAAGTGTGTGATATTCCAAGCTGTAATGGGTAAGAGTCAATATGCTTTAGCCAAAGTTGTGGCATAGTTGTCTGTTTTGATATTTTGTAAAGATGTTCTATTTCATTTAATCTTTTGACTTTGTCTTTACAATTGTGTGTGCTCACTAGTGTGTTCTCCTGTCTTTTAAACAGGCGGATCTAATGGAGGGGACTAAGTGTCCTAGTGGAGGGAACTATAATATTTTGGAGAACAGATAATTCGTGTTTGACTATTACTGATTAAGACTATTATTTACCGGGGGTTATCTGAGTTAATTGAACATGAGTTATCATTCTATTAATTATCCTGTAAGAATCTGTATTATTCAATTAGTACTTTGCTTTGAATAAACGTATATTTTTGTAGCTCTGACACTAATTTGGTGACATTAGATAATGGAGTGGAGATTGAGAGAGAGAGAGAGAGAGAGAGAGAGAGAGAGAGAGAGAGAGAGAGAGAGATGTTACTAGTTCGCCTTCCGCTATGGCTAAACGCTTACCAAATATGAGAAATCACGGGGGCGATGCTCCCGTTGTTAATTTATATATATATATATATATATATATATATATATATATATATATATATATATATATATATATATATATATATATATAATATATATATATATATATATATAAGTCATATCACATTTCCGTGATTCATATACATATATCGAGCTACAATGTCCTTTAATATCTAATTCGCTCTACCTCGGAATTAATATATTTTCATATATGCTTAACCGAAGGGGAATTTTTTCTCGATAATAGATTTGCCTGGACCAGGGCGCGAACCTATGGATCCTTTCAAACCCAGGAACGTCAGTGAAGCTTTACCTACTACACCACCGCGAGAGGCGGTGTAGTAGGTAAAGCTTCACTGACGTTCCTGGGTTTGAAAGGATCCATAGGTTCGCGCCCTGGTCCAGGCAAATCTATTATCGAGAAAAAATTCCCCTTCGGTTAAGCATATATGAAAATATATTAATTCCGAGGTAGAGCGAATTAGATATTAAAGGACATTGTAGCTCGATATATATATATATATATATTATATATATATATTATATATTATATATATATATATTATATATAATATAATATATATATATATATATATATACCACCAAAGTGAAAATTAGTATGAATTCAAACCTTCTCTATAAAAGAATGTCTTATTATTAGGAATATAACAGAATGAGTATCAGTACTAGACTATTCTAATATAAAGAACATAAAAACAAAAAATTATTGTGTATACCACCAAAGTGAATATCAGTAATGAATTCAAATCCTTCGCAAAATATGTCTTATTATTAAGAATATAAAACAAAATATCCGTACTAGACTATTTTTTAAATATAAGATTCAATGGGCGGGAAAAGAAAAGATAATATATCAACAATGACTGAATGTATACCAGTAATCTTTATCATTTGCAAAACTATGTATCAGTATCATAATGGATATGGATATCATTGGATTAACAGTCAGGTTAAATACCGATCAGTAATAAATGAGGTTATACTGATTTATACTGAGCCACTCAGTTAAAGTATCATATTAAAGATTCTTTCAGAAATCAATCATATAATTTTTGTGTAACTTGAATCCTTGACGATGACCGACCGGATATATAGTTGTTTTTAGTTGAATAAGTGAGTATTTCATACATTATTATTATTATTATTATTATTATTATTATTATTATTATTATTATTATTATTATTATTATTATTATTATTATTGCTGGACTCTGGTATTTTTATAGTGTTAATAGGTACCGGAATTAAACTTGAAATCAGTAAAGAAAAAAAAAATTTTGTTTTAAATAATGCACCAAAACCGATAAAAGACTATTAGTTCTCAAATAGCATTGTTCAGAACTGCGTAAGGCCATATAGTCGCAAGCTATATTGCTATATGAACTGTATCCAATGCATAAATCTGAATATCATACCGTGGCAGTACCTTGCATTATGAGAGCCTAGCTATTCCTCTGCTCTTGGCAATACTAGACCTTGGAATAGGAGAGAGAGAGATTGAGAGAAAGAAAGTGCAACCAACGTCATGACTAAAATCTACAAAATAAAACTAATATTTTAGTTGAGGAATAAAAAAGTTGGCAGTTAAAAGTTGTGAAGGGGCCAAATAAACGGACAGATTGAGAGAGAGAGAGAGAGAGAGATTTTTTTGAGAGCAGATTTTTGAGAGAGATGAGAGAGAGAGAGAGAGAAAGCTGCCACCAAAGTTATGATACAATTCCAAGAGAAAGTTGAGAGGGGAATGAGTTCAGAGAGAGAGAGAGAGAGGAAGATTTGAGAGAGAGAGACGAGAGAGAGAGAGAGAGAGAGAGAGAGAGAGAGAGAGAGAGAGCACAAAGTTGCAAAGGCAAAGATCAGCAAAACCTTATTTTTTTTCTGTCGGTTTGGCCACGAAACTAAAACTATAACAACCCACAACTTTGCAAGAGATGTAACGCTATCAATTCGGTCAGGACGTAGGAGCACCAACTTTATTTCCTTTTGCATAGATTACAGAGGTTACAAGTTTATTCGTATAAATATATATTCTAGCCAGACGAAAAGTATTATATACAGATAGGATTTATAAGGAAAACTCTTGCTTTATTCTTGTAAAGGGACAAGACAATCATATATTATGGTACTTCGTGGAATAAACTGCCACCAGAAGTTGTAAACAGTAACAGTGTCGAAGAGTTTAAAAGAAATCTAGACAAAATCATTAGGAGGACACTGTGAATGCATAGTAAAACCTGCTCCTACTGATAAGTGAGCACACGATGTCTCCTCTTAGGATGGACTAACAAGTCTTTGAGACATCCTAATCCTTGTAACTCCCCAGAACTCACGACACGACAAAGAGCTATGTGCCCTGCAGCTGAGTCTAAAATCTCATCGGCAGCAACAATAACAGTTGTAATGAGAGTCATAACAGGATATTGGCGATCAAGTTGATATCAAGGGCTATAATCGATTCCAGAAGTGTTAAGGATATTTACTGAGAGGCAAAGGTGCCGTTCCATGGCTTAAGGGCATAAATGCAAAAAAGCATAGGTCTAGGTTCTGTCCATAATATTACTCCAGTTTTCAATAACGTTTCAAAGCAACATTACAGAGTATACAAAATACTGACACACACACACACACAGGCTAACTCTGACATCAAACTGTTTTGAACACTTGAAAACAATGAAGAGGTAAATCTCACTTAGAACTGCGCTTAAATGCGACTGACAGAGCACAACATCAGCTTTGAAATCAGAATTGGATTAATACCACTCGTTTGTCTTGGTTCAGATAAAGTCCTCTCCACTGCGAAGCGAAAAACAGTTCCTTGAAATACCGTTAGCAACCACCTACTCTCGCCGCCAAGCGTTCCTCTTGAGGGTCACTTACGTAAAAGCTAAATGTAAGCCTAAACTCAATACTGTGATTCACTGTCCTCCTTGTTTGCCACAGAGCTTGCATAGGCAGCCATAAATTACTATGAGATTATTATAGAATAATAATTAGTATTTGCCTTCTCTCATTCGCAATAAGTTCACTATAGGGTTTAGATTATAAGACGAATAATCAGGCAAAACCATTATCAAGAACAGAGCGTTCGTGAGAAATGGCTCGCCTGAATGCAAATTTTGTCTTCCATGCTGGACGTTCAACCATACGTATATTTCACAGCGGTTAAAATCATAGATATCATGTGTGTTATATGCTAGTACTAAACCACAGGCTAGTAAGTGAATCACCTACACTGTTTCGTCGTGTTTAGTACTAGCCCCTGGGGGGCCAAATGTATTTCGCCGTGTTTAGTACTAGCCCTTGAAGTTCAAATGTATCTCGCCGTGTTTAGTACTAGTATTAGGGCTGTTGCCTCGTATAATAAGGCGCTCTATGAGGTAATGTTAGACTTGCGATAATCTTACGCTAAGTCGGTTGGTATTGCACTTCCATATTCATTGGAGTGTTTTGGGGTTTGTAGATCACTTACGAAGTCGGTATTATCTTCTTTGGTAATGACGACGATGTGTTAACCTCATGATGATTCGGCAATGATGTGAGGTTCTAGTAAAAACCACAAAGTACAAAAAATACTTATATTCTCTGAGATTACATGATGAATATCAGACAAGGTGGTACAGGTCTGCCAATGACGATAGCTTGGTCGCTTCTGCCAATGATGATGGCTAATTCTATCCTGTCCTCACTACCATCTCGGTTACAAGTCATAAAGGAAGCAGACAGTAGCTCGAACATATGAACATACAATCAGATGACATAGTTACTAATCACGTAGGCCGCTTGAGCTATAGGTCACGGTGTTTGTCTCAAGCAGGGAGCTTGGACTAATGTTTCAAAACAAATGAATGAACACAGGTGACGGCACGTCATCTTAGTCTACATACTTTATCGTCTCTGGTCTGATCACATTCCTGCAAGCAATCTGGTTGACCTCTTTAGTTTTAGTCTTTTATATATATGGAATAACATTCCATATTTTTATTATGTAATCACTTACACTAGCCCCTGGGGGTTAAGATGTATTTTCCTTCCTTAGTACTAGTTCCTCGGGCGTCAAATGTATTCCTCCGTGTTTAGTACGACAACGGTAGCCCTGCCAAGCGGCCGCCATGTTAGAGGAAACCGAATTGCAGCCATTTCTTATAGAAAATAAAAAAATAGCAATTTCGAGTGGAATAAGAATAACGCAGCCAAGACACATGGGAAAGAAAAATGGCAGAACTCCACAAGACAGAGAATCTGGGTACGAACTTCAGGGATACATAAAGCTGCACTGGATTAAGAAAGGAAATGACGCTGAGATAGAAGATGAATAAGCGAATCAACTCTGGAATAGAAATATGCAACGCTGGAGAGAGATGCCTTACGTCCTTGTTCAATGGGAAAGTAGCCTATCTGCACTGACAAAGTATTCTGGTTGTCTACGCGTCACCTATTCTCCGATATACTACTAACACTTAGCACCGTTTGGTAATTGTCAAGTAGACGTCCGCACGGAGATATCGTTTATATTAATATAATTTATCGACAACGCAATTCAGAATTAGGTGTATATAATACTTAGATCATCGAGGGTTTAGTACCAAACAAGGCGTCCCAAGGAGCCTCCGCAATGAATAGTACTATCACCTCGGAGTAGGTGACGCGTTGTTAACAAACCAAAGTAGCATCGATCTTTCTTTTTGGGGAATATTTATCAACAAAAAAGCCCCTTACAGCCCATATTTAATGCAAACTTTCCATCTTCATGCGAATCCAGCCACGCCATGCTTACAAATTATGTCAATTTTTCTCGGTCTCATACTTTGGTAGCATCCAAATTACACAACGACTCTCTCTCTCAACCCAGACAGCAAAAGATTTGGGTCCACATTCCCCCCAAAAATAAGTAAAAAAACGTTACAAAACACACTAGAGGAAAACTAGGAACTCGAAACTACAGTGAAGTTCAGCTACGAGGGAATACATACACAAACAAAAACAGGAGGACGAGCAGTGGAAACAATGGAATACCGAAGAAGGAAACGAATCCTCTGAGGTGGATATCAAATGTCAGTTGCGTTCGTCTGCTGTTGGCAGTGATGATGATGATGATGACCTCTGAACAGTGACCTTTGACATCTATACCATTTATACTTCAGTCATTTTATATCTGCTGATTTCTGTGACGCAAAATGAACGATGAAGAGTTTTTATATATTACCTAGACATTTCAGTTAAAGAGAGAGATATAGCTGTATAGCAATTATTAAGTCTGAGTGATTCAGGAGGGAAGTATTATCAATATATCATAATTAGAGCTATATATAATTTACAAGCGAAAAAAAAGTTTCCGTGAATGAATCCTTTTCATCAAAGTAAGTCAAAGGTGGACTGTGAGAGACACTACTGACGAATTATTCAAGACTTTATAGCTTTAATAGATTCCCATCAACCGTGCATTTGACGTCTAGGCCAGTCTCTTACGACGTTCCTGATTGGCTGTTGATAAGCCAATCACAGGGCTGGAAAATCTCAGTCTTCCTCGAGAGTTCACATAGGTAGGATGTATGTTCTGCCTCTCCTGAGGGATACGTCTTTCAGTAGAGGTGGAACATACATTCTGCCTATGTGAACTCTAGAGAGAGACTGAGCGTCATAAGGGACTGGCCTAGACGTCAAATGTACGGTTGATGTGAGTCTACTATAGTTGACGTCCTTTGAAATATTTATAAAGCAGTGTTTCAAAAAATCTCTTCTCACAGGAAGTGAGAAGACAGAACAGAAATCATCTCATTCTTCACCCGCAAAAAAAAAAAGCAAAAAAAAAAAAAAAGAGGAAAGACTCTCCTAAGAAGTGAATAAAAGTGAATGACATCAACTCGAAACCTTCAAATGGAAATAAAATTGGAAAGGCTTTTTTTTTTTCTCTCTCTCCTTCCACTGTAACACATTCCGGCGCCGCCTTACTCAGGCCCTGATAATATGCTAATGTCTGCCACCAAAGGACGGGGCGTTGGGGGCTGAATGGAATAGGATGTTGGCTCCGGGAAAAGGACGTTCGATAGCCTCGAAATAGTCGAGATAAAGGACACCTGTTTTTTGCCGCTGGAATATAAGAACCATTGCAAAGTATAAACTTATGTAAGGATTAGTGATATAGCTCAGGTGTGTTCCATTTTTCTCATAACTGTCATTTGATAAAATAGTTATTATGTATCTTCGTATCTTTTTTTATTTACAACGATATCGTCCCATTTACAATGTATACGCTCTTTCGAAAGAGGAATTGACTTACTTTTCGGAATGAGACAGAAAAAATAAATTAAAAAAAAACTGAAAATAAAAACAAAACTGTCTCGTCATCTACCATCAAAGAGAACTCAGTCCACGACCATTAAGTAATGAAATTACAAAATGAGGTTGAACGTTGAAATAGGATCAAGTTGACTGATGTTCTCTTTAATCATCATTTCATCACATAATTATAAGGATTCATTAATAAAAAAAATTAACCATTTAAATCTGGCAATGTGGCAATTCCAACTTGTTTATGAAAAAAAGCTATAAACTGCGTAATCAAATATAAAATCCAATCGTCAATTTCCACAAGAGCCTTTTATGAACTGTTAATAACGCTGCCCCATTAACGAAAGCATTCAATAATCACAGGGATTAATTACGTAGCTAGTAATGAAGCAGGCACATTAATACAACTAACAATTTCAGATGGGCATTACGTAGTCATCTCCTGGGGAATTTAAACATGTATTGCAAATTCGCAAGGAAAATGTTTTAGGTTTTTGCTTGCTTCGGATAAATGGCGCTTGCGAATTATTTTGAAAGTAGTGCCTACTGGGATGAGAGTTGCCTGAGTGCTTTAGAGTTTGGTTGTTTATCAAAGACTGTCGAAATAAAAACCATAATTTTTTTTATAGAGTTTCTAGAAAACAAGCATATTTTTTTTATCAAGACTGTCGAGATAAAAAGCATGAGTTTTTTCAAGATTTTTGTTTTCTAGATGACAAGCATATTTTTTTCTATACTTGACTGCCGAGATAAAACCATAATTTTCCTAGAGTTTTTAGATAAAAATATTTATTTTTATACTTGACTGCCGAGATAAAGGCATAATCTTTGATAGAGTTTCTAGATGACAAGCATATTTTTTTCTATACTTGACTGCCGAGGTAAAACCATAATTTATTCTAGGGTTTTAGATAACAAAAATATTTTGTTTATACTTGACTGCCGAGATAAAGGCATAATTTTTCTAGAGTTTCTAGATAACAAGCATATTTTTCTATATTTCGTAACTAAAATAGTGAAGGAGTAATAATAAAACAAGGAACTCGTTGGAGTAAAAGGGGAGAGAGAACGAAAAGGGATAACATGAATTTTGGCAAATCGAGCTTTAGGCAAATAAAGAAAATTAGACTAAAGGAACAGACATGGAAGAAAAAGAAAGGATACAAGTGGGGAAAGAATCCAAGATAAAAAGACGCTAAAAGACACAAGAAAGAAAGAGAGAGAGAGAGAGAGAGAGAGAGAGAGAGAGATAGAGAGAGAGAGAGAGAATGATGGTAGATCTATCGGGGATTAAATGAACACTGTTGTACTGTGCTTGTTGATCAAAGCAAAAAAAAAAAACTCGTTACGATTGAAGGAAAAATAAACAACGCAGAATTAAAACGATTCACTTAGAGAGAGAGAGAGAGAGAGAGAGAGAGAGAGAGAGAGAGAGAGAGAGAGGAACTATAAAATAAGAGTACCTTCAAGAAAAGAATATCCTTATGTCTTTCACATGAAAATGACAGATCCTGTTAAGAGAGAGAGAGAGAGCGAGAGAGAGAGAAGAGAGAGAGAGAGAAAATTTGGTAGGAGATACTGATATAAATTCGGGGATAAATTAATAATTAAAAAATCCTAACTGAACATCACTCGTTTCCAATGAAATCCAATTGTTTCATTGCATTTCACTGGCAGCGATAAACTTCCCAACCATATCTTTGATGTGCAAATTACAGCAGTAATGTTCCCCACTGCTTCCAGCATAGAGACCGTAAACAATGAGGTTTATTTGCATATGGACTGTGAAAAAGTCCAATGCCTTGTAAAATAACTGAAAGGAATGGGATGATACCTTTGGGGGAAAGTGGCCAATATCCAGTGAGGACAGACGGCGATGATTTGAAAATCCGATAAGAGATTTGGGCCACAACAGAGGACACTTCACGAGGGGAAAAATGATCAAATCTAGGCCAAAGGACAAGCGCTGGGACAAATGAGGTCTTTCGGCGCTGAAGGGGTTATTCAGAGTTAAAAAAGTCCTGGATGTTTTAACAGGATAAAACATCGCAGTTGCACAGAATAATTGCAATTATTCTGAAGAATTGTCAATTGCCTATTTAACATTTGCGCTACAGATTGCTAATGTTAAATGCGTTTTACTTTTAGAAAAATATAATTCTCTCTCTCTCTCTCGCTTTCAATTTACTGCTTAATTTTTCTTAACGTTGCTATTACTCAGCCTCAGACCTGCAATCTCTCTTCATTAGTTTCTTTTACAGCACATTGATGGAGACGATAATACGGCATTATTTTCTTAATAGTCTTTATAAATAAGTGTAGTTTCTGAATGAGAGAAGAAAGGTCCTTGAAGTGCTGGAATGAAACGTCCGTGTCCGGAATGTGGAATGAGTGTAGAAAGTTCCAGATCTAGAATGTGGAATGGGTACTTATAACCTAGAATGCTTTTATAACCCACATTCACTTAATTTTTATGTTTGAATCCACTTACCTAAAAAATGACACTATCCAAAAGCACGGACGTTGAGACAAGATCTCACGCAATACAAAATTCACCAAAAATTCCTCCCATTCAGTCATTACCGGTAATGCTGACGCTAATCCACGTTTGGTCTTTTTTTTCCCCTTTTTTTCATATTTTCTAGGGTCACATAGAATACCATTAACCGTGACGCGCCCGGCTGAAAAAAGAAAAAAACTCAAGTCATTTTGATGTGTCATCCATATATATATAATTAATGCAGCTGTAAAAGTCTCGATACTAAATTGCATCTTATTATGCTCTAATCCTAAAGCAGAGTTTTATATCCAAGTGTTGAAACAGGTTCAATTCTAGTGCTTTTAAATGCTTGTGTGCGGGGGTGTACGTGTGTATGTATATATTTATGTATATATATATATATATATATATATATATATATATATATATATATAAATAATATATCTAATATATATATATGTATATATATATATATATATATAATAATATATATATATATATATATATATATATATATATATATATATATATATATATATATATATATATATATATATTATATATATGCACATATTATTTGTGTTTGTAGTCGTGTGTGTTATGCGAGTTTATCCTTCATCCTTCTTCTGTCTGACTGTGTCCTGTGAGCATGTTTGCTAATATTAGACAAAAAGTCAGTTTAATCTTAATTGACAAAATCTATATTCCACTACTAAAAATATTCCAATTTGTTGTGTGTATAATCTGAGCTATAAGCGTAAGGTATATTTTCTCTACAGAAGATGAATGACTGAAAATGAATAAGTAATGTGTAACAGCAAAAGAATAAATAATAAATAAAATAATATAATAATAATAATAATAATAATAATATAATAATAATAATAATAATAATAATAATAATAATAATAATAATAATAATAATAATAATGTTCAACGATTGGTCGAGCGATTATTCATAATCCTAGAGACAAAACTCAAATCCATTTATAAAACTTATCAGCTATAAATGATCAAAACCCTTAAAAAAAAAAAAAAAAAAAAAAAAACAGAAAAAAAAAAAAACTTCTAGTACGTAACCATCGCTCACTCGACGCTGAACCATCATTCCCCTCATAATGACGTCATTAACCTATTTCAATGTCGCGCTGAATGCTCTCTATTATAATAAGTACGGCACTAACAGTGGAGTCACCCTTTATCTGAAACGATACTGTAATAATGTCCGGGGGTTCGAATATATCACCGTGATGCGCGCCTGTGAGTATTCACTGCATTTAGCTGCCTGCAATGTCGCAAAATAGCAAAACGATAATGAACGCAGTACATAAACAATTACGTCAGTTCTATTCGCATGAGAAGGATTTGAATGCCTGTATTTATATCCTGGGACGAGGAAATTAATCTTGTGATGTCATCTCTTCGCAATGGGACGACATTCAAGGGTCGAATCTATTTGACGAATGTTTTTAGACAGGAATATAATTCTGGACAGGAAGTGCAAAGTTCACTACATGGAACATAATATTTCAAAGGATCTTGAATTAAACTACCATTTGAGGATGCTAGTCCATCAAGGGGATTTTATTAATTTTATAAAGTAAGGTTATGAGAGAGAGAGAGAGAGAGAGAGAGAGAGAGATAGGACTTGTAGTAAATTTATGAATAACTGGTCGCGGTTAAAAAGAGGGAATGAAGAAACTCTGATATAAGGCTGTAATTTGGTCTGTCTGATGATTGGAGGGTGGATGATCAACATACCAATTTGCAGCCCTCTAGCCTCGGTGGGTTTTAAGGTCAGAGGGCGGAAGGACGGACAAAAAGCCATCTCAAAATAGTTTTCTTTTACAGAAAACTAAAAAAAAAGGAAAAAAAGAAAAACAGAAAACAAAAAGAAAGAGCCAAAACCAAAAAAATAGTAAAGAGCAAAGAAAGGCTCTGAATTTGCAAAGTAAATTTCCATGCTGGAGCAAACACCCGTTTCGAAAAGAAGTTTTCGTTTTTTACACCAAAGTTGAGGGAGGAAGTTAGCCGCCACTTTCGGGTCAAACTTCGCTTAAAAATAAGGAACCGCGACAGAACAATGTTCAATAAAGTTCCCCCGTTTTTTCGCGGGGTACCCGCGAAACCTGAAATAATGTTGATGCTCTGAAAGCTGAAATGGGAATGACTCAGTTTTATGAAGTTGACTTCATGATAACTAAAAGGAAAAGCTACAGTTTTATTAAGAAAGAGTAAAATTTTTGTTCGAAAGATAAATCCTCTTCAATTCATTTTGCATTATTTTTCTCTTAACAGACACGCCTACAAGTACGAATAAGATTTGCCTCTACCACCCATATGCACGCCCAAAATCATACTAAAACAGACACGCCCACAAGCACAAACGAGTAGGATTTATAATGAATCAAATAGTTGAACTGAATTGAATATAGAATTTAGGACAGAGGCCAAGCACTGGGACCCATGAGGTCATTCGGCGCTGAAAGGGAAATTGGCGGTACAAAGGTTTGAAAGGCGTAAGAGGAGGAAAACCTCAAAGCAGTTGCATTATGAGTTAACTGTTAGGAGAAGGCTGAGGAAAGTAGGATGGAAGAAAGAGAATATGAAAAGAGGTACAGTAAAAGGAGCGAAAGGAGTTGCAGCTAAGAACCTTAAGTAATACCTACTGTTTAGATAAATATTGTCTTCCGAACAACAAATCATTATATTCACGTCAATATCCCCATACATTATTACACTTCGCTCAAGGGTACACAAAGCATTTTAAGGAGATTAAAATCAAATCTTGTTATTTTTAAACATTTACCAAATCAAGTCCATTTGCTCATTCTCAAACAATGCTGACTGCTAATCCATATCCAGTCCCTTTTTTATTTCCAGTTTTTTTTCAGTTTTTTTTTTTTCCTGTCCAGAGAAATAAAAAATGTTCCATTAACAGTTACACCCAATTGCTCAGGATCTGTCATTTTGATGTTGTACATATAATTGACAATTACGCGCTCTATATATATATATATATATATATATATATATATATATATATATATATATATATATATATATATATATATATATATATATATATATATATATATATATATATTATATATATATATATCTATATATATATATATATATATATATATATATATATATATATATATATATATATATATATAATATATATATATATATATATATATATATATATATATCTATATATATATATATATATATATATATATATATATATATATATATATATATATATATATATATATATATATATATATATATATATATATATATATATATATATACATATATATATACATATATATATATATATATATATATATATATATATATATATATATATATATATATATATATATATATATTTATATATATATATATATATATATATCTATATATATATATATATATATATATATATATCATTTATATATACATATATATATATATACTATATCTATATATATATATATATCATATATATATATATACATTTATATATACATATATATATATATATATATATATATATATATATATATATATATATATATATATATATATAAAATATATATACATATTGTGTGTGTGTGTGTTTGTGTGTGTATCTGTCTGTATCTTTTAATTGATAAAATTCAAAATCTGATTACAAGTAAAACTAAAAAAATATCTGTCCGTATCTTTTAATTGATAAAATATTTAATTCTGATCACAAGTAAAAATAAAAAAAAACATTATCGCTAACATACTACATCAAGGCTTACTTTAGTAACGCCTTCTGTGCACCCTGTGAGGCACACTGAAAGCACCACCACCCTACGGGACAGTGAGATTAGTGATGGTGATCTCAAATCCATTTATTGGCTGCGAGTCAAGTGTTTTGCTCACGGAGTCAAATTGCTTGGAAATGGAAGTCAAAGGCTCTGGAATATTCTGGACTCAACTGAGCTGAGCTGATCCTCCAAAAGAGAACTTAAATGAGCAGGAGATCTCAACTCATTTTTTTAAATTATAAAATAATCTCGCAATACGGAAATAATACAATGATTAAAGGAGTTTCGAGTAATATAAGTAACTATAAACACCATATCTACTTATTTGTTTGTTATTTTTTCTTTTTAATAAGTGGTATCTCTTCTTTCTGCATTTCCCTTTACTTCCTCTTACTTCTTCCAAATGAACACCTTCATATTCTTTGGAAGCTTAAAGAATTTCAAGTCAGTGGCCCCTTTGGTGGGTTTGTTCCACATGAATAGGTTTCAACTACTGAATAATAATAATAACTAATTAATAATAAAAATAATAATAAATAATAATAAATAATACTAAATAATGATAGAAAAGCACGACAACAAAGACCATTCGGTAAAGAAATAATAATAATAATAATAATAATAATAATAATAATAAATAATAATAATAATAATATAATAATAATAATAGAAAGCACAAAGACCATTTCGGTGAAGAACACAGAGAAAAAACAGTAAATACATCTCAAGTTTCTGCAGTAAAAACTCGGTCCAAAAATAAACGCAATAAACTGGAACAACAACAGCGGTTCCAGAATACATCCATTCTGGAAACGACAAAGGTTCGTCTGTCCTCCTCCTTCCGTGACTGACTGACTGATGTCTCTTTTGACGGGATGTCAACTTGACTGGCATCTGGCATGTTCCAGACAGAAGATGTCAAGAAGAATATATATACATATGTATTATATATATATAATATATATATATATATATATATATATATATATATATTATATATATATATATATATATATATATATACACCTCACTCTGCGTATGTACGCACATACGTACAAACGTAAACAGGAATATGAATCTTGTTTGAGCAACATTTAAGTGATAAATAATATGCATTATTTATATTCTCTCTTAATAACCACTGTCCATTCATCCTTTAATATTCTCATATATAAAAATATATAAAAATCCTTCCTTTACCAACTCAGCAAATTGCTCTATTCATAATCCTTTAACGGAAGGAAATTGGTCTGAAAAATATTTTTCCAATAAACGCCTACTATACTACTACTTCCCTGTCCGTCACTCCGCGACTATACTTGGCAGCCACTACGAGTGAGTTCATCCTGCTTAACAGCATACGCATTTACGCAGCATAACACCTCACTGGTGCCTTCTTTTTTTCTTAAACGAAATTGCTGTAGTACAACGCGTATGGAAATGGATTTCACAGGACCCGTCAAATGACTAATTAAATTGGTAATTGATTGAAGGGGAGGCAAAATGGAGAGTCGACGGTAATTAGATTCCGTCTGGTGTCTCCAGAGACTCCCTCCAGTTATTCGACGTTTATAAAAATTTGCCAACAGACGGAGACGCAGCTTAACAAGTCATATACCTGTCAGCGTTTGATTGATAAAATCACATAATGAGAGAGAGAGAGAGAGAGAGATGCAATAAACTACGTATCAAGGACATGACGGCTCATAACTCTAAACTTGCGGAAGATGAAGGCAAGAATTGGAACAAGAATGAGAACAAAAATCAGCTGTTACTCTCATAACAAAAGTGAAAAGGGGGAAGAGTGGATAAAATAGGTAAAAGGAAAAACATCTACTTTTATTTACTAAAAAGACACAATATGCAATGGTGTTTTATATATATCTATATATATATATATATAATATATATATATATATGTATATATATATATATATATATATATATATATATAACCATTTTTATATACAAGAGATACAATAAAATACACACGAATACGATGGTGTGTATATATCATCTGTATACGATACACACACACACACACACACACACACACACACACACACACATATATATATATATATATATATATATATATATATATATATGTATATGTATGTATGTAGTGTGTGTTTGTGTGTGTGTGTATATAATTTAAAATACTGCAAATTATGATAAGACGCCCGAATGAAAAGAAAACACTTAAAATTGAGTTATTTACCCAAGTCAAACTTCTACAACGTAGAAAATCCATGGATATATATTCCTGTAAATAACACACAATGTAGACACTTACCTGTATTCCAAATAACTAAACGGACTTAATTACCTTCAACAAAGAAACAAATAGGCCTCGTACCAGCTACAAAAATGGCCACTGGCAACTCATGAAGGAGTGAGCTTTTTTAATTCCCAATACAGACACTTTTACGAAAAGCTAATCTGCAAGCAACTGCCTCCATGAATATTCGAGTAAACGGAAGCAATTTCTTAGAAAGTCTTTGACAAATGGGCGACAAGCAAATGCAAGCGCTTCAAAAATAGTAAGCAAGCACTTTAGACAAGTTCAAATCAGCGCAGGAAAGGCTGGAGAGATGCCTTTTGCATGGGTGAAATGAGCCGCCATTATAGCTTTATGGGAGCAATATTTTACCAGTTCACGTCGTATCCTCAGTTCCCTGAATCTACCAAACAGACACACACACAAAAACAAACACACACACACACATATCAGGCTTCGCTGAGCGAGAAACCACTTAAGCCTAGCATTATCTGAACCAGAATTAACTTATTCCCGTTTAGCAGAGACATACTATTAGTCTATAATCGTCTCACTGAAGATGCCTAGGTAATTTGATATTGCTCTACGTGTATTTGTGTGCGGTTTGTGGAAGGTTCAGAAAGACGGGTAATTGAATGACAGTTTCTTTTGAGTCTCTAGGCAAATAAAGGAGGATTAAATATGTAATAAGTATAAAAAAATTTTGTTTACAGACTAAACTGTCTATTTATATAAAACTTACATGGTGACTGATTTCTTTTTAAAAAATATATATATTGACATAGTTTGTGAGATCCACATTGTCTCACGACCTATGCTAAACTTGCATAATATATATATATTATATATATATATATATATATATATATATATATATATATATTATCGTAAGGCGTATAATACATAAATCCCAATACGTACTAATTCAAGAGTTAAGAAATGAAAACACACAAATATACAATCAAAATGAAAGTATGTTAAACATGCATTATAGAATACTATATGACTAATATATAGCATATATATATATAATATATATCTATATAATTATGACTATCACCCCAATACATACCAATTCAAGAGCTAAGATATGAAAACATACACAAATAAGCAACAAAAATGAAAATAAAGAGACAACGATGCATATTCCTTTATAGGATGTTTTGATATATTCATATGACAGGTTTATGATGACTGATATCAGGAAAATTACTGAAAAGCGTTGGGGTAGAATAAGCCGTTGATAAATATTAACCATACCAAGGAGATGAGAGTCAATTGAATCATATGAGGTTTATAAATCCCCATCCGAAAAGATGGTGGAAGAGAAGAGAGTAGTAGTTGGTTTGGATAATTCTATAGACTATTTAGTTATATAATCCTCGACCAAGGAGGTGAGGAGTGTTAAGGAGGAGTGCTAAATTTGTCCAATTCCAGACCGGCATAGACACATAGAAACATTTACCCAATCTCCTGTCGTTATTGATACCAAATATATTCCCCATTAATATACATTTTTCTCGATAATTATACCGGTGACATCGGCGATTTTTCCCATTCTAGTTTCAGGGTAATTCTAAGTAATGCTTAACCCGAACTCTCAATTAAGAGGAGAGTTCTGAGAATGGCCTCCAATGATAAGTCACATCAAATACATATGCGCATATTATACGTATGACTTTTATTCTTTGTTTTTTTCTGGTGCGGTAAAAGAATTGGGGGGCTTCCCAACAGTGAGTTAAATTTTTGGGGAACGGCGGACGAGAAGCATCAAAATATCTCATCAAAGGATCTCCTGGAAAATGCTAATGCAACTTATAGAACTTAACCAAGGCCTTTCTCTTAAGTAATGTACTATAATATCAAAGGCTTTGCCTCTTTCCATATTTTAGTGCTTAATGCAGGCATCCCTATTTAATTTTTTCGATATTTACTTTTAAGATGGACGCCATGTCATATTCTGAGAGAGACAACTTACTCTCCAGATACTCAAAAGGCAAATAATTGTTATTGTTTGGAGAAACTCAAATACAAGTTGGGGTTAACTATAGACACTATGAATACCATATATGCTCTTTCTCTCTCTCTCTCTCTCTTTCCTATTTAATTCTTTACTTCGTTTCCTAATTTTTGTTTACTTGAGGAATTAAGAGATTTAATGTTTAGTTGAGATTGGCTCTCTCTCTCTCTCTCTCTCAATTCTTGACTTCGTTTCCTAATTTTTGTGTACTTGAGGAATCAAGAGATTTAATGTTCTGTTGAGATTGGCTCTCTCTCTCTCTCTCATATCTAGATTGTTTTTATTGTATTGGGAATCAAGACGTATCTTGTCAGGGAATGTTCCTACGATACTGGCTCTCTCTCTCTCTCTCTCTCTCTCTCCCTCCCCATCCCGGTAGGATTTAAGGTGAAACGATAATTATTACCCCCAGCCATCAGAAGTGACGAAGCGCAAGATGAATTTCCGAATGAAATTCCACATCCGACGTTGCTGTCAGTCTTCTGGGAATTCAGATGTTCCAGAAACTTTTCCTGCGTTTCTGTCCTTCCATTTGGTCTATTATAATTATGTCCTTTATTCTTCGTTTTGGCAAATTCGTGCAATTTGGATTCAGACGTTCGCCCGGCGAGGCGATTCTTAGAACTTACTGGTATACAGATTCTGAAGTGAAGTATATCCGAGTTTAACCAGACCACTAAGAGAGAGAGAGAGAGAGAGAGAGAAAGTGCTTCATATAACTACCAGCACATGATTATTAGAGCGTAAAATTTCTATGAGCATTCTATATATATATATATATATATATATATATATATATATATATATATATATATATATATATATATATATATCTAATATCTAAGCTGCATCCCAGAACCATCCAAGCAATTATTGGGAGATGGAAATATACCGGAAGATGCATTAGCAATTCTCTGGTAGACATTAAAGGTGCCTCACACTGAGGGACCTGGGGAAAACCTCCGAACAAGCTGTAAGGTCTCTCTCTCTCTCTCTCTCAAATCCTCTCTCTCTCTCTCTCGGATTTAACCGCGGATTAGCGCGTAATAAGGCGCGGGAGCCATGCTTGAGGCATGTGGATCAAGATTGTGACATTACCGTTTAAATGCTCTTATTGAATCGCCCTCTGCTTGCGTTTCCTTGTTTTACGAATTTATGTAAGTGCTGTGGACTGGCAACGGAGAGTACAGGGATTAGGACGCTGATTGGGACGACTGATTGGAAGATGTGATTGGAAGGGGGAATGTAGATATATATATATATATATATATATATATATATCATATCTATAATATATATATATATCATAGATATATATATAATATATGATTATATATATAATATATATATATATATATATCTACATTCCCCCTTCCAATCACATCTCCAATCAGTGTCCCAATCAGCGTCCTAATCCCTGTACTCTCCGTTCCAGTCACAGTACTTTACATATTCGTAAACAAGGAAACGCAAGCAGAGGGCGATTCAATAAGAGCATTAAACGGTAATGTCCCAATCTTGATCCACATGCTTCAAAGCATGGCTCCCGCGCCTATTACGCGCTAATCCGCTTAAATCCGGAGAGAGAGAGAGAGAGAGAGAGAGAGAGAGAGAGAGACCTTACAGCTTGTTCGAGGTTTCCCCAGGTCCCTCAGTGTGAGGCACCTTTAATGTCTACCAGAGAATTGCTAATGCATCTTCCGGTATATTTTCCATCTCCCAATAATTGCTTGGATGGTCTGGGATGCAGCTTAGATATTTGCCGAGCTTATTCTTAAGCACATCTACGTTCACTCCAGAGAGAGAGAGAGAGAGAGAGAGAGAGAGGCAGCTAAGCTGTTGACAAAGAACTGCCCTACGTGAACTCAAAATCTGAAATGAAATGATCCACTACATCGACTAGCCACCAGGTACCTTTTTTACGTAAATAGGCCTATATGTGCAGTCCCCCGGCCCCCACCCTCCGCTCTGTGGGATCGATTCCAGGTCTCTTGCAGATAAAGCAAAGTCATTAGACAATCAAATTCTACCAAAGAAAAATTCCGTGTACAGAAAGTATTTTATTTTTATTTTTATAATTAAGCGTAAATCGTGGAGAATTGAAAAAAAATAATGTGCTTTTGCCAAGCACTTAATAAGATGAACTGCAAGAACGGAAAGCATTTAGCATTTCCTATAGATCCCACAAGATAAGGAACAGAAAACTGTTCCTGAGAGAGAGAGAGAGAGAGAGAGAGAGAGAGAGAGAGAGAGAGAGAGAGAATGATCTTGCACTTCCCCCTATATCAAAATCCCCATAAAGCAAGTCCCCCCAGTTCCCAAATGAATAAACCTTGGGAATAAAATAAATAATATTATATAAGGCTCTTGCGTCGAAGCACAGAAACTTCTAATTTATCAAAAGGTGAGATAATAATTTTTTCCAGGCACCGAGATTCTCAGAAATGCTGTCACGAATACATTCAATTAAACACCATACATTAACAGTGAGTATGATCGTATAGTATGTCTGTTTGTGTAATATTACTGGTTGATTCCCCTGTCACCATTATAGCGATGACAAACGGCCTTTGTTGTACTCGATGCCAATTAAGAGGAACTCGGAACCTGCCCATTTCAGAATTGCAACAATAATACGGGATATATTGGCATGGCCATATCAGCCAGAGTACAAGCTGGACCATCTGATCATTATGAAACTAAAGGCAAAATTTTGACACCAGAAAAAAAATGAAAGTCTGTCGAGCCACAAAAATCACAGATACGCAATTTCAATTTTTATCTAAGAAAAATTAATCATCAAACTTTAAAATAGTAGTTTGCGTGTTGATTACATTGCGATAACATTTTACGCTCATTGCCTGCTAAGCGAACGACGATAGTATGAACAAGTAAGAAATGCGCAATCCAGTTTTCTGTACAGCCGCCACAGCGTATACTAATCAAGGCCACTGAAAATACATCTCTCTTTCGGTGGTCTCGGTATAAAGCTGCATGAGCCGCGACCCCACGAAACTTTAACCACGAAACGGTGGTGGCCTGTAATGTATCGCTGCCAGAAACAGGATTATGGCAAAGTTTAACCTTAAATAGAATACAAACTACTGAGGCTAGAGGGCTGCAATTTGGTAAGTTTGATAATCGGAGGGTGGATGATCGACATACCAATTTGCAGCCCTCTAGCCTCAGTAATTCTTTAAGATCTGAGGGCTGATAGAAACAGTGCGGACGGACAGACAAAGCCGGCACAATAGTTTTCTTTTCAGAAAAATAAAAATCTCTGAACTTTAAAACCATACTCGTGGGTGAAGCTTTTACGAAAAGCTCTCTGAAGCGATAGTGAAGTTCTCACGTATTTTTTTTTTTTTTTTTTTTTTTTATTTTTTTTTTTTTTTTTTTTTTTTTACCATCCTTGATTCGGGAGGTAAAGTTACACTAACGTATGTTTCATGCTTTTATGTATTTCAATTGATATTTATTATGATTCTCTTCTATTCTTTCTTCTCATTTTTCTTCTTCTTCTCCTCTTTATTCTTCTTTCTTTCTTCTTCTTCTTCTTCTTCTTCTTCTTCTTCTTCTTCTTCTGACTTTGACATTGAAGACAGATCCTCAAAGTGGACGGTGCAACTGAACCATAACGAGAGAGAGAGAGAGAGAGAGAGAGCAAGTTAAAAAAAAAACCAAGAAACAACTCTTGTTACCAAGGTGAGGCAAAAGGTCATTAAAGGCCAGGATAAACATAAACAAAAAAGTTAGGTACCTCCTCCCAGGAAAAATTAAGAAGGGGCCGAAAAACATCTGGCGTCGGGGCCTGAGAAGGAAAACAAACTGGGGGAACCACCACCAACCACCTGCTCTTAATTTTCCCAGAAGTTTTCCTCCGCTAACTGAAATATCATCTCGCAGTTTTGGGAGAGAGGGATAAAAGGTCGAAAAAAAAAGTTTGTTTGTTTGTATGGTGTTTTTACGTTGCATGGAACCAGTATGGTTATTCAGCAACGGGACCAACGGCTTTATACGTGACTTCCGAACTTCGTCCAGAGTGAACTTCTATCACCCGAAATGCACATCTCTCACCCTCTAGATGGAATGACCCGAGAATCGAGTTCGCGCCGCCGAGGTGACAGGTCAAGACCAGACCGATCACTGCCGCCGAGGAGCTTCCTTCCCCCGGTCGAAGTAAAAGGTCTTCGTCTAACCAAGTTTTAGGCAGAGCCTTGGTCTTAATCTATCAAGGTTCAGTCTTCCTGTAACTGTACTTTATTGGCTCAATTTCCTCGTGCGAGTAAAGATATTTCTTGTGTAAATAAAGATCCCCTACCTACCTCGCCCCCCACAGGGGCGGACAAACAGATTTGCAGGAGTAGGGTGGATATGTCTCACCTACTCTTACGTTCCCGTACTTCCCTCCATACCACCAGGGGTGGACAAACAGCTTTGCCGGGGGTAGGTGACTGTGCCATATCTCTCTTACTGTGTCACCCTGGTATATATACACCGAGATATTAATTGAATGTCGTGGGGCCATTCTGGAGTAGACTGACTGTCCTTTAATCTAAAATCTATTTCGCACATTACTTACGGAGGCTTCATCTCAATAAAAGCTTCAGTGTGAAACCACTGAAGCTTCAAGTTACTAAAACCTCCTTCCGTCTCTGAGAAGATAACAGAATTAATCCCTTCTTTTATTCGTTTTTCCTTTCTCGGGTTTTATTTATTATTTTTTTATTTATTTTTTTTTTTTGTCAAAATCTTGTCATTCAAATGAAAATGGAAACTTTAGTGGAATAAGAAAATAAAAACAAAAACGTATCAATTTTTTTCTTTGAACGAGTAACGAAATACTTATTGAAAATCAATAAATACTCTTATTAATTATTAAGGGAAATTCAAGTAAAACTTTCTCCGGCGCAGCCGAATTTTCCGTAGCCCACGAAGCTTTCAGTCACGGCCCAGTTGTGGCCCGTTCTATATCGTTGCCAGGCGCACGATTATGGCTAAGTTTAACCTTAAATGAAATAAAAACCAATGTGGCTAGAGGGCTGCAATTTGGTATGTTTGATGATTGGAGGGTGGATGATCAACATAGCAATTTGCAGCCCTCTAGCCTCAGTAGTTTTTAAGATCTAAGGGAGGACAGATAAAGTGCGGACGGGCAGACAAATAGTTTTGTTTGACAGATCGCTAAAAACTTACAAAATAATATAGAAATGGACAATTATTCATCAAGATTCATCTGCAGTTGAGATCCTCGATTTTGGATGTACAGTTTTGTGTGTGTGTGTTTTTTTTTTTTTTTTTTTTTTTTTTTTTTTTTTTATAAAGACTAAAGGATTTTTAATTCAGAAGACCAAAACTCGAACGAAATGCGTTCGTTTAAGCTAACACTCTTAAAATCAATGGTGAGAAAGAATATGATTCCTTTTTTTTTTTGTTTTTTATCATACAATTTTTTTTTTTTTCACCGAAAGCGCCACATAAATCTCTCCCAAAGCAAGTAAAAGAAAACAGCCAATTTTTCCCCTCGAAAAAATACTCCAAAAGAAACCAGGCTGCCGAATCGAGTACTTATTAAGAGCCAAGGAGAGAACGAGTGAGTCAAAAAGGGGAAAAAATGATCTATTTTAATTTTTCCTCTTTTCAGATTGAATGGAGAATCGTCAGTGAAAATAAATAAAATGATTTCTCGGGAGTTGACCCAATCGTGAATTTTTTTTTTCTTTATTTCTCGGGAGTTGACCCATTTAACTCCGCAAACACGAAGGTTAAGGAGGAATGACGAAAACGTGTTAGTATACAACAAAGAATATGAACCGCAAAAGAATAGACAATTTAGGCCCACGGCCCAAGCAACTCCTGGGACCCACGAGATCATTCAGTGGTGAAAGGAAAATCGAGAGTATGAGGCACGAAGGTGAAACAGGAGGAACCTTTCTTAGCATGGATATATATATAATATATATATATATATATATTATATATATATATATATAAATATATATATATATATATATATATATATATATATATATATATCTATATATTGTTTACGTATGACCCTCGGCCTTAATGGGGTTCAAATACGTAAACGGAAATAGTTGAGGGAAAAAACAGAATAAATTAATTGAACTTACCGTAAAAGGATTTACAGTGTTAATTTACTCTAGAGGGAAAGGTCGCCAGAAAACTCAGCTAATTACTTTACATCTATTTATTTACAAGAGGCTGCTTAACAGCCTGGGAAAGTAAATGCAACTGGTCCACACGTGGACTAATAATATCTCTCAAGGGGATAATAGTTGGCTCAAAATGAGATTCACGTAAAAGCTGGTTTTCCCAATGGTTCATATGTCTTGCGGTAAAGCATCACTTGCGGGCGCCAAGACTTGGACACGTGACTCAGGGAATCTGGAAAAGATCCCAGATTAGACAAGAATAAAAAAAAAAGGACTTCTTGCACAAGTTACGATTATTCAGTTTTTCTAACACTGAGGTATGCAATGACTTCATTTGTCTGGGACGATCACACAAGGGGAAGCATGGGGCCACAAGGCAGAGAGAGGAACAAAGGGATATTCATTGAGTTGGAAGTTTGAATTGTGAAAATGGGGAGTAAGTAGACACTAGGAGGTAGGGAACTGGCAATATGCTGTTTCACAAGACGTACCTGGATGCCATGATCAGTGGATCTTTGTAGAAATGCGGCCTGGGCTTTTGTCTCAGGTCTGGGGCTCTGGGCGTGCCAGTAACCCCGTTAGGCCTAAGTGTGGAAGGCTGGCTGCCGGGACATCCGTCCGAGGTCACGACTGGAGCTGACTGAGGGCGACGGCAGGTGTGTTTCCTGGGTGTTGGGGGTCAGCTTAACCCCCCAAGAGCAGGGCAATCCTGGAAACAAAACATACAGCCAACAGAGGGTTCACAGGAAAAAGGAGCTTAAGACGTAGGCCTAATAAGTACCAGTCTATCCTACCTATTCCTTCCCTTTGGGATACTTTCGTCCCTAAAGCTGACAAGTCTATTTTTTCCCCCCCCCCCCCCTTCTAGTCAGGAAATTCCTATCTCTGGCTGGCTAGCTTTGGTTTCCCGCCTAAATCAGCTGATATTTGGAGGAATATGGCTGCCGTTTTTACAAATCAAAATATTTAACTAAATG
>NC_061098.1:26895234-26912734 GCF_015104395.2 Macrobrachium nipponense | reverse complement strand
GAAACGCCCGACAACTTCATTTCAGCGGACCACATCCGGTTCATAAGTCATTTCCTGACAGACGACAGCAGCGGGAGATGAGAGATGCGATCCATGAACCCCCGGGAACACGGAAGAAGATATCATTCATTGGAAGTCCGGTGTCTAAAGTTATTGCAGATTTTTTTGGTTTGAAATAGCTATCATTAAAGCTAATATTTCCGTTATTTCTAAGCGGTGTTGTTATATCAATAACGGTGCATTTGTTCTTTATATAAATTACAGCCCTCATCTATCGACAATGACCTAAATTTTGAGGACGACTTCAAATCTCATGGCATTGTGATACTTGTTTCAATCCTTTGCTAAACGGACCTATAAAGTTTAAAAAATTAATTTTGAATATATATTAAGAAAAAGATTGAAATGACGACTTAGGTAACCATCCTCTCTCTCTCTTTTTCTCTCTCTCTCTCTCACACACACACACACACACACATACACATACACACATTACGTGACGCATGGGAATAAACTGCCATCAGAAGTTGTAAACAGCAGCACTGTGGAAGAGCTCAAAAGAAAGCTAGTCAAGATCATTAGGACACTGTAAATTAATTGTAATACCTGCTCCATGTAACTCCTTGTAACCTATCTCTCTCTCTCTCTCTCTCTCTCACACACACACATTACAGAAAGCATTTCAATCAGACATTTATTTATCCCATGACCAAGAAATCCTTCAAACTTAGAATCATTATTAGGCTCCTGGAGATAAAATGAGCACATGATATCTCCTTAGATGAACTTATAAGTCTCTGTGAGACATCCTAACCCTTGTACCCTCTCTCTCTCTCTCTCTCTCTCTCTCTCTCTCTCTCTCTCTCTCTCTCTCACCCACACACACACACACACATTACGGAATGCACTCCAATTGGGCGCATATATATACCACGACCCAAGAATCCTACAAACTTAGAATATCAAAAAAACACCGAATCGCATATCTCAAGTGACCATCCGTTCCGTGCTGCTGCCTCTTCCCTTCCTGGTGAACCGACATCTCGAATTGTTTTTAAATCCCCCCGGAAAAAAAAATGCTAATAATCATTCTTTTGGTCCGCAAGGTTTCCTCCTCCGCAAACAAACACCTCCCCGTCGCAATTCATCACACTGTAAACTTTCCTCGTAAATTTCTCGAGCGCGAAGCTAACCATTTCGCGAATTGGGGTCATTCTAATTATCCCAGGGATGACCACAGAGGCGGTATGAAGAAAAAACCTTTGTGGGGCATTTTGGGAGGGGGTGGGAAGGAAAGACGTCCCCATTCCGTTTGTGAAGGGGACGCTTGCCTTTATCAATAGGTGGGAAAGAATTCCCATTCTGTTTGAAGAAGGGGTGTCACTTAACTTATTGATAGGTGCTTATTGGTGGCTTTGGAAAAAAGAATGCGTTAGTATCTTCCCATCCTTCCATGAATGCGCCGGAGATCAGTCATTTTATTTTTATTTTTTTTTTTTTAATTTAAGAATAAAGGGTAATGTTCAACAATGGCCTCTAATCATCCGTAAAGAAACATTCCCACGCTGTTTTCAATTGTTATAAGCAACATGGTAGCTTACCTTGGATCTGAGAGGGAGAGAGAGAGAGAGAGAAGAGAGAGTGAGGAGGCAAGGAGAGAGAGAGAGAGGAAGAATTTGTATATTCCTTCGTTTTTTTTTTACGAAGACGAGGGAGAGATAGAGGAGAGACGAGAGTAGAGAGAGAAGAGAGAGCGTTTGTTGTATTCTTCTTCGCTTTTTTCACGAGAGGATAGAGAGATAAGAGAAGGGAGATATAAGAGAGAGAGAGAAGAGAAGAGAGAGGAATTAGTTCAAGTATCTGACTTCAAGACATTTCAGAACCAGACGTCGCCACTCCACATCCTCGTCCTTCTACCTTCTTTGTCAAAACGGATGAATAAAGCACCTAATACTTCCCTTCCTCCCCTCCCCTCAAGTTCTAAGAGTTTCTTTATTGGAACTTCAAGCAAGGGCGTCACCAAAGTAGTAACCAAGTATTCCACTGAAAGATATTGGTTCCAGGGGCTCTTTTTAATCCTCCGTCAGTCTATGGCTATGAACCTCGTTCCACGGCTGCCCGTCAGCATAGACATAACTCTTTTTGTCTGGAAGGTTTTAGAATATTAATAGGAGAATAATCCACACTCGCTTCCCGGCAAGAAAAGTTTCTGACCACTCGCCTAACTTTTTTCCTTGAGAGGAGGAGGGGGAGAGAGGAGAGAGAGAAGAGAGAGGAGAGATAAGAGAGCTAAAATAGAGAGAGGAGAGAGTTTTGAAAATATTAAGCATGAAACCTTTAATTAAAAAACCTCCATCCGAATAATAATAATCAATGAATAACTCAAATAATAATAATAATCTAAATAAACTAACTAATCAATAACATACTAATAATAATAATAATAATAAGATGAAGGATATCAGTGCGAACATTCCAACGCCTTTTTTAATACTTTTTTCATGGTCTGCGATCCTTTTATACTCTTTGACGTTTTTTTTATTTAGTTAGTTATAATAATAAAATGACAGAAAGAATAAAGAAACAGAGCGAAAAAAAGTGCCCTACACACTTCACGTTTGTTCATTTATCATCTCACCTTCACTAGTGAAAGAAATGTTTTACCTGAAACTCCTTGGAAATGAAATTAAATAGTCCATTGTGACCATAAAACGAATCGTCTAGGGGAAGCTCTGACGACGGCTTAACCATCGATACAAGATAACTATCAGCGTGGAAATTTCTACAGTAACGCTATTTTATCAATCGAACTAATGCAACTTGAAATCGTTTAATATAATAATAAATGTCATAAGGGCAGGCTTAATATAGCAACGGGGGGGGGGGGGGGGGGGCTGAATTATCATATTGATGCTTGTGACGAATTCCTGTTTGCACTGCCTGTCTAACCTAATCGCGCTGGAAAAATAAGGGAAATTTTATTTGGCAGTCACATTTACCAATATTGGAATGCTTTTTCCTCCTCTCTCTCTCCTCTCTCTCTCTCTTCTTGTCCTCTGAAGTGTGCTTTGCAGTTGTTTAATGGCTGAGTAGCTAACTAACCCCCTTAGTTTCAAATTCCCACTATATATACTTATATATATATATAAATAATAATTGATATATATATATATATATATATATTTATATTAATTATATACCTATTATAGCTTATGTATAATATCATATATTAAAATTATTTCTAATATACATACATATATTTATAATCTTCTATATATAATTATTATTATTATATATATTAATAGTTTATGTATATATATACCACATACGTATATAATATATATATATATATCTAATATTATATATATATCTTCTATAGTCTATATATAATAGATATAACATATATACGATATATATATATATATAATATATAATATATTATAAATATATATATTCTATTATATCTATTATATTATATATATCTATATATACTATCTATTAATATCATATGTATAAATAAAATTTTTTTGCCGCACGAAAGGAAAACAAAAATGAAAATAGGCGGAGTTAGCCCGAGTACCTTTCGGTCCTAATTTCGGCCCTTTACCCTTTGGAACTGAGGCATACTGATTTTTGCAAAGAAACACCACTAGTCAAAAGAAGGCTTAATATACAAACTGACACTACCAACAGATTAGCCATAAGGGCGATTTTTCACTCTACATAGGAGGGGAGGATCCATCGGCTAGCCACACCATTGAAGGATAACCCCTCAGTAAAAAAGTGATTGATTCTTCCAGAAATAAACATTACATTTTGAAAAAACAACCAACGGGAGCCATAATACAATTTAATATCGATGAATTTTTTACACAGATTTTCCCAACAAAAATTATTAGTAATGAAAAATACGAAAGAAAATATAAATAATTATAAATTATCGATCAAGAAGAAAAAAAAAGAGGGAGAGGAAGAATATCGAACCCGAGAGAAGGAGAGCGAGAGGAGAAGAGATGAGACGAAGATAGGAGATAGAGAGTAGAGAATTAATAACTGATATACATGGGGGGATGGGGGCCTAATTTATTAGTTTTGTTCATTTATTTGGTGGAGGTCCTTCATAAACATCTTAACAAAATATATTGGGTCCAAATTGGTACATTCCCAGACTAAATGATTTAGGTTTGTTTTTTTATTAGTGGATTTGTATAATTGCCGATTCCAGGTAAAATTTCTTGAAAACATAACTCATTAGATCTAGTAATTACCGGATGGTATCACCCCCAATTAATACAATGAAGATTTTTTCTCCTCAGATAGATAACAGTGGCATTTTTGAAGTCTGGGGCTGTTTCTAACTGAATACCATTATGCCGCTTTAACTCCGAACACATAAATTTTTTGTCACTAGACTGACCAACAGGGGGTAAAACACGCTGGGCAATATCATATATAATCTATATATTAATTGTATTATATATAATATATATCTAGTATATATATATATATATAATTTAGGTATATATATATATTATATCTATAATAACATATATATATATATAATATCTATACTTACATATTATATGTATATAATAATTTTCTATCGATCTCTAATATCTATATGTGTTGTGGTGTGTGTGTGTGTTTTGTAAATCTATATATATATATTATTTTCCTGTATTCTAATCTATATATTCTATCTATCTATATTATATATCTATCTTATAATATCTCTATATAATATGTGTGTATATATATATATATCTATCTGTCTATAATACATCATATCTATATATATCTATATATAGATTGTTGTGTCTCGTATATACTAATATATATATCTATAATTATAGATATCTATATAGATTCTCTATGTAATAAGTATATATTATGCCCATATATATATGTATATATCTATATATATATATATATTATATATATAGCCTCCACATATAATATCTATCTATGATATTATTATGCTATATATATTATATATATATACTATATAATAATATAATATATATATATATGTACTTGTGTGTGTGTGTGTGTTGTTATCTATATATATATATATTATATATGATATATCTATATAATATATAGTTCATATTATACATATATTCTATATATATATATATATTTATACTATATGTTATCATTCTATATATCTATCTGTAGTCGTTTTAGCTCTATTCTCTATATCTCATATTATATAATATATATACCTATATTATGTCTCTTGTTATCTATCTCTATATATAATATATCATCTATAATATAATCTATATCTCTATTATATATCTATCTATATACTATCTATCTATAATAATATATATATGTATCCCAATCTCTAATTATATGTGGTGTGTGTGTCTATATATCTATCTCGTATCGTATTATATGATATATCCTAACTATCATATGTATATATATCTCTCTATCTATTATTTGTGTGTGTGGTTTACTCTATCTCTATACTATAATATCTATCTATATACTCTATAAGTATAATCATATCATATCCTTCTCGTAGTGTGTGTGTGTGTGTTTTGTTATCTATATGCCATCCTCGAATATATCTCTCTCTATTATATCCCATATATCTATGTCATCTCTCTATCAATTCTTGTTATATATCATTCTATATATCTATCTATATCATGTCTGCGTGTATCTATAATAATATATCTAATTCCTATATATCTATATATAATCTTCTCTCTTATCTCTGTAATACTATCTACTTGTATATTAATACTCTCTCTGTAATGTTCATATATTCTATCCTCTATTCTCTCTAATATCTTTTATATGCATAATACTATCTATATCTCTATACCATACCCACCCACACATATATAATATATCTTAGTATCTATATATCTATTTATAATTCTATTAATATATATACTATATAGGTAATACTAATAGGTAAATATATATGTATACATATATATATATATATTGTATATATATATTATATAGTATATATAATATATATACCATATTATATATTATATATTAATTATCTAGTATATAACTGTGTTATATTATAGAATATATAATAATATTATAATAATATATAATATCCTATATTATATTATATTATCTGTAATATATATATATGGTCTATATATACATAATATAGATCTTGTATTATACTTATATATTATATATATGAATGATATATCTATATATATTATATCTTATTATGTCGGTACTCCATACTAGTATATATATCAATATATATCTAATATCTCTATATCTATATAATATATTTATCTATAATAATAATTATTATATAAACCATATATATACTATATCTCTCAATCTATATATATATATATATATCTATGTGAATATCTACCACATATAGAATATTATAATATATATATATATTATATTATATAATATATCTATATATATTCATATGCTACAACAATATATATGTATATTATATATTAAGTGTGCCACACATATTATATATTCTATATATATAATATATATATTATTATTAATTATAATTATGTATCTACATATATATATTATATATAATATCTATATATATATGTAATCTATAGATAGAAGATATATAGCTCCATATTATATATCTATTATAATATATAATATGTATATATATATATGTATATTATATTTATATTATATTTATAATATTATATATATATGTTATAATTTTATATATTTATATTATAAACATATCTAATTAATTGCCACTTTTTTTTAGCCATAAAACAAAACAAACCAACTACCAAGTTGAAACATAATAAAAAATGGTTAATAACCTGAGGCGGAGAAGAGAATCGTCCAGTACAGTGGCCTTTCCATCCCAACCGAGCTGTGTCCCAATACCCTGAAGGTGGAAAAAAAAAAATAGGCCTAATAGGCCATAGCGAAAAATCGAAACTCGAACTTGATAATGCTCCCTTAAGAAGCAAAAATGGAAATGGCATCCTTTATTTGCTCATGTTTATCAACACCTCTCTATCTCTCTCCTCTCTCTCTCTCTTCCCTCTCTCTCTCACACCACACCCAACACACCACTCATTCACCGGTCATTATTTCCTCAGTGAAGGAAGGAATAAAGGGACCTCTGGTAACTGAGAAGTTAGACAGAGGAGGCAGAATCGGCTGCATATTGGTGGAATACACAGATGCTTTAAGGTTTGCTCCACCTAGTCATCTCAGTTGTAAACCACCTTTGGGAATACAACAAAATAATGCTAATTTGCCTAGATCTTACAAACTTGTTTTAAAGATTTTCTTTAACTTAATTATATGCGATTTAACTGTTGTTCCTCGTTCACTTGCCCAACTTCCCCAACTGGTCATAAGCTCAGTTATCTTGATGCGTGCCAAAGCAAGGCCCAATAAAAACTAACATCTTATATAAATCCTCTGATTTTCAATTAAAAAGAGAAACATGGACGATATTAATCTGCCCTTGATACGGCGTTTCTATTGAGTCCGGTTGATTTATTATTGATTAAAAATGAGAAATATTGCCGATGAATGTCAATCCTTGAAAAACTTGACAAAACTGTCATTTATTTAAGCCAGTGGATATTCCCCCAAAAATCAGTTACGGTAAGAAAAGTTTCAGTCAACCTTCCCGTTAATCAGAGATTCGGTGAATTGGTCTGACTCCAAACCTTTCCTCTGATTTTAGGTAAATTAAAAAGGTCGAACAAAATCTTTTTTATGAAAAAACATGTGTCCGAATATAAGGAGAAATAAATAAAATAACATTATATACTATAAACCCTGAAGGTTGCCCCCAGGAGGTTCTAATCAATAGATCTGACTATGTCCTGCATGTGGACCAGTTACTTAAATGTGATAAAGTTTATATAGCCGTTTGTATACGTACATATACATACACATCCACACACATATTAAATATACATATCATATATATAGTAATGATATATGTATATATATATACATAATATTAGATAATTAATTATATATTCTACATATATATATATATATTCTATATCTATTATATATATTATAATATATTATATAACATATTATATATATATAATAATATATAATATAGATATAATATATATTAATAATATATAAATACTATATATATATGTTGTATATTATAGACATACAACACTATATTATATATATTATTTAAATAATTATTAATTCTTAATATAACATATATTATTATTATATATATATATGTATATAGTATATATATATATATATATAATTATGATATATAATATATATAATATTATAATATTATATATAATTATATAATAATTTAACTAATTGTTTAACAAAAGTACAATTGCTTACAGTCCACGTTCGGCTTTTTTTGCTTTCTTTGCTTTCTCCGGGTGTTATATCTATCATATCTATCTATGCTATCTATTCTATATATACTTAATATATATAACTATATTAGTATATGTATATGATACTATATATTATATTATTTAATCTATATCATGTATATATTATATAATATTATATTAGATGTATCATTAATAGTATAAAAAAATATAATTTTATTTAATATAATATTCAGCAAAAGCCGGAGGTACTATGGTCGTTAACCTCTAAGTAAAACGGGGATGTAATCAATCCCTATGAAGTAAAACAAAAAATCCTCTTGTAGTTTTTAAAACTATATATTCTTGTTTTCTTGGTACAGGTTAAAGCTTTCGACCATCCAACTAATGGTCTTGTTCACTGAAAATTGTCGAAGGAGAATACCACAGTTGAATGGTCGAAAGCTTTAATCCCGGTACAAAAAGAAATAAAGAATGTATATTTTAAAACGCTTACAATAAGGATTTTTACTTTCGTTGGTGGATTGTAATCCCCATATATATATATATATATCTATATATATCTATATATATTATTATATATATATATATATATATATATATTATAGTATTGGATATATTATAATGTAATAATAATAATAACTTAACTAAGTAATACCTTTATCTCAGCTTCCAGGGCCATATACATTGGATAATACCAAAATATACAGGGTGTAACAATACCCAACATCTAGATATATGCAGAGACAACCATGATAAAGAAAAATGGAGTAAATCCGGCACTTATCCAACAAAATTAGGCTGGCATGGTAGACATAAAAGATGGTAATCATAAATTTCTGGTAATAACAGTAAATAATATTGGTTGATAAAAAAAAGAAAAGTGCAGTTGATAAGTTATAACAGTTAGTGCTCACGATTATGTAACTTAAAGATTTCAACTAGAGACCTTTAGGTGGTTACAGTAAGTTCAGGTCCCATATGGGCTAAATACGAAAATTGAATGTACTAAAAAAAAGAAAAAAAACACAGTTTTAACTTTGATAGTAAAATCCACAGTAATACTTGAAAAAATAAAATATCAACAATAAATATAATAAACTGACAAATCTGCAGATGACCATCTTGCCAATACAGAGATTAAGGTCCTTTTAGGGGTGACAAAGGTCCTCATTTTCCCATTCTTTTCCCACAATTTTAGATTCTTGCTTCAATGATTTTCAAATTTGTCCAGGTGGTTTTTTCTAAAGCAACATCTGTGTGGCCGTCTCAGAATTGTCATTGTGTGGCACAAACAATGATACGTACTCATGGTCTCCTCTGGGTGTATAGTTTCGTCCAGAGGTAAAACCGACCCCTAGATACTTGTAGTCAGTGCGAGCGGAAGTAGGCAGGCAGTTTCCACGTCTCGGTGACTAGGAAGGCAAACCTTGTTTGCAAATTCAATGTTGCCAGTTGCACATAGTTTACGCGCCTCCTGTTCATTGTCTGTTTTATCTTTTAGGTCGTTTCGGTTGAAATGTGACCTAATACGGACATTCGTGCCCACAAATTCCAGCCGATTGGTTCCGAGGAAATTTGTGGTTCCTGCAATTTTTAGTGCTTTTAAGGCAATCTCGGAGCAGCTCTCGGGTGACAGAAGGCAAACTTAATTTTCTTCTTGCAATCTGTTGCCAGGTTTGCACCATAAAGTTACGGCGCCTCTGTTCAATGTCTTACTTTTCGGTTCGTCGTGGAATATGTGACCTAAATACGGAATATTCGTGCACAAATTCCAGCCGAATGGTTTCCATGGAAGGAATTTGTGGTTGGTTGCTGCAATGTCTTAAGCAATCTCGGGAGTCAGCGGACATGCACTGGGTCTTGGTTTTCGTTTGTAGATTATAATCAAATTCCGACTCTGCTCTTGGCGGCAACGTGTCGATGAGTCCGTTGGAGGCCAAATGCACTGATTGTGAAAGGAAATTCAGAACCATTATCGTCGGCGTAACGAGGTTGGTTTTTTATAGTTGTTTCATTGAACGGTGGCATGCCCGATTGGGTAGTGAGTTCAGTTTGACATTCAAGGCATCTGTGTAGTAATTAAAACAGGTATGGAGAGAGAAGGCCCCCTTTGCCCCCTTGCCGGAAGCCCGCGTTTTAGGAGAGCGCGAAGGTTGTCAACTATAATAAGTTACCCCGCCATTTGTACACAGAAATTGGCTGTTTGTTAAGAACCAGCAAAATAGTAAAAATGCCAAGTTTATATTATAGGGGTTGGTGAGCTCCTTTTATGTCCAGCTTCAGGAAGAAGCTTCAGGGTAGTTTTACCTCTGTCAAATGCCTTTTTTCTCATCATCATCTAAACCAAAGGCAAAGGAAAACAGGAATAGGCTGATGATAGGTGGGGGTAGTTGTCAGCAATTCTTTATCATGTATGTCAGATTCAGCAGGTGTCCGGTTTGTGAGTGGTTTGCTTTAAACCCGAACTGGTTGTTGTCAGTGGTAGGGGTTTAGAAAAGGGGTGAAAGTCTCACAAGAAGAACCGTACTGCAAGTAGTCTTTCCCTGGGGGAAATTTTTGGGGGGGGGAGGCGAATCGTTGTGGATTGCAACTCGGCCAGTAGTTTGCCAGGGTCAATCTGCATATCCTTTAGCTTGTTTTTTGAATTAATGGTTAATCAAGTTGAACTAAGAGTTAGGGTGTCTAGGAAGAAAACTTGTGAATTATGCGAACGCATTTGAACAGGTCCATCTAGTCAAAATGTAAATTTTTCGGATGGCAAGAAGCTTTGAAATGCCTTGCTGTCGGCAAGAAGACCATCACCTCCAGGCGATTTATTATTAAGATAGGACCTTGTTTTTTATGGCATCGGCTGATGTTACCTTTGGCGTAATAACGGGTCTGCAAAATATAAGTTGAATGTTTTGTCATTAAAGGGATGTTGTCTATCAATCCCTTTCCTTCGAGTAAGCATTCGATCATTTATTGATGCAATTCAGGCTATTCGTTGAAGGAAGTGAATCGCCCCGCATACTTACGATAGCTTCGGTTCCTCCGACTCTGCATTTCCCCTACTCCTCTGTGATAAAAGCTTTTTAGTTTTGGGATTTAAGGACTGGAATCTTTCCATCTTTCCAAAGACGAGGATAAGTCACCAGATTCTCAAGTTTTCTAGACATTGCATTCCGGCTCTTATATTGTTTTTTCATTTTAACCCTCTGCCAGTGCTTTAGGAGGCGAAGTTTGAATTGGCGCTTCTCTCTCTCAGTCCTGCCTGCCTTTCTTAGATTAATAGCAGTGGTAGTCCCTTTCCCCTCGGGTCTAACCATTTTGTCCTCCAACAGTAAAAACTTTTCATTTCTCGTGATAATTGTATACAATATCTTTTGAACCAAGTCATTCCAAACCAGGATAATTACTAGAATTACCGTTGAAAAACAAAATCTATAGGCAGGTCCCTGCCCGTCTGAAGCAATCATAAGCGGTACGATTATGTTCGAATAGAATTCATTCAGATCCCTCCTGTGGTGGTCCTAGTTCTACATTTTGTTGTGTCAGTACAAAAGTAAGGGTGCGTTTGTGTTGCCGGTTTTGAATCTATTGGACCTCACACCGCAACCTGGTTTCCGTGGTCCGCCCTAAAAAGTATCTGGTTTTTTCCGTGGATTTTTTTGGTTTTTTAAAACTCCCAGTTTAACCGCTGGGGGTCGGTCAGTTAGTGGGTTTTCCCAACGGTATGGGGGGAGGGATGGGGTACTGAATGACAACCCTGTAATGGGATGTGATCGTAGCCCCGTTTGCGAAAAGGTTGTAAGCGAATATTGCGGGGTCATAAATATAATCCATGAAGTTGTGGGAGATATGGATGCCAGTGGGTCCAGACCAGGAGGTTGTTTTAATTGCGTCCGCCTTCTATTGTAAAAATTGTACATATGAATAGGAGGGGGATAGGGATGGATCAGTTACATTCGCTTAATTTTGGAGAGCAGTTAATTTTGATCATGAAGCGTTTAAGGTTCTTTATAAAACTTGTTTTTGTGGGGTGGTGAGAATTAAGGTCCCTAATTATATCAAAAATGATCAGCAAGGAAGAATCAAATGAATAAAATACTGGTGTAACTCCCCATGGCATATAAACATTAACTTAATTCGGCGTTTTTAGGGATTCTCTTGCTGTCAACTTTGGAAGCCCCTAGCCCCAATTCTTCCAATCGGTTCCACTTCCTCCAGTGTTTCATTCGGTCCTAAATCACCTTTAGTCATATTTTGTCTAAACTAAATGATAGTAATAAGTCATTTAGTATATATATATATATAAATAATATATAATATATCTATTTCTTTTATATATATAACCATATGTTATAAATATATGATTTTCTAAGAAATATACGCATAGTACATAAATGTTTATATATAATATAATATTATTATATATATATAATATAATTATATATATATATATATATTAACTATATATATAATTATGTAATATGTATATTATATATATATATATATATATTATGATATGTCTTTCTGAAACATAATGTATGTAAAATCCTATATATAATATCTAATAATTATCCTAATATAATAATATATATATATTTATATTGTGAATATAAATTATTCTACTTAAAAAATTAAATTAAATTAAAATTAAAAATAAATTATTAAAATTACTTGATTTAAATCAAATTCATCACGAAGCAACTAAAATTCAATCAATTAACCATTTACCATTTATCACACGAAACATTACTGACGGACAAAAACATGCTTCCGCAGAGAAGAATTACCCAAAGGGCGAAGGTCCTACTCCGCTTGAAAAAAAAAACCATAGCAAAAGATTACCCAAAAAATAAAGCCAAAAAAAAAAAAAAAAAAAAAAAGACAAAAAAAAAAAAAAAACACTGCAGCACAAAAAAGAAAAAAACAAAAGCAGGAAAGCAGATGTAAATGAAATACAAAAAAAATAGGTTTATTCCGTTAACAAAAAAAAAAAAAAGGTAAACAAAAAAAAAAAAAAAAAAAATAGGGGTGGGTGACTTGATGGAGGATTGGCCCAAAATACAAACAAGGGTGTATCTTGGGGTGAGGTATGGGTTGGCAAATAGCGAAAATGAAAACAAACTATTTGGGGGTCGCCCTGTACCCCCTGTATTTACAGCAAAAAATGAAATTGCAATAATTGCAAAAACAGATTGCGACCGTTGGTGCTGACAAAACAAGAAAAGAAAATTCGCGGGGAATGGGAGGAGACCTCTTAAAAATGGACTTTTATGGAAGATAAGAAGGTAGTAATTATTCTTCTCTCTCTCTTTCTTTTAATATTATATATATTATATATATCTATATATATATGACTATATATATATTTTATTATATATATATATTATTATAATCATATTATTTTTTTTTTCGCATTAAGCTACAACCATTAAATATCCAGTTCTTCTGTACCTCGGAATTCATATATTTCCCCATATTACATTAACCCGAAGGGAAGGTTTTAATGTTTTAGGTTGTATGAATATCTATCGTTCCTCTCGTTGGATTCGAAACCAAGCGGGACAGAGTCGGTAAGGTTTCTCTGAAGTCCTGATTTCTCCCCTCTCCCCTGTGCAGCTGGTTCGAATGCCGCGCTAGGGTACGAAGTGTTGTATGAATTGAATCACGGTTATGGGTGATAATTTTATACTATTATATATGATATATATATTATATATTTATATATATGAATATTATATATAATATATATACCGCTATATATACATATATATATACATATTATGTTATATATTTTATGATATATATATATAATATACATATATATATATATCTATTATTATATATTAATATATGTATATATATCTATTTTATAATATATTGTAACTTATATATTTATCACATATGTAGATGGTAGGAAAGATATATTAACTAAGAAAAAAGATCTACCCAGTATAGTTTTTGGTGTAGATGAATGGAGAGAAGAGGAGGTCAGAAAATGGAACGCAAACCACTGGATTGTTTTGAAAATGCCGGTACTCTCCAAAAACACCACACACATAGAAAAGGAACCGAGTGATAGTACACAACAAAAAATCGATGATCGGAAATCAATCCTACTGACCCGAACAAGAATGATAACCAGTGGGTGGTGGTACCTATTCTGTTCGAACATAAGCATAACACCCACTGATTCGTTAAAATGTCGTTCGCCGAAAGTAGGTAAGCGTTACAAGATTAACCAACCATTGAACTAATAATTAGGGTGGGTCGTTCAGGTATAAAAATAAGGTGGGAAGTCCATGTATTTAAAGAAATAATGGGGTCCCAAGAACTCTGTTGAATTCGGAAGAACAAGTTTGTTTGTTAGGTTAGGAATCAACTGTCGTGGACCGCATTAACTGGGGTTTCTCGGTCGGTTTATACTACTAATACTTTGGTTTCTCACTGGTTTATGTAACATTCCGTTTTATTACCCTGTGTCATTTTGTGTTTGGGTTGGTTGAACAGTGAATTTTGGTGGTGTTGTTATGATGGATATTAATGAAAAGGACACGGGGTGGTTGGTTGTTTAATTTTTAACTTGACCCGTAATCCTAAATGGAAAAAAACGAAAAATTCACGTAAAAGAGTCAAGAACCAAAACAGCCGAACAGCCTCCTGAGGATAAAAGTAAACATCAGTTTAAAAGAAGTTAAAAGATATTAATATGAGAAAATCAGCGAGAAACGTCCAGATAAGTATTTCTACAAAAATTTTGTCTAAAAGTTCCACTAAGAAGAGATAGAGACCGCACAAGTTCCGCGTAGTAGATAAAAGGGTATCCCCAATATAACAAAACTAGAGAATCAAATACGAACCACAACTACAACAAGAAAAGGACTTCAAGTGAACGCAATAAAAAGAAACAAGTCACAACATATATATATATATATTATAATATATATATATATATATATATGATATATATATTATATATATATATAATATATATATATATGTATAATTATATTATATATTCCACGAGGCTGAACTTCAGCGTGACTGCCCTCTTAACAATAAGATAACCTGCCAATGGAGAAGTCTTCCCAAACTCTTTCCATAAAGGGCTGAGTTACCCCCGTTTTGGGCTGCAATTTTTAAACCATCTTGTGGGGGGGGGTGTTCCTTCCAATTCTTATGGGCAGTTTTTATCCCTGGAACTTTAAGCAGTGAGATTTTATATTCCCGGTCTGGATGGAAGTTTTGTTGGTCGAGGCCCTTTCCTTTAGTTTTATCTTTTTTTTTTTTTTTTTTGTTTTTTTTTTTTTAATTTTTTTTTTTTTTTTTAATCGCGGTTTGACGGTGACATTTTTTTTGTGGTTTTTTTCAAGTTTCTCCCTCGCCTGCTAAAAATGCCAGTTGCTGCTTGTCCACTATAATGTGGCTTCCACCTATGAAAAACAAAATGTACGTTTCAGTTATGTGGAGGCTCGGGATTGCCAAGACGAACTGTAGCATAAAAGATGGTAATCATTAAATTGTCCTGGTAATAACAAGTAATTAATATTTGGCCTGATAAAAAAAAATGCCATTGAGAGTTATAAACAGTTTAGTGCACAGATTATGTAACTTTAAATGGGGTTTGGGAAGGGGCAACTAGAGACCTTTAGGTGGTTACAGTAGTTCAGGTTCCATAGGGCTAAATACGAAATTTGTAATGTGTAAAAAAAAAGAAAAAAAAGAGTTTTTAACTTGATAGTAATTCACAGTAATAACTGAAAAAAAATAAAAAAAAATTAAATAATCCCCCAAAACAATCCAAACATAAATTAAATAATGACAAAAGAATCCTGCAAGATGACTATCTTGCCAATAACAGAGATTAAGTCCTTTATTGGTACAAAGGCCTCATTTTTTCCCCCCATCGTTTCCCAAAACAACATTTAGATCTTGCTTCAATGATTTTTCAAATTGTCCCCCAGGTGGTTTTTCCATCTAAGAACATCTGTGTGGCGGATCTCAGAATGTCCACTTGTGCAACAATCAAATGATACGTCTCAATAGGTCTCCTCGGGATTATAGTTTGTCGTCCATAGGGAACACCCATAGATACCTTGTAGCAGTGGACGGGAGCGGTAAGAAGCAGCAGTTTCACGTCCTCGGTGACAGAAGGCTAAACCTTCTTTCTTGCAAATCATGTTTGCCACAGTTTGCACATAGTTTATTAACGGCGGCCTCTGTTCAACATTGTCTGGTATCTTTTCAGGTCGTCGGAGTTGTATAATTGTGACCTTTTTCAAATACTGGAAATTTCGTGCACAAATTCCAGCCGATGGTTTTCCTCCGAGGAAAAGTTTGTGGTTTCTGGCAATATGCTTTAGCAATCGTCGGGAGCAAGCGAGCCATGCATTGGTGGGTCTTGGTTTCGTTTTAGATTTAAGATTTCCAATTTCCAAATTCCCTGCATATTGGCGGCAAGTGTCGATGAGTTTTACCGTTGGAGGCCCATGGCACCTGATTGGTGAAAATCAAACCATATCGTCGGCGTAACCAGAGGTTTTTTTTCTGTTTATAGTTGGTTTGATCTTGACGGTGCATCCGATTGGGAGTGAGTTCAGTTTGACATTCAAGGCATCTGTGTAGTATTAAACAGGTATGGAGAGAGAATGCCCCCTTGCCGAAGCCCGTTTAGAGAGCCGAAGGTGTACGATAATAAGTTACCCCATTTGACACAGAATTGCTGTGTGAAGAACCAGCAAAGTAAAATGCCAATTAGATATAGGGGTGAGCTCCTTTTATGCAGCTTCAGGAAGAGCTTCAGGTAGTTTACTCTGTCAAATGCTTTTCTCACATCTACAAAACAGGAAAACAGGAGAGGCTGATGATAGGTGGTAGTTCAGCAATTCTTTCAGTATGTAGATGCAGGTGTCGGTTGAGTGGTTTGCTTTAAACCCGAACTGGTTGTCAGTGGTGTGTAGAAAGGGGAGAAGTCTCACAAGAAGAACCGACTCAAGTATCTTCGATGCGATCGTTGTGATTGCAATCGGCCAGTAGTTGCCAGGGTCAGCTGCATCCTTTAGCTTGTTTTTGATTAATGGTATCAAGTGAACTAAGAGTAGGGAGTCTGGAAGAAACTGGTGAATTATGCACGCATTGAACAGGGCAGCTAGCAAAATGTAAATTTTCGGATGGCAGAA
>NC_061098.1:26872734-26890234 GCF_015104395.2 Macrobrachium nipponense | reverse complement strand
TATATATATATATAATGTAATTACATTATATATATAAACCAGTGACCTGGGGTCATGGCATTAGGAGGGTTCTACGTGACCAAAGCAGACCTTAGATTACGCTATGCGTTGTCTGCAGTAGCCTGATCTAGCTCAAAGCTTTGTCAACATTTTTATGTTATGATAACTTTGCACACAACAACTTCCATGGGAAGCGGTTGACCTGTTAACCTACGCCGGAAACTTGTAACTTCCGAGCCGGCGAAACGACGATATGTGTTTTTTATATGAATTGCTGAGATAGCTAATGTTCCGCTATCGACGCGATGCTTTAGAATGGCAGTTCCACGCCAAGAGTCAACATATCGGTCGTCCGACCGAGCTGCATCTCCTAGTATGGAGTTACAGAATAAGTTGTTAACTTGTTCAACTAGCCTTGTTTTGAATCATCTCCTCTAGACAAGAAAGAACCTCTCTACTAAGATATCCAAGGGGAGATGAGAGGAACCAAACATTACTTACGGATAACAGCCGTAAGGAAAAAACAAAAAGTCTATCGCCAAGCGATAAGACATTAGAAAGTTTGGTGGCAAGCGAACAAACGAAGAACATAATTAACATGACCCATATCAGCCGACCGAAAGGTCTACAAGAACTAACTTCCACCTTCAACATCAAACGAAACAGAGGAAACGGGATCTTCAATCAAACGCAACAGTTTATGAAGACGCAACTATGTCCTTCATCGAGAGGAATACAAGCCATTTTAACACTGACGTTTGAGCAACTGTTATCACTTATCTTCGAGAATCTACACCGGACGAGGGCGGCATCGAACATCAACGGAAAGAAGAAAACAAACACAGGGAACATCACCCGTTCACGAGCAAGGACGGAGGCTGTGACGTCATCAATCTTGCCTTCCCAGAGCATCGGGCACCGAGAGAAGGCCGTGACGTCATCACGACTCCGACGCGAGACGTGGGACAGGAACTGTGACGTCATCCCATGTCAACAATCCTTCGCAATATAATCTGGAGCTAAGTACCATTTTTATCTATTCAGGTCTTTTCCTCAGTGAAGTGTTGTTCATCAAGAGTCGATCGTCCAGTATTCTGGGGGTGAGTTGTTCGCCATAATTAATCTTCCTTCATTACAGAACTTATCTTCAACTACGAGGTTCTCGCCCGCAGATTAATTTTTTTTTCTTTTCTAGTTGTCATTAACCATTTCTTGCAGGAATTCTCCGTATAATATTTTATCATTATTATCTGTATTTTTGTATCTTTTGGGGGATTTTCCTATTATTATAACACACTTATACAGTACATTGCTTATGCGTTTTACGTAGTGGTCGAGTGTACTCTTATAGATATTTTGATAGGATTGCAAGGAATAGAAGTGATAAGAAAAAAAAAAAAAAATGAAGCCGAAATGGCAACCACTCCGGCTGGCAACCCCAACGTGGTGACTCTCGTTAGCGCGAGGTCAGCGATCGTCCCTTTTCAAGGTCGGGTCAATGGGTTCCTGCCTCAAAATGTTGAGGCATGGATCTCATCTGTAGACGCTCATTTAAATGCAAAAAGCATCACAGACCCAGCAGTACAATTACAGGAGGCCAAGAGCTTCGTAGACTTCGCTAAAGGCGACGCAAGTGCGTACTAAGGGGGGTTTCTTTCCAGAAGCGCTTACATGGGACAGTTTCAAAAATAAGATTACGTGCCGTGTATGGGGGTGAAGAGGCTTTAGATGTAGTATTGGCATTGAGAAATATCCTTAACCAAGCCTCCATGACTCAGCTCAATGTTGTCGATCGGGGCGGCGCTAATTGCGACCGGCTAAATGAATATCAGGATAGTTTATGTAACTCCGGGTGGGTTTGCGGGTGCTAACATCAAAGTGAAAGATTTTTATCCGTTTGATCTACCTTACGTCTATCACTGTAATGTTTGCCTGAAGCGTTAGTACGGTGTTTTGATAAAAAAAACAAAAATTGCAGCCCGACAGCACGGAATTATAGATGTGTATAAACAAATCAAAAAACACATGGTCTAAATGTACCGACCTAGATTCCTTCGCTCATTCAAGTTTTTTGCAAAAAATGAGAACAGCCACAACAAGTAAATGTGGTACATAATTAATAATCAAGTTGCAGGGATGGTTTGTTATAACTGTAAACGACCAGGTCACATGATTTCAGACTGTCGGACGCGTTTTTGTTCAATACATAATAGTTCAACTCATTCATATAACCGTTGCTACTCGAGGAATCAACAGCCAAACGCTACAACACGCAACCAGTTGCTAGTGCAAATAAAAAGAAGGGTCCTCAGTACTATAAGAAGAAACAACCAAACGGAAATTCTGCACAACAGCAGAAACAAACAAATCGTGCTTCAGGTACCTCTGTTCCTGGGCCGTCTAGCCAGAACTCGCAAGGGCAAGCGAATTTTCAGGGTGTGATAAACAAAACAAATACCACGTAGTTCACTCCAAGGGGGGAGAGGGCGATGTTGGGTCATCAATATCAACATCTTTTGTATCAAATAATCAGTTTAATCATTTATCAGATCATTGTGAGACAATTGATTTTCCTATGAAACACACGGCCGAATCAAAAAAATCTGTGCAGGTTCCCGTAGATTTGCAACAAATTCATGCAATTATTAGTCAAAACGAGTTGCGACCAACCTTACATGCAGTAAATTTGGACCATAAGTCATTCACTTTGTTCTTTGATTCTGGTAGTCCACGTAATATAATGGATTTAAGGACTCATCATTTACTCTTTTCAAATTTCCCTATAGAAAAGTCCGGAATAAGGCTCTCAGGCATTGGGAATAATGAATTAAATGTTGAGGCGTAAACAGAAGGATCTCCAAGGGAACGTACTGGCCCGTCTGGATGACGTACCCGTTAAACTCAAGTCGTTTGCGTTTAGGGCCGCCTGAACCTGGCCACTTCAGTTCGTGCCTAGGGAATTGTCTGGAATTGTGTTTGTGTGGGGGGGGGGTGAAAATTGCGGTCCGTATGCTGGCAACAATGTAGGACAAGAAAGACTCACGCCTTTGCATTTGAACAGTTAAAATATCTCCAGGGCACCTAATAAATCATTATAGCCCAATATTATACATTAATATATTCCTAAAGGTATTTTTCGGGCACCTAATAAAATATCAGCCCTATATATTGAATTTCTGCAGAATTACATTGTTATACTATTATACAATTATATTTATCTATTATAAAGAGTGACAAGTACTCTTTACAATTATCCATGATCATGCTATAATCATTATTTAGTAACCATTATTCTAATAATCAGGTTACATGTTATCATATTTAATCAATGTATACATGTTTTTTGATTTTTACCATTTTATTATTTTTGGGTACATAATCATTATTATTACCAAACATGGATCTATATTTTCCATGCATTTATCTTTGTTTATGAATATGTCAACAAGGGTAATGTAACAGACCTTTTTGTGCATTTAATCACTTAGTATGTTACGAGCACGCTCCTATGAACAATGTTTAAAGTAATTTTTTTTTTTTTTGTTATTCAAGGCTTGAATAGGTAGCAGACCGAGCCTAATGTAAGAATTACTTATTATATATAAACCAGTGACCTGGGGTCATGGCATTAGGAGGGTTTCTACGTGACCAAGCAGAACCTTAGATTACGCTATGCGTTGTCTGCAGTAGCCTGATCTAGCTCAAAGCTTTGTCAACATTTTTATGTTATGATAACTTTGCACAACAACTTCCATGGGAAGCGGTTGACCTGTTAACCTACGCCGCAAACTTGTAACTTCCGAGCCGGCGAACTACGTATGTATATGAATTGCTGAGATAGCTAATGTTCCGCTATCGACGCGATGCTTTAGAATGGCAGTTCCACGCCAAGAGTCAAACATATCGGTCGTCCGGACCGAGCTGCATCTCCTAGTATGGAGTTACAGAATAAAGTTGTTAACTTGTTCAACTAGCCTGTTTTGAAATCATCTCCTCTAGACAAGAAAGACCTCTCTACTAAAGATATCCAAGGGAGATGAGAGGAACCAAACATTACTTACGGATAACAGCCGTAAGGAAAAAACAAAAAGTCTATCGCCAAGCGATAAGACATTAGATATATATATAATATATATATATATATATATATAATATATTTATATAATATATATATATATATATATATATATAAATGTGGTGAACAATGACATTCTTTGAAATTATAGATATCTATCAATTACATATAACATATACAGTTGTCACCTGAAATATCCATCCCATTCTTCAACTCCCCCTTTCCGAATCTGGCCCCCCCACCCCCCCAAAAAACAAAAAAAAAAAATTAAATGAAAACGAGAAAGTCAGCAATGAAAGATGAACGTTGGAATAAACCATGAGGCTTCAAGAAAAAAGATAAAGAAAAAAAAACACACACAAAATAAGCAACTGCAAGAGAGGAGAAAAAAGACGACTAAAAAGGGGAAGGGGGAGAAGAAGAAGAAGTTTGATGAACAGGGAAAGAGAACAGATTCTGAAAAACATTTCGAGAGTGATACATTCTGAGTGCGACGAACTAGGCTTTGTGAGTGAATAAGGGAAACACGAAAACTAACAATAATAGGAAAAGAAGAGAATGATTCGCGAGGATTTTGAGAACACGCGAATGAAATGCACAGGGAGGTAAACAAATAGGAGGAGAGAGAGATAGGGATTGAAAGAGAGAGATAGAGAGAGACAAGAGGAGATTGTGGTATAACTCAACAATGCTAAAGAGAAGAACCTTTTTATGTTTGCGTGACACTACTGAAAATCATTTTGGAGGAGGAGGAGGAGGAGGAGGAGGAGGACGAGGAGGAGGACGAGGACGAGGACGAGGACGAGAGAGAGAGAGAGAGAGAGAGAGAGAGAGAGAGAGAGAGGAGGAGGAGGAGGAGACCTTACCTTACCTTACAGACCTTACAGTTCGTTCGGGTTGCCCCAGGTCCCTCAGTGTGAGGCACCTCTAATGTCTACCAGAGAGTTGCTAGTACATCTTCCGGTATATTTTGCATCTTCCAATCTTGGATGGTCTGGGATGCAGATTAGATATTTGTCGAGCTTATTCTTAAACACATCTACGCTCACTCCTGATATATTCCTCAGATGAGCTGGCAACGCATTGAATAGACGCTGCATTATCGATGCTGGTGCGTAGTGGATTAATGTCCTGTGTGCTTTCCTTATTTTTCCTGGTATAGTTTTGGGCACTATTAATCTACCTCTGCTTGCTCTTTCTGATATTTTTAGTTCCATGATGTTTTCTGCTATTCCTTCTATCTGTTTCCATGCCTGAATTATCATGTAGCGTTCTCTTCTCCTTTCTAGACTATATAATTTTAAGGATTGTAGTCTTTCCCAGTAGTCAAGGTCCTTAACTTCTTCTATTCTAGCTGTAAAGGACCTTTGTACTCTCTCTATTTGTGCAATATCCTTTTGATAGTGTGGGTACCATATCATATTGCAATATTCAAGTGGACTACGAACATATGTTTTTATAAAGCATAATCATTGTGTTTCAGCTTTTCTTGTTTTGAAGTGCCGTAACAACATTCCCATTTTTGCTTTGTACATTTTGCCAACAGAATTGCTATTTGATCATTGCATAACATGTTCCTATTCATCATCACACCAAAAGGTCTTTAACTGCTTCCTTATTTGTGATTGTCTCATTATTAGGTCCCCTATATTGCATATAGCTTTCCTTCTCTGTCTCCATAATTTTATTGATTCAAATTTATCAGAGTTAAATACATCCTATTTACCTCTGCCCAATCATATACTTTGTTAAGGTCTCTTTGTAGAGCGTTCCTATCTTCATCACAAGTAATTTCTCTACTTATTCTTGTGTCATCAGCGAAACTACTCACTACCGAATCCTTAACATTACTGTCTATGTCTTCAATCATAATAACAACAGTATTGCGCTAACACCGTACCTTGTGGCACACCGGATATTACCTTGGCTTCATCCGATTTCTCATCGTTTGCAATAACTATCTGTTTTCTGTTGTGTAAAAATTCTTTTAACCATCTTCCTACTTTATCCACGATATTGTGTTTTCTAATTTTCTTCGCTAATATATTATGGTCTACTTTGTCAAAAGCTTTTGGAAAGTCTAGATAAACCACATCTGTTTCATTTCCGCTTTTCATATTTTTTAATATGTTCTCACGGTGGACTAACAATTGGGTTTGTGTACTTTTTCCGGGTACGAAACCATGTTGTCCTATATTAAACAAGTTATTTTTTTATTAAATGTTTCATAATATTTTTCTTCATTACCCTTTCGTACACTTTCATAATATGTGATGTTAGACTCACAGGCCTATAATTACTTGCCTCTAGTCTTGATCCACTTTTGAAAGTAGGGGTAATATATGCTAATTTGTGCTCATCATAAATCTTGCCTGTATCTACACTTTGTCTTAATAATATTGCAAGTGGCTTTGCGATAGAATGAACTACTTTCTTTAATTAACAAAATAGCAGGAATTCCATCAGGCCCTGCTGCAGCTCCATTTTTAATTTCATTAATAGCCTGCACAAAATCAGCTTCATTAATATCAATGTCAGCTAAATATTCACTATTTTCGTCCCTTACTTCTATATCATTATCTTCATTATCTATTCTAGGGGTGAATTCTCTCTTATATCGTTCTGCCAATATGTTGCAAATTTCCTTTTTTTTCATTCGTTATTCTCCCTTCAATTCTTAGAGGGCCTATTTCTATTCTTCTTTTATTCATCTTTTTCGCGTTTGAGTATAATAGTTTGAGGTTTTGCTTGATATATATTAGGGTTTTTTCTTCCAAGTCCCGTTTTTCATTTTCTTTTGATTGTATAATCTTTTGTTCTGCATTTTCTATCTTACTTTTTAGTTCTATAACTTTCCATGCCTTTTTTTCTTTTGCAAGACCTTTTTTCCACTTTCTGATTTTCTGGAACAAGATCCTTCTGTCTCTTGGTATGCATGACTGATGTTTGCTTTTCTTCTTCGGTATATATTTATCCACTATTTTTCTCTAATGTTTTATATAATATCTCCGTATTTACCCTTATGTCATCACTTACGAAAATGTTATCCCCAATCTTTGTTTAATTCTTCATTTATTTCTGACCATTTTTTATATTTTTTACTGTAGAAGTTGTATTTTCCATATCCTTCCCACTTTTTCATTTCTGCTTATCTCTGTTTTCACTTGCTTTGGTATGGACTGTTAATTCTATGACATTATGGTCTGAAATACTCGCCATCATAAACTATTATTTCTTTAACATAAATTAATCTCGTTCACAAATACTAGGTCTAAAGTATTTTCCTTCCTTGTTGGTAGGTGATTTATTTGTTGAATGTTGTATTCTAGTAGCATATCTAATAGCTTTTCGAATTGCCTCTTATCTTCTGCACTACTATTACTCTCTTTTTTATATGTATAAGTACAACCACAATCTCCTATTGTTCTTTCCAGTCTACGAAAAAAAGGAAAGTTGAAAGTCTCCAGATAGGAGAATAGTCCAGGTCCTTGTGATTTCTACATATACATCCAATTTTTTTCTATTATTAAGTCCAAAACTCTTTAGTATTAGGGAGGGTCTATATATTACTACGTTTCATTAATTTTTTTTCAGATTCAAATTCTACCGCTATAGGTTTTCACATTCTGAGTTACTATATTTCTCATATATTTTTCCTTGTTTTTTGTCTTTCCATATATTGCGGTTCCCCCTTGATTCCTATTTTTTCTATCTGATCTATAAGTTTGGAACCTTTTTATTTGATCATCATTCCAGTCTCTTGGGAATTACCAGGTTTCACTTATATTCATTATATCTATTTTCTTTTCAATTTGGGTTAGTTCTTCTAAGTACTCTATTTTTATTTTTGAGTTACTCGTAACTAAACCCTGCCGCATTCATCCCCCACTATGATGGTTTTTTGCGTGTTTCTTCCTTCATTTAATCTTGGTAGTAAAATAAGGATTTTCCCATGTTCTCTTTCCTGTTTCTGGTATGTTGTTCTTTTTTTCCTTTCCAGAAATTCTGAACATTAAAAAATCCAACGTTTTCCATAATATTTGATCTTCCTTCATCATAAAAAATTATTCATTTTTTTTGTGTCTGAATCTGCCAATTTTCTTTCTTTCCTCCGTTTCTGCAATATCCTTTTTTGTTTTGCATAATAAATACAGTTATTATCTCTTGAGTAGAATTTTGGAGCTGATGCTTTGAAATTTTTTGCTGACATCTCTGCATATCTCGTTGATGGCTTGCTTTTTTCTTTTACCTGATATCTTTATTCCTCTCTTTATTTGTTTCTTTCTTATTTTGGATTTTATTACTTGATTTGATTATTTATTTGATTATGATTCATGGCTACAGGGTGCATATATTTACATTTTTTGTCGAACTGACATCCTTTTCCTTCTTTTAGGTTTTTGCATATTTTTGGAGGAGGAGGAGGAGAGGAGGAGGGGAGAAGGTAGAGAGAGAGAGAGAGAGAGAGAGAGAGAGAGAGAGAGAGAGGAGGAGGAGGAGTCGAGATAAGAGAGAGAGAGAGAGAGAGAGAGAGAGAGAGAGAGAGAGAGAGAGAGGAGGAGGGAGGAGGAGAGAGAGAGAGAGAGAGAGAGAGAGAGAGAGAAGAGAGAAGAATGGAGGTAGGAGGAGGAGGATGAGGAGGAGGAGGAGGAGGAGAGAGAGAGAGAGAGAAGAGAGGAGGAGGACGAGGAGGAGGAGGATGAAGAGAGAGAGAGAGAGAGAGAGAGAGAGAGAGAGAGAGAGAGAGAGAGAGGAGGAGGACGAGGACGAGGAGGAGGAGGAGGAGGAGGATGAAGAGAGAGAGAGAGAGAGAGAGAGAGATTTGAGTTCATTACATTTGTCCATGTAATCTGGCGTTGCAACGACAATGGCTGAAAATAATGAAAATATTTTGTTCAATTGTGTTTTTTAGATAAAAATGGAAAATATTTTGAAATACTTTTCTAATGATCAGTTATTTCGATATAAGAGGGAAATCTATTCTCTCAATCCATGTACACTTTAAGCTTTAGGTTTTCACCCCCATCAATATCAGAGGTTGCAGCTAAGGGACGAAGGGATGCTGTAAAAGACGATGATATGATGATGGTGACGATAATAAATAAAACGCATTTAAAAGCTTTATCTCTGTCTCTCTCTCTCTCTCTCTCTCTCTCTCTCTCTCTCTCTCTTAATCTTCCACAAGTATAAGAACACAGTTACTACGAAACAAGCACCAGACACAAAATCTTTTCGAGGTAAACTGACTCAGAAATACGATACTCCGACATATTTTATTTTCGAATGGGTTTGCGCTGGAACATGCCAAACATACACGAGCGATGCAAAATCATTTTGCATCCGCGTCATTATCAAGAGATTTGGATCAGAGATACTTTCGTCCACTTGTACCGAAAAGCATTACAACTGCATCAGGCTCTTTCAAGTGTACGAGTCAACAAAGTGGCATTTACTATAGTAGATTCACAACCGGTGCATCTGATGTCTAGGCCAGTCCCTTATGACGCTCCTGATTGGCTGTTGATAAGCCAATCACGGGGCTGGAAACTCTCAGTCTCTCTCAAGAGTTCACATAGGCAGGATGTATATTCCACCTCTCCTGAGGGATACGTCTTTCAAAAGCATTCCTCAGGAGAAGTGGAATATACATCCTGCCTATATGAACTCTCGAGAGAGACTGAGAGTTTCTATCCCTGTCATTAGCTTATCAACAGCCAATCAGGAGCGTCGTAAAGGACTGGCCTAGACATCAAATGCATGGCTGATGTGAATCTGCTATAGCCACTATTTTTCCTTCTCTTGGCTTGTTTTTCTAGAAGTCTTCTCCTTTCAGCCTGATATTTCTATTTACTAATTTTCTGATGAATTTATAAGTTCAGTAAAACAATACTATTGGTAGATTTTCCTCCTTGATAAAATTTACTGGGTGTATATAGTAATACAAATATATATATATATATATATATATATATATATTATATATATATATATATATATATATATATATATATATATATATATATATATATATAATCTTCTAACACGAAGATGAGATATGTCAATATCGTCCACAAGGAGAAAAGAGAATAAAAGACTCTAGTAGCTCGATTATTTCGCCTTCCACCAGGCCTCTTCAAGAGCTTTATTTTATAAACAGAATGAGCATTACAAAATTCATAAACACTTCCCCACTGGGAAAAAAAAATAAAATTAACATAATTGTCAAAGTAAAAATTATGTTGTTTAAATCATAAACAAATGGTCAAATCAGCAATTCAAAACAGGTTAAAAGAGAGAACAATTCAACGATTTGGTGAATGGTCATTTAAACTTTTCTCTGAATTTGTACTGTTGGGAAACAATATGAAGGAATAAAGGGTCCAGTTTATATATGCCCTGACTTATATTAAAGTTATTTTGTTTGCTAAAACATATGCAAGCTGCTTCTAACAAATTTCTTGCAATCATATCTTTTTCTTTGAATAATGTCTCTGTTTTGTTCCAAAGGATAGGACAGCCACAATTAGGAATGAAATTTAATAATCTTTCAAAGAAACCAGACATATTTAAAATACAGAAGTCCTTTGAAGAAAAGGAAAAGCATAATCACCAACACGAAAACAACGACAGACTAATTTTAGCCAAGGGAATAGTGTACAGTGCTTATATTAAGCATGTTGATCGCTGTTTTTTCCCAAAACGTTTGAATACAGCACTGAAAAATGTCAAAGGAGATAACGAACTGCATATTACCAGAGCAGATAAAGCGAACACCATAGTCATCTTAGACAAGCATACTTATGTGGAGCAAATGCACAACATATTGAACGACCAAGACACCTATGAAAAACTAACAACCAATCCCGTAGAAAGAGTCAACGCAGAATTTCGCAGGAACCTCAGGAATATTCTTGGAGATAACCAACACCTCATCAGCAAGTTCAAGCATTCCAATGCTAAACTACCTTACTTATACGGAACAGTAAAGACCCACAAAGATGGTTACCCCATGCGACCCATCATCAGCACAATTGGAAGTGTACAATATCGTCTTTCTAAATTTCTCGTAAATTTGTTAAAACCACTTGTAGGAACTATACCTAACTCCCACATTTCTAATTCAGTTGAATTTATTAATGTAGTTCAAAATGTACAAATTAACCAAAATTGTCACATGATTAGTTTTGATGTACAAAGTTTATTAACCTGTGTACCAGTTTTAGATCTGCTTGAATTTTTAAATATGGAACTAAATAAATATGTTTTTACCATACCTGTTTCAGACATTTTGAAATTAATTAGACTTTGTGTAATAGATACATGTTTTGTTTTTAATAATAGCTATTTAAGCCAGACATTTGGAATGCAAATGGGCAACTGTTTGTCTCCTGTGTCTAACATATACATGGAATTCTATGAAACTCGTATTGTCAACAGCATATTACCAGATGATGTTTATTGGGTTAGATACGTGGATGACACGTTTACTGTTTGGAATGTAAACCACGACACTGATGAATTTCTCTCTGATCTTAATTCCTTAGTACCATCAATAAAATTCACCATGGAGAAAGAAGCAAATAACTCTATTAATTTTTTAGATACTAAAATAATAAGAACAGATAATGGCCTAAAATTCAAAATTCACAGAAAAGCTACAAATAACAACATAATGATAAATGCAAAATCGACCCATACACGCAACGTGAAGTACATGGCTTTGAGATGTCACTTTTTAAGAGCAACTTAGACTAGTTAGCCTGAATATTTAGACGAGGAGATTAGTATTATCACGAGGAATTGGCATGAAAAAACAACTTTTCGATCAGGGAATAGAGGAAGGTTTATTAGCTAAACAAACTTATTATAGAACAAACACCAAAAAGGAATACGATATGAGTAGTACTCTGGTTCTCCCATTCCACCCTTCATTCAGTGATATTGTTTATCCTTTGAGATTATTAAACTTTAAAGTAGTGTTTTCTTACTCCAACATAGTAGGAAAGACAGTTATTTGCAACAGCCTCAAACAAGAAGAAGGCGTGGTTTACAAAATACCTTGTGAATGTGGCAAATTCTACCTGGGACAAACAGGAAAAAATATCGATAAGAGAATTTTCCAGCATCGATATTGTGTAAGAACAAATTCTCCAAACAGTGCTGTGAACTTACATGTACAAAATTGTGGCTGTCCTATCCTTTGGAACAAACAGAGACAATTATTCAAAGAAAAAGATATGATTGCAAGAAAAAAAAAATTTGTTAGAGCAGCTTGCATATGTTTTTTAGTAAACAAAATATAACTTTAATAATAAGTCAGGGCATATATAAATTGGACCCTTTATTCCTTCATATTGTTTCCCAACAGAACCAATTCAGAGCAAAGTTTAAATGACCATTCACCAAATCGTTGAATAGTTCTCTCTTTAACCTGTTTGAATTGCTGATTTGACCATTTGTTTATGATTTAAACAACCTAATTTTTACTTAGACAATTATGTTAATTTTTTTTTTTCCCCAGTGGGAAAGTGTTTATGAATTTTTGTAATGCTCATTCTGTTTAGTAAAATAAAAAAAGCTCTTGAAGAGGCCTGGTGGAAGGCAAAATTATCGAGCTACTAGAGTCTTTTATTCTCTTTTCCTCCTGTGGACGATATTGACATACATACATACATATATTATATATATAATATATATATATATATATATATATATATATATATATATATATATAAAATAAAAGAAGCCCATAAAAACGCCAAAAATATATAAAAGTAAGTGTTATATTTCAGAGACTGCTGTCTCTCTCTCTCTCTTCAGGTAGCAGTCTCTGAAATATAATATTTACTTTCTATATTTTTGGCGTTTTTATGGGCTCCTTTTTATTAGATGAAATTCTGTAGCAATAGAACATTTTACCATTCATATATATATATATATATATATATATATAAATATATATATATATATTATTTACATGTAGCATTCTTTGAAACATGTAGTTGTTCATACCCCACCAGTGCTTTGCAATATATTCAGTACTCCGCTTACCTATAATAATGAATAGCCCAATTTAACGGTATGGAATATGACAATAATCGGTGTGAAAAGACAAATGGTGCTTGAACGCTATGCGTGAATATGCATATCGAATATGCATTACGGAAATATGTTAGGTTGTAATATTTGGAGCGTATTGAGCTGTTCAGTTGGCCGAAATTGTATTTCCGAACAATGCCTCATGCCTGAATGAAAAAAATAAATAAAACACCCTGTATTACATTCGATATGCAGCCACTTTCTCGTCTCTGTGGAGAATCTAGACCTTCGGTAAATGAATTCATAATACTCTTAGCAACATTGGAGAATAGAGGCATATAAGCAGCTTGGTAAAACAAACTGATAATAGCCCCTTTTCATTCTCTATTGTTTTGGGGCTCTTGTTCTGTCTTCATTTGCGTCATTTGATGCTTATTTTCTACCCATTTATGTCGTTACATTCAGTCCGATGTACCTAATATTATTATACAGTAGTCTCCAAATCTAGAACCGGTCCTCTAGATATCTCCCAACTTTCAACGAAAATTTGTTCAATTTTGCCTCGTGACATTATATATATATATATATATATATATATATATATATATATATATATATATGTGTGTGTGTGTGTGTGGTGTGTGTGTGTGTGTGTGTGTGTGTATAAAGTATGTATATTATATATATATATATATATATATATATATATATATATATATATATATATATATATATATATACATATATATATGTATAAGTGCAAATGAACACATGGGAACGAGTATATAAATACATAAATGCTCTCTCTCTCTCTCTCTCTCTCTCTCTCTCTCTCTCTCTCTCTCTCTCTCTCTCTCTCTATATATATATCTATATATATATATATATATATATATATATATATATATATATATATATATATCTGTATATATACATATATATATACATATATATACATGCATATACATATATATACATATATATATATACACACATATATATACACATATACATGGACATATGTATTTGTTCATACATATATATATATATATATATATATATATATATATATATATATATATACATATATATATATATGTATATATATAAAACCTCACTAACTGTAATGCTTTAAGAATACCCGTTTTTTTTTCACCAGTCATCTACTATATGCATAGAGGCCTACGTGATTTCAACGGACGCCAGTTAGTAATCTCTTGCATGTATGGAAGCCGAGTATCCAAGTGAATCTAAGCTTATAAAACAAAAAACAAAAAGATAGTAATGTGTATTATCATTATTATTATTACTTTAAAATCACTAGGCCTACATGAAACAAAGCTGAAAAAAACGTTACCTTAGCCTACAAAGAAACCCTGTACGAATCGGGATCCATTTATGTGAAAAAGGCTAATTAATAATTAGAAAAATATAATACACCAACTAATATAAATAATTTACAGAATTCAAAAGCAATCATAACAACCCTACTGCGAACGCATTTTGTATTAAACTCTACTTCGTCTAAAGGCAGTGATTTCCAAATGAGCATCAACTTTTAACCACGGTTAAACAAAGCGAGGAGGCAGTTTCAAAGAATTAGCTCTCCTATCGAGTGTGCCTTGTGAGTTTATCCAGAATAGACTAAAGATATTGATTCCCATCAACTGATTTCAATGTTAATATACCGTTTCAACTGCATCAAGTCTTCAGCCTCATTACTGAGAGGTTAACAACCAGTTGTAGTTCATAACACTAGAATAGGCTTCGACTTCCTACTACCAGTACCAGTTTATTAATTTCAATATACAAGACACGTGGTTATACACAGCAAAAATGTAAATATACCTTTAATAATAAATAGTATTCCCTTTCGAGTTACTGCAGATAATCCTGAGCTAACACTAATGTGGCTGTGTTCATTCACTATTCAGAAATAGTGTCCTTCCACTATTCAGAGACAAGCCTAATTATGATATTATTATGGCTATGTTCGTCCACTATTCAGAAATAGGCCTAATTATAACATTAATGTGGCTACGTTCATCCACTATTTAGAAAAAAAAGCCTAATTATAACATTACTATGGTGTGCTCAGCCACTATTCAGAAATAGGCCTAATGTGGCTGTGTTCATCCATTATTCAGAAATAGGCCTCATTATAACATAAATGTGGCTGTGACCAGATTTAGAACTGTATAACAATCTCAACCACGTAGGCCTAATTCATCAATAGATCAATGGTCAGAATATGGCTAGCGTTCATTCCCCTATAATGACAAATAAACAAATTATTATTCACCTGGTCGAAGATCCTGGTTGTATGTTTTCTGCATTCCTTAATATCCACTGTAGGTAAAATTCCTGTATGTATAATTTCTGTATAACCTCATGGATACTTTATTGGTTTAATGTGTATCTTTTTTTTTTTTCTCTGTTTACGATTTAAATCAATTTCTATTCGTAGTCGCAAACACAAAGTTCATGAAGATTTTAGGCCTATTACACAGAACCGGAGCTCCTTATTTTGTTCCGTAAACACAAAAATCTGCACTGTTTTTTAAAAGTAGTGATTTTATGTATCAATCAATACCCATTTGTCGTCACAATTATATTCACAACCGTATAATTAATTAACGAAGATGAAAGTTCCTTATTTTCTTCCGTAAACACAAACAAAGCTGAACATAAAAAAAAAGGAAGTTTCTTTAGTTAACGTATGCTTCAATTAATAGCCATTAATAGTCACAACCACATAATTAATTAACGAAACTCAAACTTCCTTAATTTGCTCCGTAAACACACACAAAGCTGTAGATTGTTTCGTAATTACTAACAATGAAGTTCAAATTCTCTTTAGTTAGGTAACACAACCACCGGGAAATTCTCTTAATAAAGACGAAATAGCCACAGAATTCGGAGAAGGTATGTAACGTCCGTCCTCACTGACAATTGTAAACAAACTAAGGACTGATAGTTCGTGACATCTCCTTACTTATGGCCAGGGTTACCGCAAAGTCCGCACATCACCGAGAATTATAGCTCCGCACCGGGATGTGTAGTGTTAATTTCCACTTCCTAGCATACTTATATCGAAACTTATTCGGTTATAATCAGTTAAATCACTTCAACTAATGCAATTGCCTAATGTATATTTGCAGTTGTTTTCTCAAAATAAAAATAAGTAAAATAAAAAATAAATAAAACAAAAATAAAAACTCATTAAACATGACTAAGTTTACAATAATGTAGTCAGCTTCACCCTGATATTAATTCACAAATTAATTAAAAAATTTTACTAAACTATATGTATGTAATATATATATATATATATATATATATATATAATATATATATATATATATATATATATATATATATATATATATATATATATATATATATATATATATTATGAAATTACAAACGCAAACTTGAAGATTGCTGGACCTAAAGAATGAATGCATTTTAAAAACATCACGTTTGGGTTACGTCATATGCCTGTTGTCAAAATCAGTTCTTAATTGACAATCGCATGATCGTATTTGATATTGTACGATTTTTGTAAATTCGGCCCTAAAGAATCATCGTTGTAAATATGGGAATCGGGCATAAAAAAGGAAGCTTTAGGGCCGAATTTACAAAAATCGTACAAAACACACTTTGGCGCATTAAAGGTAAAACTCATTCCGGGTCAATCCACTAACAATTGGATCCATGTTTAAATTTAAGATCGTTATGCCCCCTCATGTCCTCTGGTATAGTGTACAAATATTCTTGTCCAGATGTAGTCTGGGAAATTACGTGGGTTCTTCTCAGAGATGATGAGGGTTCGCATAGACTGCACAAGGGGTTAGTTTTTCGTACTGGATGTTCATTATCAAATCCCGAACAGTCCAGTATACGTGAACATAGCAAAAATGTAAAGTTAATATTAATATGAAGATTTATTGTTGTTGGTCAAAACCTCCAGCCCAAATGAACTGTTGATCCTGGAGAGCCTTTTTATTAAACAACTTGTTCCGCAGTTGAACAACCAGACCACCTCCACCCCTTGTTTCTCTCTTAAGCCCTATGTTTCTGTGTACATTCTTTTAGTTTTTATTTATACTCTTACCATGGTAGGGTCGATTCCCGATGCTCCTCAAGTATTTTTAACTTTGTATTTTACTAATTTATTTATTTGGTTTTTTTGTTTTAACTTTCCATCTTAACTTTTAAACTAACGTATGTGCTTTTAACTTCTCGTGTTGTTTATCAATTGTTAGTGTATTTTATCTATGTGTGAAGTTTCGTTTTCCATTTTTAACTAGTTTGTAAATAATTTTTAGACTATTTTTTCAAATCAATTTAATTTATATTAGTCATTATTTATTATACAGACCC
>NC_061098.1:26869164-26872234 GCF_015104395.2 Macrobrachium nipponense | reverse complement strand
AGTATGTATGTATTGTTCGTTTTATTTTATGTTTTTACTGAAGCTTTTAATAAGAATTCATTTTAATGTTATTTTTAGTGATTTTCTCATCCTTGTCATTTTTTCAGCCTGAAGATGAGGTTTTGAACCTCGAAAGCTCGTTAAATAAAAGAATGTTCTTCCTGGTCTTGGCACTGTGTTATTTATCATCAAGCTAAGATTTCCAAGTAGCCGCCAATACTGAGACTATATATATATATATATATATATATATATATTATATATATATATATATATATATATATATATATATATATATATATAGATAATATATATATGTATTATATATATATATATATATATATAGTATATATATATATATGTATATATATATATATAGTATATATATATATATATATATATATATATATATATATAAAATACAAAATACATATATATATATATATTATATATATATATATATATATATATATATATATATATATATATAATATATATATATATATATATATATATATATATATATATATATATATATATATATATATATACTATAATACATATATATATATATATATATATATATATATATATATATATATATATATATATATATATATATATATATATATATATATATATATATATATATATATATATATATATATATATATATGTATATATATATATATATATATATATATATATATATATATATATATATATATATATATATATAATATATATCTAAGGGTTCTCTTTTTTCAATGTTGCTTCAATATGCGGAAGCGGTTATCATTTATATCTACATTGTTTTGACTATTGATAAAAAGAAAGGAAGTAAAGAAACATAAGACACACACACAAGAAAAGCAAAAAAAAAAAAATTTCCACTGTTGCCAAAACTAAAGCAATCTTCTTCCTTGAGGTCACTCAGGTATCCGAGACCTTGTTATCCAATTCCTACGTAAATTTTTACAATAAAACAAAGAAAAGGAAATAAAGAAGATAAGACAGCTACAGAACAGAAAACACTGAGGAAGAGCGAACGAAAATTTTTCATAAAGTCATCGACTCGGGAACAAAAAAAATGAACACCAATAACTTGTTCATCTCGCACCGAGACAGAGAGAGAGAGAGAGGAGAGAGAGAGAGAGAGAGAGAAAATTCACAGCTGTAGAGAGAATAAACAGTCAGCAAAAAAGTGTTGAATGAATTGAAACGGATAACTTCCCATTTCGCAACGGATGATTAAAAGGAGAAGGGAAGTGAACAAGTGTGGAGAACGGATCTCCCAGGGGTGGGGGTGTGGATGGGGTGGGGAGAGCGGTTTGGGGGCGTTCGAGGGGGCGGTTTATTCAACTTCCGATGATAGCCTCTGGAAGATCCAATCCTACCGAGGGAGGGTGACGAATGGCTAAGAACTTCCAATACGAATAATGGAACAAAAAGACGAATAATCCAAACTTTTAAAGGTTTAGTAAGTATGGCAAATGTGTGTGTATATATATATATATATATATATATATATATATATATATATATATATATATATATATATATATATATATATATATATATATATATTATATATATATATATATAATTTGAACAATGTACCCAGTTCTATGGTGCGGATTAATCAACTTGAGAACAGAGTTATATTTAGAGGGCAGTGAATTTACTGACAGAAATTAAAAACTATATTCTATTTCCATCAAAATTCATAACCAGTGAATAAGATGGTAGATGATACAGATGAATAAAAGGAAAAGGGTCTTTTGAGGACTGTGCTTCAATAGAAAGGAGGACCCTCATGCAGATCAAACTCCGGCAATCAAGAGTCAATGGGTGACGGTTAGACAACTCAGGGTTGAAAGCAATTAACGGATGAGGGGTTGAGAGAAGAACGGATGAGGAAATAATGAGAAGCAAGGATGAGAGAGAGGGTAGACTCGAGAGGGTCCAGGAAAAAGTGTCTTTGAGGTGAGGTTTGTGTGTGTATGTTTGGCAACAGTTAGTCCAAAGTTCCAAGTCGAAGTCTCGAACGTTCTTGAAACATTAGTGAATACTTATCCACATTAATAAGTGGTGTTTCGCGTCCCTCGTAAATCAGTGGGACCCGTGTAAGAAAAATTTATATTATCATATGCGGAAACAGAATAATCAATTTCATGTGTAGTGGAGTAATATTAATAATAAAAAAAAACACACACATCAATAAGTCATGTCCCGTGTTCCTCGTAAATCAGGAGGACCCGTGTCAGAAAATTTTTTATTCTAATATGCGGGGAAAAATAATCAATTTCACATGTAGTGGAGTAAAATTAATAATTTAAAAAAAACACACACACACACACACATAAGTCATGTTTCGTGTTCCTCGTAAATCAGTAAGAACCGTGTCAGAAAATTTTTTGTTATTCTTCCATAGCTGGAGACAAAATCAATATATTTAATATGAACAGTGGAGTACATAATTAATGGAATACGAAAAAACACACCCACAATGCTCTGTCATATACCATACCTCAATTTTTAACACGAGCGCAAAATTCTTGACAGCCGGTGATCATATGACTTTATAAAAAAAAATTCTTGATTAAATTTCAAGTGATTTTTAAGATTCTGTCCAATTGCCATGAAATTTCACATGAATTTGAGACACCAGAAACATTCTGTTCTAAAAAATAGTTTTGAAAGTATTCGATTAATCTAAAGGGCTAATTGTTTGTTTGTATGGTGTTTTTACGTTGCATGGAACCAGTGGTTATTCAGCAACGGGACCAACGGCTTTACGTGACTTCCGAACCACGTCGAGAGTGAACTTCTATCACCAGAAATTCACATCTCTCACTCCTCAATGGAATGGCAGAGAATCGAACCCGGAGTTATATTCTATCCAATCACTAAAACCTTTCCCACTGGAAAAAAAAGAAGCGTGATCTGACCTCCAGCTTACTCGGGTAGCATGCTAAACTCTACCGTCACATAACACATCGTTTCACCAACGCAAATTAAAATAAATGCACTATATTTTATTAGAAATAATTTTTCTGCACTGTTTAAC
>NC_061098.1:26856664-26864164 GCF_015104395.2 Macrobrachium nipponense | reverse complement strand
ATATCTTTCTGCCAATATGTTGCATATTTACTTTTTTTCATTCGTTAATCTCCCTATTTCTATTCTTCTTTTATTCATCTTTTTTGCATACGAGTATAATAGTTTGGGGTTTTGCTTGATATTTACTAGGGTTTTTCTTCCAAGTCCCGTTTTTCATTTTCTTTTGATTGATAATCTTTTGTTCTGCATTTCTTTCTTACTTTTTAGTTCTAGCACTTTCCATGCATTTTTTTTTTTTTGCAAGAACTTTTTTCCACTTTCCGATTTTTTGGAACAAGATCCTTCTGTCTCTTGGTATCCATGACTGATGTTTACTTTTCTTCTTCGGTATATATTTGTCCACTATTTTCTCTATTTTATACAATATTTCCGTATTTACCTTTATACCATCACTTACGAAAAATGTTATCCCAATCTTTGTTTAATTCTTCATTTATTTCTGACTATTTTATATTTTTACTGTAGAAGTTGTATTTTCCATATCCTTCCCACTTTTTCATTTCTTGCTTATTTCTGTTTTCACTTGCTTTGGAGTGGACTGTTAATTCTATGACATTATGGTCTGAAATACTCGCATTATAAACTATTATTTCATTAACGTAATTCATCTCGTTCACAAATACTAGGTCTAAAGTATTTTCCTTTCTTGTTGGCAGGTGATTTATTTGTTGAATGTTGTATTCTAGTAGCATATCTAATAGCTTTTCGAATTGCCTCTTATCTTCTGCACTACTATTACTCTCTTTTTTATATGTATAAATACAACCACAATCTCCTATTTGTTCTTTCCGGTCTACGAAAGGAAAGTTAAAGTCTACGGGTAGGAGAATAGTCCAGTCCTTGTGATTTCAACATATCATCCAATTTTTCTATTATTATGTCAAGCTCTTTAGTATTAGGGGGTCTATAAATTACTATGTTCATTAATTTTTCAGATTCAGATTTTACCGCTATTAGTTCACATTCTGAGTTACTATATTTCTCATATATTCTCCTTGTTTTTTGTCTTTCCCGTATATCGCGGTTCCCCCTTGATTCCTATTTTTGCTATCTGATCTATAAGTTTGGAACTTTTATTTGATCGTCATTCCCAGTCTCTTGGGAATACCAGGTTTCACTTATATTCATTATATCTATTTTCTTTTCAATTTGGGTTAGTTCTTCAAAGTATTCTATTTTTCTTTTTGAGTTCCTCATAACTAAACCCTGCGCATTCATCACGATGATGGTTTGTGTGTTTTCTCCTTCATTTAATATGGGTAATAATATGGATTTTCCCACGTCTCTTTCCTGTTCTGGTATGTTCTTCTTTTCTTCATTTCCAGAAATTCTGACATTAAAAAATCCAACTTTTCCATAATATTTCATCGTTCCTCATCATAATTATTCATTTTGTGTCTGAATCTGCAATTTTCTCCGTATCTGCAATATCCTCTTGCATCGTAAATACAGTATTTATCTCTTGAGCTGTATCTTGGAGCTGATGCTTGGAAATTCTTTGCTGACACACCATATCACGGTGATAGCTTGCTTTTTTCCTTCACCTCATATTCTTTGTTCCTCTCTTTATTTGTTTCTTTCTTATTTTGGATTTTATTATTTGATTGATTATTTATTTGATTTTGATTCATGGCTACAGGGTGTATAATATATTTACATTTTTTTTTGAACTTACATCCTTTTCCTTCTTTTAGGTTTTTGCATATTTTTGGATGTAGATCTCTGCAATCATCCTCATAGCCATCTAGGTATGCACATTTACCATAGATTTCATAGTTGTGACATACCTTGGGATGTTTGTAGTAACATCTTTCTCCGAATCTGCAATTGCCTCTTTTCAAAAGGTTGCAGACTTTGTCTTTCTTGTTTATTTTTTCCTCTTTCCCATCAGTGTGCAGATCTGGGTAGAGCCTCTTCGGGATTTTCTTTTGTGTTGTCATGTCATAATTTATTTCTTTGTGTGTGCTGCTTGATTGCCTCATATGTAGTATCAATGAGTATCTCTCCATCCATACTTTTATCTTGTTCTTTGTTTTCCTTATTTTTTTCTGTCATTTCAGTTTTGTTTACTTCTCTTCCATTTTCCTCTTCTTCTTCTTCCTCTTCCTCTTTTTCTTCATCCTCAACTATTTGTACCTTAAGTTTTGATTTAATAACATTGTCTATCCATGATAGACATGTTGAGCAAAATATTCTGGTACCCTTACTCATATCTTGCATTACTTCAGCATATTGAGGATGCGTTGGAATGTTGCATGCAGAACATTTTCTGATCAGGTTTTGTGGATTAACTATGCTATACCACACCTTACACAGTTTGCATGCTTTTGGCATTCTTTTTCCTATTTCATCATTTAGGATATTCCCAATGTTCACCTTATTCATTTTCTTTGTCGGAATATGTTGTTTTGTGTATATTTTCTTTATGAGTCTCTTGACCACTAGGATTTTATTTGGAACTTCTTCAATTATTTTCAAGAAGTTTTCTGTTGATTTGTTCCAGTTCGAAGGATCATATCCTTCTAATATATCTATTAATGTTTTTGTATCTTTTTGGTTAGGGCTGTTGTTGATCTCATAGATGAAAAATGCCAGCTCCCTTCCTGCTACCTCATCGTATTGCGAATCTGCTAAACACGCTAAATTTCGCCATTTTTTTTCCACAGTTGGAACTTACTGCTATCTTGATCTGATATACAGTATTTCACTTGATAAACTAACTTAGTAGACGCTTTATACTACTATTTTCACACTAATCTTATCACCGACAATTCACAAACACTTCTAGATATTTATAAATTTTCAGACGAATATTAAACGCTTGATATCTGTTGATTAATCAGACTGTGTGCGGTAACGTCTAACCAAGCAAAATGGCACTGAGACGAGAGAGAGAGAGAGGAGAATTCTTACCCTCAAGAAAGAGAGGCTTCCACAGAGAACTGGAGAGAGAGGAGAGAGAGAGAGGGAGAGAGGAGTGAGGGAGAGAATCTAAACAGAAGAAAGAGGTACCCACAGAGAGAGGAGAGATGAGAGAGAGAGAGAGAGGAGAATCTACCCTCAAAAAGAGGTTCCAACAGAGAGAGAGAGAGAGAGAGAGAGAGAGAGAGAGAGAGAGAGAGAGAGAGAACTAACCAAGAAGAAAGAGGTACTAGAAGAGGAGAGAGAGAGAGAGAGATGAGAGAGAGAGAGAGAGAGAGAAATTCTACCCACAAGAGAGTTTCCACAGAGAGAGGAGAGAGGAAGGAGAGAGAGAGAGAATCTACCAGAAGAGGTTCCACAGAAAGAGAGAGAGAGAGATAGAGAGAGAGCGAGAGAGAAGAGAGTCGAGATTCGAGAGAGAGAGAGAGAGAGAGAGGAGGAGAACTACCCACAAAGAAAGAGGTTACCCACAGAGAGAGAGAGAGAGATGAGAGGAGAGAGAGAAGAATCTAACAAGAAGTAGGTTCCACAGAGAGAGGAGAGAGAGAGAGAGAGGAGAGAGAGAGAGGAGAGAGAGAAATTACACACAAGAAAAGAGGTTCCACAGACCAGAGGAGAGAGAGAGAGACGAGAGAGAGAGAGATAATCTACCCAAAAGAAGAGGTTTCCACACACAGGGAGAGAGAGACCTTACCTTACCTTACAGACCTTACATCTTGTTCGGGTTGCCCCAGGTCCCTCAGTGTGAGGCACCTCTAATGTCTACCAGAGAGTTGCTAGTACATCTTCCGGTATATTTTGCATCTTCCAATCTTGGATGGTCTGGGATGCAGTTTAGATATTTGTCGAGCTTATTCTTAAACACATCTACGCTCACTCCTGATATATTCCTCAGATGAGCTGGCAACGCATTGAATAGACGCTCATTATCGATTGCTGGTTGCGTAGTGGATTAATGTCCTGTGTGCTTTCCTTACTTTTCCTGGTATGTTTTGGGCACTATTAATCTACCTCTGCGTGCTCTTTCTGATATTTTTAGTTCCATGATATTTTCTGCTATTCCTTCTATCTGTTTCCATGCCTGAATTATCATGTAGCGTTTCTCTTCTCCTTTCTAGACTATATAATTTTAAGAATTGTAGTCTTTCCCAGTAGTCTAGGTCCTTAACTTCTTCTATTCTAGCTGTAAAGGACCTTTGTACACTCTCTATTTGTGCAATATCCTTTTGATAGTGTGGGTACCATATCATATTGCAATATTCAAGTGGACTACGAACATATGTTTTATAAAGCATAATCATGTGTTCAGCTTTTCTTGTTTTGAAGTGCCGTAACAACATTCCCATTTTTGCTTTACATTTTGCCAACAGAGTTGCTATTTGATCATTGCATAACATGTTCCTATTCATCATCACACCAAGGTCTTTAACTGCTTCCTTATTTGTGATGGTCTCATTATTAGGTCCCTTATATGCATATAGCTTTCTTTCTCTGTCTCCATAATTTATTGATTCAAATTTATCAGAGTTAAATACCATCCTATTTGTTTACCTCTGCCCAATCATATACTTTGTTAAGGTCTCTTTGTAGAGCGTTCCTATCTTCATCACAGTAATTTCTCTACTTATTCTTGTGTCATCTGCGAAACTACTCACTACCGAATCCTTAACATTATTGTCTATGTCTTCAATCATAATAACAAACAGTATTGCAGCTAACACCGTACCTTGCGGCACACCGGATATTACCTTGGCTTCATCCGATTTCTCGTCGTTTGCAATAACTATCTGTTTTCTGTTGTGTAAAAATTCTTTTAACCATTTTCCTACTTTATCCACGATATTGTGTTTTCTAATTTTCTTCGCTAATATATTTTGGTCTACTTTATAAAATCAAAAAGCTTTTGCAAAGTCCTAAATAAACCACATCTGTTTCATTTCGCTTTTCATATTTTTGAATATGTTCTCACGGTGGACTAACAGTTGGGTTTGTGTACTTTTTCCGGGTACGAAACCATGTTGTCTTATTAAACAAATTATTTTTTATTAAATGTTTCATAATATTTTTCTTCATTACCCTTTCATACACTTTCATAATATGTGATGTTAGACTCACAGGCCTATAATTACTTGCCTCTAGTCTGATCCACTTTTGAAAGTAGGGGTAATATATGCTAATTTGTGCTCATCATATATCTTGCCTGTATCTACACTTTGTCTTAATAATATTGCAAGTGGCTTTGCGATAGAATGAACTACTTTCTTTAACAAAATAGCAGGAATTCCATCAGGCCCTGCAGCAGCTCCATTTTTAATTTCATTAATAGCCTGCACAATATCAGCTTCATTAATATCTATGTCAGCTAAATATTCACTATTTTCATCCCTTACTTCTATATCATTATCTTCATTATCTATTCTAGGGGTGAATTCTCTCTTATATCGTTCTGCCAGTATGTTGCAAATTTCCTTTTTTCATTCGTTAATCTCCCTTCAATTCTCAGAGGGCCTATTTCTATTCTTCTTTTATTCATCTTCTTCGCATATGAGTATAATAGTTTGGGTTTGCTTGATATTTAATAGGTTTTTTCTTCCAAGTCCCGTGTTTTTCATTTTCTTTTGATTGTATAATTTTTCTTTTGTTCTGCATATTTTCTATATCTTACTTTTTTAGTTCTATAAATTTTTCCATGCATTTTTTTCTTTTGCAATACCTTTTTTCCACTTTCTGATTTTCTGGAACAAGATCCTTCTGTCTCTTGGTATGCATGAATGATGTTTACTTTTCTTCTTCGGTATATATTTTTCCACTATTTTCTCCAATATTTTATATAATATCTCCGTATTTACCCCTTATGTCATTCACTTACGAAAATGTTATCCCAATCTTTGTTTAATTCTTCATTAATTTCTGACCATTTTATATTTTTACTGTAGAAGTTGTATTTTCCATATCCTTCCCACTTTTTCATTTCTTGCTTATCTCTATTTTCACTTGCTTTGGAATGAACTGTTAATTCTATGACATTATGGTCTGAAATACTCGCATTATAAACTATTATTTCTTTAACATAATTCATCTCGTTCACAAATACTAGGTCTAAAGTATTTTCCTTTCTTGTTGGCAGGTGATTTATTTGTTGAATGTTGTATTCTAGTAGCATATCTAATAGCTTTTCAAATTGCCTCTTATCTTCTGCACTACTATTACTCTCTTTTTATATGTATAAGTACAACCACAATCTCCTATTCGTTCTTTCCATTCTACGAAAGGAAAGTGAATGTCACCAGATAGGAGAATAGTCCAGTCCTTGTGATTTCTACATATATCATCCAATTTTTCAATTATTAAGTCAAACTCTTTAGTATTAGGGGGTCTATATATTACTATGTCATCAATTTTTTTTTTCAGATTCCAAATTCTAAACCACCGCTATTAGTTCACATTCTGAGTTACTATTTCTCATATGTTTTTCCTTGTTTTTGTCTTTCCCATATATTGCGGTTCCCCCTTGATTCCTATTTTTTCTATCTGATCTATAAGTTTGGAACCCTTTTATTTGATCATCATTCCAGTCTCTTGGGAATACCAGGTTTCACTTATATTCATTATATCTATTTTCTTTTCATTTTGGGTTAGTTCTTCTAAGTACTCTATTTTCTTTTTGAGTTACTCGTAACTAAACCCTGCGCATTCATCACTATGATGGTTTGCGTGTTTTCTCCTTCATTAATACTGGTAGTAATAAGGATTTTCCCAAATGTCTCTTTCCTGTTTCTGGTATGTTGTTCTTTTTTCATTTCCAGAAATTCTGACATTAAAAAAATCCAACTTTTCCATAATATTTGATCTTCCTTCCATTCATAATTATTAATTTTGTGTCTGAATCTGCAATTTCTCCGTTTCTGCAATATCCTCTTGCATAATAAATACAGTTATTATCTCTTGAGTAGAATTTCGGAGCTGATGCTTTGAAATTTTTTGCTGACACCTCTGCATATCTCATTGGTGGTTTGCTTTTTCTCTTTTACCTGATATTCTTGATTCTCTCTTTATTTGTTTCTTTCTTATTTTGGATTTTATTACTTGGTTGGTTATTTATTTGATTATGATTCATGGCTACAGGGTGGCATATATTTGCATTTTTTGTCGAACTTACATCCTTTTCCTTCTTTTAGGTTTTTACATATTTTTGGATGCAGATCTCTGCATCATCCCCATATCCATCTAAGTATGCACATTTACCATATATTTCATAGTTTTGACATATCTTAGGATGTTTGTAGTAACATCTTTCTCCAAATCTGCAATTCCCTCTTTCAAAAGGTTGCAGATTTTGTCTTTCTTGTCTATTTTTTCCTCTTTCCCGTCATTGTATAGATCTGGGTAGAGCCTCTTCGGGATTTGCTTTTCTGTTGTCATATCGTAATTTATTCTTCGTAGGTATGCTGCTTTATTGCCTCATATGTATATCAATGAGTATCTCTGCATCCATACTTTTTATCTTGTTCTTTGTTTTCCTTATTTTTTTGTCTGTCATTTCAATTTTGTTTACTTCTCTTCCGTTTTCCTCTTCTT
>NC_061098.1:26844164-26851664 GCF_015104395.2 Macrobrachium nipponense | reverse complement strand
ATTGAGTTTAATTTGCCTTTCTCATTGCCTGTTTTCGCGAGTTTTATGTTTCTGTTGTGATGTTTGTTTGTATGGTGCTTTTACGTTGCATGGCACCAGTGGTTATTCAGTAACGGGACCAACGGCTTTACGTGACTTCGAACCACGTCGAGAGTGAACTTCTATCACCAGAAATACACATCTCTCACGCTCCTTAATGGAATGGCCGAGAATCCAACCGCGACCACCAAGGTGGGACGCTCATACCTGTTGTGATGGTTTTTGTTTTTGTCTGTCCGCCCTCAGAGCTTAGAAACTACTGATTGCAACCCTCTAACTTTAGTAGTTTTTATTTGATTTAGGGTTAAACAGCTATAATCTTGTTTATGGCAACGCTATAGGACAGGCCACCACCGTGCCATGTCTGGTAGCCTCATGGGTCGCGGCGCATACAGCATTACACCGAGACCACCCGAAAAAAAAAATACAGAAAACTGTATTTTTTTTAATGTTTATGGTCGTCTGAGTTTTTTTTTTTTTTTTTCTTGCCAGGATGTGAAATGACATCCGAATATTAGCAAGTTATATAGGAAGTTGCGGCGTGGAATATTTGACCGAGGGAGTTGGTCTGAATGAAATATGACTCTCTCTTGACGCTTGCCACATCATTCCTTCTTCGTTTATTCACTGACAAACAATCATCTAACAAAAAGAAGCTGATAAGAAGGAGTTGTAAGAAGGCATAGTAATATTTACCCAGCTCAGCGTATGATTAGTTATTTGAGGGGTAACGCATTTTTTGATGATTAGTTGTTTGAGGGTAACAAGTATTTTTTTATGATTAGTTATTTGAGAGTAACGTTTTTAATGGATTTTTTTAGTTTTTTATTAGTATTTGAGGGTAACGTATTTTTTTATTATTAGTTATTTGAGGGTAACATATTTTTATGATTAGTTATTTGAGGGTAACGTATTTTTTGATGATTAGTTGTTTGAAGGTAACATACTTTTTGACGGAATGCTAAAGCACTTTATGATTTAACAGATTTATTCAGTCAGAACAAAGCAAGCAAGCAAGCAGATTAATTCAGTCAGAACAAAGCAAGCAGATTTATTCAGTTAGAAAAAGCAAGCAAGCAAGCAATCAAGCAGGCTTCCGCGGATTTGCAAATTGCACAGTTTTGAAATCTATTCAGTGCATCATTGACTGAAACGCAGAGATACGAATGATTTCTTTTATGCAAGCGCTGACAATTGCTCCTAAATGTGATAAGTTGGGTAAGGTTTTAAATCGATTAATAGGCCTGGTATGGACCAGTGAACTTAGCCCAACCAGCGTACCAGGACTTTGGCCCCGCCCTGCGATTTAAGCTAACTCAGAGGACTTTTAAAAGGCAAAAAAAACAAAAAAAAAAAAACCTCAAGCATTCTCTTATAACCCCAAATACTCAATCGCACAGTTGCTTGTGGCTGCAGGAAGTTGATTTCTTTCTCTTTTCCTTTCCCGTCTTCATAACTACCTTGGAAGAGAGTTGCGTAATGCACGTTTCCTTATTTTTCATTTGCCATATCAATTGCCAAGGCGAAAGGTTCAGCATATAGCGTTGCCACAGCCAAGTGATGACGATTCGTCGTGGATTTGCAAAACTTCTGTGGCTTCGGGGTCGAGAGGAAAGTCGTGGATGAAATGGTGGGACAGAGTCGGGAGAGATAGGATCGTTTATCTGGCGTTGCAAGAATTTATCTGGGGATGTTGATAGGTTTCGTTTTTAATTATATTTAAGATGTTTTTTTGAATTGGGATTAAAAGATGCGTCTCCAAGAACAGACCTGAAACTCTCTCTCTCTCTCTCTCTCTCTCTCTCTCTCTCTCTTCTCTGTGTGTATATATATATATATATATATATATATATATATAATATAATATATATATATATATATATAGATAATATATAACAAATTAAAGCAAATGGAAAACGACTATTAAAACAATAGAAATTACAATTAAAAACTTAAGTATTACTCTTCCAATTTTGTAAAATACTTCAGTTTTTAACTGTAATTTTAATTCTAATTATATATATATATATATATATATACTATATATATATATATATATATATATATATATATATATATATATTATGACGGGAATTGAGTGAATCTTACCTGGTGGCTAGGTGTGGGGATGTTGCTGGTCTGTAATCAATCAATTTATCCCTCATAAATTTAAAATATCACCACCAACAAAAAATATTTTCTTTTTGTCTGCTTCACTTATTATTTATTTTCACCTCTATTTTAACCACTTTTTAATTACCTCTCTCCAATCCAGCAGGATCTTAATTAAACACTAAAGACTATCGTTAATTTAATACTTAAATAAAAAAAAACTTAAATTCCAATATAATTACTTTCACACGTAATATCACAAAAACACTAGTAATGATAAGCAAAAGAAAAAGATGTTTTCAACAACACTGCACTGAATAGTTTCTCTAAAGAAAAATACAAATAACAAGTGTAACGAAAACTAAGGAATGCAAACATCTGTATGACTAGTTAAGGAAAAGGAACCAAGGATAATGAGAATAGTTAACATAACTGATAATAGATGGCGCTTGAACATTAAACACCCGATAATTTCATAGTTACAAATAATTATTACAAATAAGTGTGACGTTCCGTCATAGATCCTCCCCCCAAAGAGCATCCTACTTAGGATGGCTGGGATGAGGGACAGCGGAAGTCTGGATAATGCGTCTGCAATTTTGTTTTGATGTCCTGGGATCGCTCGGAGCTCAAGATTATATCTTGTTAGATAGTACGACCAGCGTAACAATTTGTCGTTCAGTAGTCGAGATCTATCCAGGAAGGTTAAAGGTCGATGATCTGTATAGACGATGACCTTGTGGTTGCATTCTAAATATGGAGCAAAGTGACGAAGAGCAGCTATGATGGCAAAAAAAGCTCCTTTCTATGGTTGCATCTAATTTGGTGAACCTTTGAATGAGCCTGAGAAATAAGATACTGGAAACAAAGGTAGTCCAGTGGGCGGCTCATCTCCAGATTTTTGCAAGCTGATGACATCTGTAGTAGTACTGCACCGTATCCCGAATTGCTTGCATCTACCTGGAGTAAAAAATCTTGATTGAAGTTTGGGGCTTTAAGAATAGGTTTAGATATAAATACTCAAGATTATTAAAGAGCTGTTGAGCTGCTTTTTTCCAATAAAAAGAGATCTTGGAGATGTTAAATATAAAGCAGCTGTGATTTCAGAGTAGTTCTTAATAAAGCGAGAATAGTATGAAGTCATTGCCTAGAAATGATTTTAAACTCCTTCTGTTTGTTGGAATTGGATAATCAAGTATACTTGCAATGTTGGCGTCTTTGGGGATTATACTTCCACCTCCGATGGTATGACCTAGATAAGTTACCTTAGCTTTCCCAAAGGCACTCTTGGCCAAATTAACTGTTAACCTTGAAGATCTGAAGCGATGGAAGAGTTCTTCGAGGGTCTGCAGGTGTTCGTCCCAGTCGTCATAGCTACCACCACTCATCCATATATACGTAAGTGTCTTTCATATTCTTATTACCTCTGACATCATCCTTTGAAAGGTGGCAGGCGCATTAGTTAAACCAAATGGCATGACCTTATAAGAGAATAACCCAAATGGAGTTATAAATGATGAGATTTCTTTAGCTGAATGAGTTAGAGGTACTTGGTAATAGCCTTCATTAAGTCTATCCGTGTAAGAATTTTCTTATTACCAATGCTATCAAGGATATCATTGATTCTAGGTAATGGACAATGAATCTTTTACGGTTACCTTATTTAACTTACGATAATCAGTACAGAGTCTTAGTTGATTATTTAGTTTAGGTACTAGGAGACAGGGTGAAGCCCATGGTGAAGTGCTTGGTTCTGCAAGGTCATTATCTAGTAAATACTGTACCTCTTGTTTCAACGAGTCCAACTTCTTCTTGCCCACCATACGGTAGTACGTCTGGCGTATGGGAGTAACACCCCTGACTCGATGACGATGTCATGTTGAATGGTTGACTTCCCTGCAAGTTGTCAGAACATACATCATGAAACCTGGAGAGCAATTGAGATAGTAATTTTCTCTGAGGAGATGGTATTCCTGTAAAATAACGGGGCAAGGATTTTAGAATCTGACTGTTGGTGTTGTCTTTCCAGTTAATTAGTTGATCATCTTCGGAAGATCTAGGAGCAATTCTGTGGAAGTTTTCCTCTAGTGGTAGTATTTTTCGCCTCAGAAGAAATTGAGAGATGACTTACCATTTGAGTAGGTGCTTGATATGCTTCAACAAATTCACATGCACTAGTTGCTTTGATCGTCTACGATCAGGAGTAGAGAGAACATAGTTTACCTTAGAAATTCTTTGAAGCACTTTGTAAGGTCCAAAAATTTTTCACGTAAAGGGGAACCGGGTATTGGATGATAGACAAGCACCTCATCTCCTGGCTGAAAAACACGAAGCTTTGCCTTTTTATCATATAAGCGTGGGACATCTTCTCCTGGGAATGCAAAAGATTAGTATTAGCAAATACATGAATTGATACCAATTTTATCTTTTAAGTCCTGTAGATATGACAAAAATGGTTTGTAATCTCCTCTTCCTTGTTGTGAATTAGATTTTCCCCTTCACCATACTGAGAGTGGTACGGGGCTTTCTTCCGAACATTAATTCGAAAGGGGACACTCCATTGACTCTTGTGTACACTTCGTATAATATACATCAGAAGATCATGTCTTTATCCCACTGTTCTGAAGTTTCCTGCATGTACTTCCGAAGTAGATTTTTTATAGTTTGGTGAACCCTTTCTAGTGCACCATTTACTTTGGGGTATGATAAGCAGAAGCATATATGTTATGAATATTGGAATTCTCTCATAGATTGTTGAAAAAATATTACTAGTGAAGTTTGTGCTCTATCACATTGCAATGTTTGGAAATCATAGGTGTGAAAATTTTGACAAGTTGACCAATTATAGTTTTAGCATTTATATTCTTTACTGGCACTGCTATGGGATATCTAGTTGTTGGGCAAAAAGAACAGTAAGTAATACTCATACCTTGCTTAGTCCTAGGCATTGGGCCTCAACACAATCTATGATAATCCTCTCAAATGGAAACTTTGGTACTGGTATATGGGCTGAAGATGGAAGCTGTGAAACAAGTCTCTCATTGGGTTTTGCCTGTACGTCCTGGCAATGATGACAATGCGTTTCAATAAAATCTTTTTGAATGTCCTTCTTCATCCCAGGCCAGAAGAAGTCGTCAGCCAAGGTAGAGTAAGTCTTGTTGACTCCAAAGTGGTTCACATGAGAGTGGGCTAATTCAAGAAGAGCTGGAACTAGAGAGAGTGGCACAACAAGTTGATGACAGTCAAACCATGTTGTGGTTGCTGGTGCTTTGGAGGACCTAAAATGTCGAAAAAGCAAATCTTTATCAAGATAAAACGTAACGGAGTTTTTGGGATTATTTCATCTGGGTCTGCAACTTTCTTCCAAAGAGCCTTAAGGACAGGATCTTTATTCTGCAAGTCCTTGAAGTTTGATTTGGTCATATTTATAAGGTCTAATGTCTTCTCTACTCTATTGCCATTATCTATAACAATTGGTTTAATTGATGCCATTTGAATAACAGCATTATTTAATTTATTGGACTCATTTTCTATAATAATATCAGGATCAGATACTACTGGATTAACAATGGCCCCTGCAAGATCATTACCAATTAAAAGCTGGATAGATGAACAAGGCAAAGGATCTCGTGAAACTGCAATTAAAACATTACCTTGATAGTAAGGACACTGTAAATTCACCTCGGTGCCAAAGGCATGGATTTGGTGGTACTGAGGTCAGAAACGGTAACATACTCATGTCTCAGTTTGAAGTCCTGTGAGGGCAGAGCTACCACAGTTTGGGAGGATCCTGTATCCCGTAAGCAAGTCACTGGAATACCATTGACGGTGCCTTTACAGTGAAAGGTTTGAAGACGTCCTCATCTAATTCTTGAGCAGCAACATGAAATGTTTTCTATTATCCTTCCTATTAGGGTTCGGAGAATTCTTTCCAACATCAGACTTCTTGCACGAAGGATTAGGACAGTTTTCTATGGGATGCCCTTCCTGCTTACAATAGGAACAATATGCTGTGGATGATGAAGGAATAGATTTGTTAAATGGTTTATATGTTTTATGGATCAAATAATAATCATCAGCTAAACTGGCTGCTTTCAACAAATTGGTTTCTCCCTTTTCGAGAATGAAGGTAGCAATGTTACTTGGTAATTTCCTAATAAACTCTTCCATTAATATAAGATTTTGTAAGGATTCAAAATCTGAAACACCTGTCTTGCAACCACTTTGTAAAAATTGCCTAACTTTGTCATTACAAAATTCAACAAAAGTTTGTGAAGGCGTTTTGTAAGAGTGGCGGAACTGTTGCCGATAACCTTCAGCTGTGATGGCATAAGCATCTAAAACTGCCTTTTTAATCACATCATACTCCTTTACTTTAACCATCTGAGAGATTACATATGCTGCCTTACCTTTTGAACTGATTTCTGACAACCATTACCCATTGCTCCTGAGGCCACTTCAAGGTTTTAGCAGTGTCTTCGAACGTTGTAAAGAATACCTCTGGGTCCTTTCATCAAAATCCGGAAGTAGCTTTTTAGCTTTGAAGTATGTCGAACTGACTGGGTATCTCTCCATCAGTTTTCAGCTTAATCTGTATATTTGCCGACTTCTGTTCCTTTTGTATCTCCAGTTCAGCCACTTTACACTTGTGTTCATACTCCAATGCCAATAATTCCTGATGCTTTTGAAGTTCTACCTGTTGCTTTTGAAGTTCTAGTGCAGCAGTTTTCTGTTGTTCTTGTTGCAAATTTATTTGAAGACGCAACTTTTCAATATTTGGATCTATTCCAGGGGTGGCATATGCTCCAGTAAGGGATCGCAATTCATCGACGTCCTCATCATCATCTTCGATGATTCCCTTATCTATTAAGAATTGCAGGATTTTATTTTTACCAATAATGGAACAGCTTTCACATGTTTTGGATCGACCTCAAGACCACATCTCTGGGCTACAGACAATAATTCCCTGTTTCTTGGCATAACGTAAACTCAAAATTTCCCCTTTTATATCGTTCATAAATTTCTCCAAATTAAACGACATTCTGAAGGATTAACCCCAACCCCAAGTAATGTTAATAGAGCGATATTATATCAAGGTATTATATTCACACTAGGTTATGCCATTAATTTAAATAGACACATTTGACACCAAGATATAACAATGAATTTTACAACAATTTCTCATGAAAATTTAATGAGACCGCAAATAGAACACAGTCTGAAAATAGATTAACTGAATTGGGATGGCCAACATAAAGGCCGAGATCAATTAGTGATCGAAGGTCTCACGATAGCGCACAAAACATGATATCTAGATTAGCACAATAGCATGTAAGAAGTAGTTTACGG
>NC_061098.1:26819164-26839164 GCF_015104395.2 Macrobrachium nipponense | reverse complement strand
TATGCATCAAGGGACATAGTATACTTGACTTTCTGCAGAGCCAGTCTTTTAGATTACTCAAACAGAATGACCAGAAGGAAGACATTTGCAAGAATAGATCTAGATATCCGACTATTTGCCCACTTTGACAGAGATCTTCTATTAGAAGTCTGCATGAAAGGACATAGCATACTTAACTTTCTGCAGAGCCGGTCTTCTAGATTATTCCTACACTATGTCTTCTGGTGACCTTCTGGCCTTCAAAAAAGCTGTTGGCTCTCAATCTGAGAGCTTGTCCTCCAACCACCATACAGCTGTTGGATCTCAAACTAAGAGCTTGTCACTTACCCTGAGAGGTCATCCGCTGAACAGTTGTTGACTTTCCTTGGGAAAGTTCTAATGACTGCTGAGATAGGGGGATCTCAACAACCATTGACTTTCACTGGGAGAGTCGGCTGAACAACGGTTGGCTCCCACTGGGTAAGAGTCTCTCTGCCTTACCAGGTGATTAGGAAGATCCCTGGACATTAGCTCTCACCCTGAGACCTGGTCCTCCTGCCTCCAAACAATTGTGGGCTCTCATCCTTAGAAGGAAGACATCTGTAAGAATAGATCTAGATATCCGACTATTTGCCCGCTTTGACAGAGATCTTCTATTAGAAGTCTGCATCAAGGGACATAGCATACTTAACTTTCTGCAGAGCCAGTCTTCTAGATTACTCCAACAGAATGACCAAAAGGAAGACATCTGCAAGAATAGATCTAGATATCCGACTATTTGCCTGCTTTGACAGAGATCTTCAATTAGAAGTCTTCATCAAGGACATAGCATACTTAAACTTTCTGCAGAGCTAGTCTTCTAGATTACTCCAACAGAATGACCAAAGGAAGACATCTGCAAAAATAGAATCTAGATAACAAACTATTTGCCTGCTTTGACAGAGATCTTCAATTAGAAGTCTTCATCAAGGGACATAGCATACTTAACTTTCTGCAGAGCCGGTCTTCTAGATTATTCCAACAGAATAACCAGAAGGAAGACATCTGCAAGAATAGATCTAGATATCAAACTATTTGCCTGTTTTGACAGAGATCTTCTATTAGAAGTCTGCATCAAGGGACATAGCATACTTGACTTTCTGCAGATACGGTCTTCTAGATTATTCCTACACTATGTCCTCTTGTGACCTTCTGGCCTTCAAAAAAGCTGTTGGTTCTTAACCGAGAGCTTGTCCTCCAACCTCCAAAACAGCTGTTGGCTCTCAAACTAAGAGCTTGTCACTCTTCCCCTGAGAGGTCATCCGCCGAACAGTTGTTGACTTTTCCTTGGGAAAAGTTTTTACTTTATGATTGCCGATATAATGGGATCTCACCAACCATTGACTTTCACTGGGGAGTGTCGGCTGTAACAACGGTTGGCTCCCACTGGGTAAGAGTCCTCTGCCTGACCAGTTGATTTAGGAAGATCCCTGGACATTGGCATTCACCCTAGAGAGATCTTCAATTAGAAGTCTTCATCAAGGACATAGCATACTTGATTTTCTGCAGAGCCAGTCTTCTAGATTACTCCAACAGAAATGACCAAAAGGAAGACAATCTGCAAGAATAAGAATTAGATACAAAAAAAAACAAAAAAAAAAAAACAAACAAACAAAAAAAAATCGGACTATTTCGGCCCGCTTTGACAGAGATCTTGTTCTTTTAGAATGTTTGCATCAAGGGACATTAGCATACGTTTAAACTTTCTGCAGAGCCTGGTCGTTTAGATTATTCCTTCACTATGTCCTCTGGTGATCTTCTTGCCTTTCAAACAGCTGTTGGTTCTCAAACTAAGAGCTTGTCCTCCAACCTCCATACAGATGTTAGCTCTCAAACTAAGAGCTTGTCACTCTTACCCTGAGAGGTCATCTGCCAAACAGTTGTTGATTTTCCTTGGGAAAGTTTTACTGATTACCGAGATAGGGGGATCTCACCAACCATTGACTTTCACTGGGAGAGTCGGCTGAACAACGGTTGGCTCTCACTGGGTAAGAGTTTCCTCTGCCTGACCAGGTGATTAGGAAGATCCCTGGACATTGGCTCTCACTCTGAGAGCTGGTCCTCCTGCCTCCAAACAATTGTGGGCTCTCATCCTTAGAAGGAAGACATCTGTAAGAATAGATCTAGATATCCGACTATTTGCCCGCTTTGACAGAGATCTTCTATTAGAAGTCTGCATCAAGGGACATAGCATACTTGACTTTCTGCAGAGCCGGTCTTCTAGATTATTCCAACAGAATAACCAGAAGGAAGACATCTGTAAGAATAGATCTAGATATCCGACTATTTGCCCGCTTTGACAGAGATCTTCTATTAGAAGTCTTCATCAAGGGACATAGCATACTTGACTTTCTGCAGAGCCGGTCTTCTAGATTAATCCAACAGAATAACCAAAAGGAAGACATCTGCAAGAGTAAATCTAGATATCTGACTATTTGCCAGCTTTGACAGAGATCTTCTATTAGAAGTCTTCATCAAGAGACATAGCATACTTGATTTTCTGCAGAGCCAGTCTTCTAGATTACTCAAACAGAATAACCAGATGCAAGACATCTGCAAGAATAGATCTAGATATCTGACTATTTGCCCGGCAAAAAAAATTTTGACCAAGAGATCATCTTTTAGAAATCTGCATCAAGGGACACAGCATACTTAAGTTTCTGCAGCCCGGTCCTTCTAGATTATTCCTACACTATGTCCTCTGGTGACCTTCTGGTGACCTTCTGGCCCTCCAAAAAGCTTTTGGCTCTCAAACTGAGAGCTTGTCCTCCAACTTCTATACAGCTGTTGGCTCTCAAACTAAGAGCTTGTCACTCTTACCCTGAGAGGTCATCTGCCAAAACGTTCTTGACTTTCCTAGGGAAAAGTTTACTGATTACCGAGATGGCAGAACTCACCAACCATTGACTTTCACTGAGAGAGTCGGCTGAACAACGGTTGGCTCTCACTAGGTAAGAGTTCCTCTGCGTGACCAGGTGATTAGAAGATCCCTGGACAATGGCTCTACCCTGAGAGCTGGTCCTGCCTGCCTCCAAACAATTGTAGGCTCTCATCCTTAGAAGGAAAACATCTGTAAGAATAGATCTAGATATCCGACTATTTGGCCCGCTTTGACAAAGATCTTCTATTAGAAGTCTGCATCAAGGACATAACATACTTGACTTTCTTCAGAGCTGGTCCTTCTAGATTATTCCAACAGAATAACCAGAAGGAAGACATCTGCATGAATAGATCTAGATATCCGACTATTTGCTTGCATTGGCAGAGATGTTCTTTTAGAAGTCTACATCAGGGACATAGCATACTTGACTTATTCTTACACTATGTCCTCTGGTGACCATCTGGTGACCTTCTGGCCTTCCAAACAGCTGTTAGCTCTCAAACTAAGAGCTTGTTCTCCAACCTTCATACAGCTGTTGGCTCTCAAACTAAGAGCTTGTCACTTACCCTGAGAGGTCATCCGCCGAACTGTTGTTGACTTTCCTTGGGAAAGCTTTACTGATTGCCGAGATGGGGGATCTCATCAACCATTGACTTTTCACTGGGAGAGTCAGCTGAACATCAGTTGGCTCTCACTGGGTAAGAGTTCCTCTGCTGACCAGGTGATTAGGAAGATATGTGGACATTGGCTCTACACCCTGAGACCTGGTCCTCCTGCCTCCAAATAATTGTGGGCTCTCATCCTTAGAAGGAAGACATCTGTAAGAATAGATTTACATATCTGATTATTTGCCCGCTTTGACAGAGATCTTCTATTAGAAGTCTGCATCAAGGGACATAGCATACTTGACTTTCTGCAGAGCCGGTCTTCTAGATTATTCCAACAGCATAACCAGAAGGAATACATCTGCAAGAGTAAATCTAGAAATATGACTCTTTGCCCGCTTTGACAGAGATCTTCTATTAGAAGTCTTCATCAAGGGAGATAGCATACTTGATTTTCTGCAGAGCCAGTCTTCTAGATTACTCCAACAGGATAACCAGAAGGAAACATCTGCAAGAATAGATCTAGATATCCGACTATTTGCCCGCTTTGACAGAGATCTTCTATTTGAAGTCTTCATCAAGGGACATAGCATACTTGACTTTCTGCAGAGCCGGTCTTCTAGATTATTTAAACAGAATAACCAAAAGGAAGACATCTGCAAGAGGTAAATCTAGATATCTGACTATTTGCCTGCTTTGACAAAGATCTTCTATTAGAAGTCTTCATTAAGGGACATAGCATACTTGATTTTCCTACAGAGCCAGTCTTCTAGATTACTCCAACACAATAACCAGATGCAAGACATCTGCAAGAATAGATCTAGATATCCGACTATTTGCCCGCATTGACAGAGATACTTCTTTTAGAAGTCTGCATCAAGGGACATAGCATACTTAACTTTCTGCTGAGCCGGTCTTCTTGATTATTCCTACACTATGTCCTCTGGTGACCTTCTGGTGACCTTCTGGCCTTCCAAACAGCAGTTGGCTCTCAAACTGAGATCTTGTCCTCCAACCTCATACAGCTGTTGGCTCTCAAACTCAAGAGCTTGTCACTCTTACCCTGAGAGGTCATCTGCCAAACAGTTTGTTGACTTTCCTAGGGAAAGTATTACTGATTGCCAAGAGGAGGAGGGGATCTCACCAACAATTGACTTTCACTGAGAGAGTCGGCTGAACAACAGTTGGCTTTCACTGGGTAGAGTTCCTCTGCCTGACCAGGTGATTAGGAAGATCCCCCGGACATTGGCTTTCACCCAGAAAGCTGGTCCTCCTGCCTCAGGAAGACATCTGTTAAGAATAGATCTAGATATCCGACTATTTGCCTGCTTTGATAGAGATCTTCTATTAGAAGTCTGTATCAAAGGACATAGCATACTTTACTATCTGCAGAGCCGGTCTTCTAGATTATTCCACCAGAAGAACCAGAAGGAAGACATCTGCAAGAATAGATCTAGATATCCGACTATTTGAAAGCCCGCTTGACAGATCTTACTATTAGAAGTCTTCATGATGGGACATAGCATACTTGACTTTCTGCAGAGCCGGTCTTCTAGCTTATTATCCAACAGAATAACCAGAAGGAAGACATCTGCAAGGGTAAATCTAGATATCTGACTATTTGCCCGCTTTGACAGAGATCTTCTATTAGAATTCTCATCAAGGGACATAGCATACTTGATTTCTGCAGAGCCAGTCTTCTAGATTACTCCAACAGAATGACCAAATGGAAGACATCTACATGAATAGATCTAGATATCCGACTATTTGCCTGCTTTGACAGAGATATTCTTTTATTTTGAATCTGCATCAAGGGGCATAGCATACTTAACTTTCTGCAGAGCTTGTCTTCTAGATTATTCCTACACTAAGTCCTCTGTTGACCTTCTGGTGACCTACTGGCCCTCCAAACAGCTTTTGGCTCTCAAACTGAGAGCTTGTCCTCCAACCTTTATTCACTCATGGCTCTCAAACTAAGAGCTTGTTACTCTAACCCTGAGAGGTCATCTGCCGAACAGTTGTTGACTTTCATTGGGAAAGAAAGTTTTACTGATTGACTAGATGGGGGGATCTCACCAACCATTAACTTTCACTGAGAGAGTCGACTGAACAACGGTTGGCTATCACTGCTACAGAGTTCCTCTGCTGACTAGGTGATTAGGAAGATCCCTGGACATTGGCTTTCACCCTGAGAGCTGGTCCTCCTTCCTCAGGAAGACATCTGCTAGAATAGATCTAGATATCCGAGTATTTGCCCGCTTTGACAGAGATCTTCTATTGGAAGTCTGCATCAAGGGACATAGCATACTTGACTTTCTGCAGAGCCGGTCTTCTAGATTATTCCAACAGAATAACAAGAAGGAAGACATCTGCAAGAATAGATCTAGATATCTGACTATTTGCCCGCTTTGACAGAAATCTTATATTTGAAGTCTTCATCAAGGGACATAACATACTTGACTTTCTGCAGAGCCGGTCTTCTAGATTATTCCAACAGAATAACCAAAAGGAAGACATCTGCAAGAGTAAATCTAGATATCTGACTATTTGCCCGCTTTGACAGAGATCTTCTATTAGAAGTCTTCATCAAGAGACATAGCATACTTGATTTTCTGCAGAGCCAGTCTTCTAGATTACTCAACAGAATGACCAGAAGGAAGACATCTTCAAGAATAGTTCTAGATATCCGACTATTTGCCCGCTTTGACAGAGATCTTCTTTTAGAAGTCTGCATCAAGGGTCATAGCATACTTAATTTTCTGCAGAGGCGGTCTTCTAGAATATTCCTACACTAATGTCTTCTGGTGACCTTCTGGTGACCTTCTGGCCTTCCAACAGCTGTTGGCTCTCAAACTAAGAGCTTGTCCTCCAACCTTAATACAGCTGTTGGATCTCAAACTAAGAGCTTGTCACTTAACTGAGAGGTTATGCGCTGAACAGTTCTTGACTTTCCTTGGGAAAGTTCTACTGACTGCCGAGAAAGGGGGAGATCTCACCAACCATGACTTTCGCTGGAAGAGTCGGCTGAACAACGGTTGGCTCCCACTGGGTAACAGTCCCTCTGCCTTACCAGGTAATTAGGAAGATCCCTGGACATTGGCTCTCACTCTGAGACCTGGTCCTCCTACCTCCAAACAATTGTGGGCTCTCATCCTTAGAAGGAAGACATCTGTAAGAATAGATCTAGATATCCGACTATTTGCCCGCTTTGACAGAGATCTTCTATTAGAAGTCTGCATCAAGGGACATAGCATACTTGACTTTCTGCAGAGCCGGTCTTCTAGATTATTCCAACAGAATAACCAGAAGGAAGACATCTGCAAGAATAGATCTAGATATCCGACTATTTGCCCGCTTTGACAGAGATCTTCAATTAGAAGTCTTCATCAAGGGACATAGCATACTTAACTTTCTGCAGAGCCAGTCTTCTAGATTATTCCAACAGAATAACCATAATGAAGACATGTGCAAGAATAGATCTAGATATCCGACTATTTGCCTGTTTTAACAGAGATCTTCTATTAGAAGTCTACATCAAGGGACATAGCATACTTGACTTTCTGCAGAGACGGTCTTCTAGATTATTCCTACACTATGTCCTCTGGTGACCTTCTGGCCTTCAAAACAGCTGTTGGCTCTTAAACCGAGAGCTTGTCCTCCAACCACCATACAGGTGTTGGCTCTAAAACTAAGAGCTTGTCACTCTTCCCCTGAGAGGTCATCCGCCGAACAGTTGTTGACTTTCCTTGGGAAAGTTTTACTGATTGCCTAGATAGGGAGATCTCACCAACCACTGACTTTCACTGGGAGTGTAGGCAGAACAACGGTTTGGCTCCCACTGGGTAAGAGTTCCTCTGCCTGACCAGGTGATTAGGAAGATCCCTGGACATTGGCATTCACCCTGAGAGCTGGTCCTCCTGCCTCCAAATAATTGTGGGCTCTCATCCTTAGAAGGAAGACATATGTTAAAATAGATCTGGATATCCTACTATTTGCCCGCTTTGACAGAGATCTTCTATTAGAAGTCTGCATCAAGGGACATAGCATACTTGACTTTCTGCAGAGCCAGTCTTCTAGATTATTCCAACAGAATAACCAGAAGGAAGACATCTGCAAGAATAGATCTAGATATCCGACTATTTGCCCGCTTTGACAGAGATCTTCTATTAGAAGTCTTCATCAAGGGACATAGCATACTTGACTTTCTGCAGAGCCGGTCTTCTAGATTATTCCAACAGAACAACCAGAAGGAAGACATCTGTAAGAGTAAATCTAGATATCTGACTATTTGCCCGCTTTGACAGAGATCTTCTATTAGAAGTCTTCATGAAGGGACATAGCTTACTTGATTTTCTGCAGAGCCAGTCTTCTAGAGTACTCCAACAGAATGACCAAAAGGAAGACATCTGCAAGAATAGATGTAGATATCTGACTATTTGCCCGCTTTGACAGAGATCTTATTTTAAGTTTTAGAAGAGAAGTGCATCAAGGGACATATTACTATACTTAACTTGTTCTGCATAGCCGGGATTTTAGATTATTCCTTCACTATGTCCCTCCAGGTGACTTCTGGCCTTCAAAAACAGCTGTTTGGCTCTAAAACTAAGAGCTTGTCCTCCAACCTCCATACAGCTGTTGGCTCTCAAACTAAGAGCTTGTCACTCTTACCCTAGAGGTCATCTGGCGAACAGTTGTTTGTTGACTTTCCTTGGGAAAGTTTTACTGATTGCCAAGATGGGGGGATCTCACCAACCATTGACTTTCACTGGGAGAGTTGGCTGAACAACGGTTGGCTCTCACTGGGTAAGAGTCCTCTGCCTGACCAGGTGTTTAGGAAGATCCCTGGACATTGGCTCTCAACCCTCACCCTGAGCAGCTGGTCCCCCTGCCTCCAAACAATTGTGGGCTCTCATCCTTAGAAGGAAGACATATGTAAGAATAGATCTAGATATCCGACTATTTGCCCGCTTTGACAGAGATCTTCTATTAGAAGTCTGCATCAAAGGACATAGCATACTTTACTCTCTGCAGAGCCGGTCTAGTCATTCCAACAGAATAACCAGAAGGAAGACATCTGCAAGAATATATATAATATCCAAGACTATTTCCCGCTTTGACGAGATCATTAAAAGTCTCACAAGGGACATAGCATCTTGACTTTCTGCAGAGCCGGTCCTCTGATTATTCCAAAAGAATAACCAGAAGGAAGACATCTGCAAGAGTAAATCTAGATATCTGACTATTTGCCCGCTTTTGACAGAGATCTTCTATTAGAAGTCTTCATCAAGAGACATAGCATACTGCTTTTCTGCAGACCCAGTCTTTTAGATTACTCCAACAGAATGACCAGATGCAAGACATCTGCAAGAATAGATCTAGATATCCAACTATTTGCCTGTTGGATCTCAAACTAAGAGCTTGTCACTTAAACTGAGAGGTTATGCGCTGAACAGTTCTTGACTTTCCTTGGGAAAGTTCTACTGACTGCCAAAGAGCGAAAAGGGGGAGATCTCACCAACCATTGACTTTCACTGGGAGAGGCAGCTGAACAACGGTTGGCTCTCCCACGGGTAAGAGTCCCTCTGCCTTACCAGGTAATAGGAAGATCCCTGGACATTGGCTCTCACTCTGAGACCTGGTCCTCCTACCTCCAAACAATTGTGGGACTCTCATCCTTAGAAGGAAAACCATCTGTAAGAACAGATCTAGATATACGAACTATTTGCCAGCTTTGACAGAGATCTTCTATTAAGAAGTCTGCATCAAGGGACATAGACACTTGACTTTCTGCAGAGCAGGTCTTCTAGATTATTCCCAACAGAATAACCAGAAAGAAGATATCTGCAAGAATAGATCTAGATATCCGACTATTTGCCCGCTTTGACAGAGATCTTCTTTTAGAAGTCTGCATCAAGGGACATAGCATACTTAACATTCTGCAGAGCCGGTCTTCTAGATTATTCCTACACTATGTCCTCTGGTGACCCTTCTGGTGACCTTCTGGCCTTCCAAAAAGCGGTTGACTCTCAAACTGAGAGCTTGTCCTCCAACTTCCATACAACTGTTGGCTCTCAAACTAAGAGCTTGTCACTCTTACCCTGAGAGGTCATCTGCCAAAACAGTTGTTGACTTTCCTTGGGAAAGTTTTACTTTGTTGCCAAGATGTGGGGGCATCTCACCAACCATTGACTTTCACTGAGAGAGTCGGCTGAACAACGGTTGGCTCTCACTGGGTAAGAATTCCTCTGCCTAACAAGGTGATTAGGAAGATCCCTAGACTTTGGCTTTAACCTTGAGAGCTGGTCCTACCTGCCTCCAAACAATTGTGGGCTCTCATCCTTAGAAGGAAGACATCTGTAAGAAGATGTAGGTTATCCGACTATTTGCCAGCATTGACAGAGTCTTCTTTTAGAAGTCTTCATCAAGGGCATAGCATACGTGACTTTTTATTCTTACACTATGTCCTCTGGTGACCTTCTGGTGACCTTCTAGGCTTCCAAACAGCTGTTGGATCTCAAAACTAAGAGCTTGTCCTCAACCTCCATACAGCTGTTGGCTCTCACAACTAAGAGCTTGTCACTTTACCTCTGAGAGGTCATCCGCCAGCTAACAGTTGTGACTTTCCTTGGGAAAGTTTTTACTGATTGCCGAGACGGGGGGATCTCATCAACAATTGACTTTCACTGGGAGAGTCAGCTGAATAACGGTTGGCTCTCACTGGGTAAGAGTTCCTCTGTCTGACCAGGTGAGTAGGAAGATCCCCCAACTGGACATTGGCTCTCACACTGAGACCTGGTCCTCCTGCCTCCAAATAGTTGTGGGCTCTCATCCTTAGAAGGAAGACTTCTGTAAGAATAGATCTACTTATCCGACTATTTGCCCGCTTTGACAGAGATCTTCTATTAGAAGCCTGCATCAAGGAACATAGCATACTTGACTTTCTGCAGAGCCGGTCTTCTAGATTATTCCAACAGGATAAACAGAAGGAAGACATCTGCAAGAATAGATCTAGATATCCAACTATTTGCCCGCTTTGACAGAGATCTTCTATTTGAAGTCTTAATCAAGGGACATAGCATACCTGATTTTCTGCAGAGCCAGTCTTCTAGATTACTCCAACAGAATGACCAGAAGGAAGACATCTGCAAGAGTAATTCTAGATATCTGACTATTTGCCCGCTTTGACAGAGATCTTATATTAGAAGTCTTCATCAAGGGACATAGCATACTTGATTTTCTGCAGAGCCAGTCTTCTAGATTACTCCAACAGAATGACCAGATGCAAGACAGCTGCAAGAATAGATCTAGATATCCAACTATTTGCCCGCATTGATAGAGATCTTCTTTTAGAAGTCTTCATCAAGGGGCATAGATACTTAAAACTTTCTTTTGCAGAGCCTCGTCTTCTAGATTATTCCTACACTATGTCCTTCTGGTGACTTCTGGGACCTTCTGGCCTTCCAAAAGCGTTGGCTCTCAAAAACAGAGAGCTTGTCATCCAACTTCCATATAGATGTAGGCTCTCAAAACTAAGAGCTTGTCCCACCTTACCCAGAAAGGTCATCTGTCAAAAAGTTGTTGACTTTCCTAGGGAAAGTTTTACTGATTGCCGAGATGGTGGGATCTCACCAACCTTTGACTTTCACACTGAGAGAGTCGGCTGGCTGAACAACGGTTGGCTCTCACTGGGTAAGAGTTCCTCTGCCTGACCAGGTGATTAGGCAGATCTCTAGACATTGGCTTTCACCTTGAGAGCTGGTCCTACCTGCCTCCAAACAATTGTGGACTCTCATCCTTAGAAGGAAGACATCTGTAAGAACAGATCTAGATAATTCCGACTATTTACCCGCTTGACAAAGATCTTTTATTAGAAGTCTGCATCAAGGGACATAGCATACTTGACTTTCTGCAGAGCGGTCTCTAAATTATTCCAACAGAATAACAGAAAGAAGATATCTGCAAGAATAGATCTAGATATCCGACTATTTGCCTGCTTTTGACAGAGATCTTCTTTTAGAAGTCTGCATCAAGGGACATAGTATACTTAAACTTTCTGCAGAGCCGGTCTTCTAGATTATTCCTACACTATGTCCTCTGGTGACCTTCTGGTGACCTTTTGGCCTTCCAAACAGCTTTTGGCTCTCAAACTGTGAGCTTGTCCTCCAACCTCCATACAGCTGTGGGCTCTCAAACTAAGAGCTTGTCACTCTTACCCTGAGAGGTTATCCGACAAACAGTTGTTGACTCTCCTTGGGAAAGTTTTACTGATTGCCGAGATGGGGGGATCTCACCAACCATTGACTTTCACTGAGAGAGTCGGCTGAACAACGGTTGGCTCTCACTGGGTAAGAGTTCCTTTGCCTGACCAGGTGATTAGGAAGATCCCTGGACATTGGCTTTCACCCAGAAAGCAGGTCCTCCCGCCTCAGGAAGACATCTGTTAAGAATGATCTAGATATCCGACTATTTTACCCCGCTTTGCATAGAGATCTTCTATTTAGAAGTTCTGCATCAAGGGACATAACATACTTGACTTTCTGCAGAGCCGGTCTTCTAGATTATTTCAACAGAAGAAACAGAAGGAAGACATCTGCAGAATAGATCTAGATATTCGACAATTTGCCCGCTTTGATAGAGATCTTCTATTAGAAGTCTGCATCAAGGCCCATAGCATAATTGACTTTCTGCAGAGGCCGGGAGACTTCTAGAATTATTGCCCAATTATGGGATAACCAAGAAAGGGAAGTACATCTGACCAAGATTAGATCTTAGATATCCGACCAATTTGCCCGCTTTTGACAGAAGATCTTTCTAATTGAAGTCTTTATCAAGGACATAGCATACTTGACTTTCTGCAGAGACCGGTTCTTCTAGATTATTCCAACAGAATAACCAGAAGGAAGACATCTGCAAGAGTAATCTAGATATCTGGCTATTTGCCCCGCGTTTGACAGAGATCTTCTATAGAAGTCTTCATCAAGTGACATAGCATACTTGATTTTCTGCAGAGCCAGTCTTCTAGATTACTCCAACAGAATGACCAGATGCAAGACATCTGCAAGAATAGATCTAGATATCCGACTATTTGCCCGCATTGACAGAGACCTTCTTTTAGAAGTCTTCATCAAGGGACATAGCATACTTAACTTTCTGCAGAGCCGGTCTTCTAGATTATTCCTACACTATGTCCTCTGGTGACCTTCTGGCCTTCCAAACAGCTGTTGGCTCTCAAACTGAGAGCTTGTTCTCCAACTTCCATATAGCTGTTGGCTCTCAACTAAGAGCTTGTCACTCTTCACCCAGAGAGGTCATCTGCAAGACAGTTGTTGACTTGCCTAGGGATAGTTTTACTGATTGCCGAGATGGGGGGATCTCACCAACCATTGACTTTCACTGAGAGAGTCGGATGAACAACGGTTGGCTCTCACTGGGTAAGAGTTCCTTTGCCTGACCAGGTGATTTGGAAGATATCTGGACATTGGCTTTCACCCAGAAAGCTGGTCCTCCTGCCTCAGGAAGACATCTGTAAGAATAGATCTAGATATCCGACTATTTGCCCACTTTGATAGAGATCTTCTATTAGAAAGTCTGCATCAAGGGACATAGCATACTTGATTTTCCTGCAGTGCCAGTCTTCTAGATTATTCCAACAGAATAACCAGAAAGAAGATATCTGCAAGAATAGATCTAGATATCCGACTATTTGCCCGCTTTGACAGAGATCTTCTTTTAGAAGTCTGCATCAAGGGACATAGCATACTTAACTTTCTGCAGAGCCGGTCTTCTAGATTATTCCTACACTATGTCCTCTGGTGACCTTCTGGTGACCTTCTGGCCTTCAAAACCGCTGTTGGCTCTCAAACTGTGAGCTTGTCCTCCAACCTCTATACAGCTGTTAGCTTTCAAACTAAGAGCTTGTCACTCTTACCCTGAGAGGTTATCCGCCGAACCGTTGTTGACTCTCCTTGGGAAAGTTTTACTGATTGCCGAGATGGGGGATCTCACCAACCATTGACTTTCACTGAGAGAGTCGGCTGAACACCGTTGGCTCTCACTGGGTAAGAGTTCCTTTGCCTGACCAGGTGATTAAGGAAGATATCTGACATTGGCTTTCACCCAGAAAGCTGGTCCCCCTGCCTCAGGAAGACATCTGTAAGAATAGATCTAGATATCCGACTATTTGCCCACTTTGACAGAGATCTTCTATTAGAAGTCTGCATCAAGGGACATAGCATACTTGACTTTCTGCAGAGCCGGTCTTCTAGATTATTTCAACAGAAGAAACAGAAGGAAGACATCTGCAAGAATAGATCTAGATATCCGACTATTTGCCCGCTTTGACAGAGATCTTCTATTAGAAGTCTGCATCAAGGGACATAGCATTCTTGACTTTCTGCAGAGCCGGTCCTTCTAGATTATTCCAACAGGATAACCAGAAGGAAGACATCTGCAAGAATAGATCTAGATATCCGACATATTTGCCGGCTTTGACAGAGATCTTTCTATTAGAAGTCTTCATCAAGGACATAGCATACTTGACTTTCTGCAGAGCGGTCTTCTAGATTATTCCAACAGAATAACCAGAAGGAAGACATCTGCAAGAGTAAATCTATATCTGACTATTTGCCCGCTTTGACAGAGATCTTATATTAGACATCTTCATCAAGGGACATAGCATACTGATTTTCTGCAGAGCCAGTCTTCTAGATTACTCCAACAGAAATGACCAGATGCAAGACATCTGCAAGAATAGATCTAGATATCCAACTATTAGCTCGCATTGACAGAGACCTTCTTTTAGAAGTCTTCATCAAGGGACATAGCATACTTAACTTTCTGCAGAGCCGGTCTTCTAGATTATTCCTACACTATGTCCTCTGGATGACCTTCTGGCCTTCCAAACAGCTGTTCGGCTCTCAAACTGAGAGCTTGTCCTCCAACTTCCATATAGCTGTTGGCTCTCAAAACTTAGAGCTTGTCACTCTTACCCAGAGAGGTCATCTGCCAAACAGTTTGTTGACCTTTCCTAGGATAGTTTTACTGATTGCCGAGATGGGGGATTCTCCACCAACCACTGTCTTTCACTGAGAGAGTCGGCTGAACAACGGTTGGCTTCTCACTGGGTAAGAATTCATCTGCCTGACAAGGTGATAGGCAGAATCCCTAGACATTGCTTTCACCTTGAGAGCTGGTCCTACCTGCCTCCAAACAATAGTGGGCTCTCATCCTTAGAAGGAAGACATCTGTTAGAACAGATCTAGATATCCGATTATTTACCCGCTTTGACAGAGATCTTCTATTAGAAGTCTGCATCAAGGGACATAGCATACTTGACTTTCTGCAGAGCAGGTCTTCTAGATTATTCCAACAGAATAACCAGAAAGAAGATATCTGCAAGAATAGATCTAGATATCTGACTATTTGCCGCTTTGACAGAGATCTTCTTTTAGAAGTCTGCATCAAGGGACTAGCATACTTAACTTTCTGCAGAGCGGTCTTCTAGATTATTCCTACCACTATGTCCTCTGGTGACCTTCTGGTGACACCTTTGGCCTTCCAAACAGCTATTGGCTCTCAAACTGTGAGCTTGTCCTCCAACCTCCATACAGCTGCTGGCTCTCAAACTAAGAGCTTGTCACTCTTACCTGAGAGGTTATCCTGCCGAACAGTGTTGACTCTCCTTGGGAAAGTTTTTACTGATTGCCGAAATGGGGGGATCTCACCAACCATTGACTTTCACTGAGAGAGTCGGCTGAACAACGGTTGGCTCTCACTGGGTAAGAGTTCCTTTGCATGACCAGGTGATTAGGAAGATCCCCTGGACATGTCTTTAACCAGAAAGCTGGTCCTCCTGCCTCAGGAAGACATCTGTAAGAATAGATCTAGATATCCGACTATTTGCCCGCTTTGATAGAGATCTTCTATTAGAAGTCTGCATCAAGGCACATAGCATACTTGACTTTCTGCAGAGCCGGTCTTCTAGATTATTTCAACAGAAGAAACAGAAGGAAGATCTGCAAGAATAGATCTAGATATCCGACTATTTGCCCGTCTTTGACAGAGATCTTCTATTAGAAGTCTTCATCAAGGGACATAGCATACTTGACTTTCTGCAGAGCCGGTCTTCTAGATTATTCCAACAGAATAACCAGAAGGAAGACATCTGCAAGAATAAATCTAGATATCCGACCCTATTTGGCCGCCTTTGGACAAGATATCTTCTATTAGAAGTCTTTCATCAAGGGACAGAGCATACGTTGATTTTTCTGCAGAGCCCAAGTCTTCTTTAGATTACGCCAACAGAATGACCAGAAAGGAAGACATCTCACAAGAATAGATCTAGATATCCGACTATTTGCCCCCTTTGACAGAGATACTTCTTTTAGAAGTCTGCATCAAGGGGACCCATAGCATACTTACAACTTTACTGCAGAGACCGGTCTTCTAGATTATTCCTACAACTATGTTCCTCTGGTGACAATTCTGGTGCACCTTCTGGCCCTTCCAAACAGCTGTTGGCTCTCAAAACTGTGAGCTTGTCCTCCAACCTCCCATACAGCTGCTGGCTCTCAAACTAAGAGCTTGTCACTCTTACCCTGAGAGGTTATCTGCCGAACAGTTGTTGACTCTCCTTGGGAAAGTTTTACTGATTGCCGAAATGGGGGGATCTCACCAACCATTGACTTTCACTGAGAGAGTAGTCGGCCCCTGAACCAAAACGGTTTGGCTCTCATGGGTAAGAGTTCCTTTGCATGACCGAGGTGAGTTAGGAAGATCCCCTTTGGACATTGTCTTTAAACCCAGAAGCCTATTGGTCCTCCTGCCTCCCAGGAAGACATCTGTAAGAACAGATCTAGATATCCGACTATTTGCCCGCTTTGATAGAGATCTTCTATTAGAAGTCTGCATCAGGCACATAGCATACTTGACTTTCTGCAGAGCCGGTCTTGTAGATTATTTCAACAGAAGAAACAGAAGGAAGACATCTGCAAGAATAGATCTAGATATCCGACTATTTGCCCGCTTTGACAGAGATCTTCTATTAGAAGTCTTCATCAAGGGACATAGCATACTTGACTTTCTGCAGAGCCGGTCTTCTAGATTATTCCAACAGAATAACCAGAAGGAAGACATCTGCAAGAATAAATCTAGATATCGACTATTTGGCCGCTTTGACAGAGATCTTCTATTAGAAGTCTTCATCAAGGGACATAGCATACTGATTTTCTGCATAGCCAGTCTTCTAGATTACTCCAAAAAAAAAAAAAAAAAAAAAAACAGAATGACCAGAAGGAAGACATCTACAAGAATAGATCTAGATATCCGACTATTTGCCCCTTTGACGAGAGAGCTTCTTTTAGAAGTCTGCATCAAGGGGCATAGCATACTTAACTTTCTGCAGAGCCGGTCTTCTAGATTATTCCTACACTATGTCCTCTGGTGACCTTCTGGTGACCTTCTGGCCTTCCAAACAGCTGTTGGCTCTCAAACTGAGAGCTTGTCCTCCAACCTCCATTCAGTTGTTGGCTCTCAAACTAAGAGCTTGTCACTCTTACCCTGAGAGGTCATCTGCCGAACAGTTGTTGACTTTCCTTGGGAAAGTTTTACTGATTGACGAGATGGGGGGATCTCACCAACCATTAACTTTCACTGAGAGAGTCGACTGAACAACGGTTGGCTCTCACTGGGTAAGAGTTCCTCTGCCTGACTAGGTGATTAGGAAGATCCCTGGACATTGGTTTTCACCTTGAGAGCTGGTCCTCCTGCCTCAGGAAGACATCTGTTAGAATAGATCTAGATATCCGACTATTTGCCCGCTTTGACAGAGATCTTCTATTAGAAGTCTGCATCAAGGGACATAGCATACTTGACTTTCTGCAGAGCCGGTCTTCTAGATTATTCCAACAGAATAACCAGAAGGAAGACATCTGCAAGAATAGATCTAGATATCCGACTATTTGCCCGCTTTGACAGAGATCTTCTATTAGAAGTCTTCATCAAGGGACATAGCATACTTGACTTTCTGCAGAGCCGGTCTTCTAGATTATTCCAACAGAATAACCAGAAGGAAGACATCGGCAAGAGTAAACCTAGATATCTGCTATTTGCCCGCTTTGACAGAGATCTTCTATTAGAAGTCTTCATCAAGGGACATAGCATACTTGATTTTCTGCAGAGCCAGTCTTCTAGATTACTCCAACAGAATGACCAGAAGGAAGACATCTGCAAGAATAGATCTAGATATCCGACTATTTGCCCGCTTTGACAGAGATCTTTCTTTTAGAAGTCTGCATCAAGGGGACATAGCATAACTAATTTAATTTTCTGCAGAGCCGGTCTTCTAGATATTCCTACACTATGTCTTCTGGTGACCATGTCTGGTGACATTCTGACCTTCCAAACAGCTGTTGGGCTCTCAAACTGAGAGCTTGTCCTCCAACCTCCATACAGCTGTTGGCTCTCAAACTGAGAGCTTGTCCTCCAGCCTCCAAACAGCTGTTGGCTCTCAAACTGAGAGCTTGTCCTCCAACCTCCATACAGCTGTTGGCTCTCAAACTGAGAGCTTGTTCTCCAACCTCCATACAGCTGTTGACTCTCAAACTGAGAGCTTGTCTTCCAGCTTCCTATAAAGTTCTTCATTCATCTCCATTAATAACATCTTTCACTCTATCCCATTGGGTTTCACTCTCCTTCCTGAAAGAGATGATGTCTTCCTCTTGACGTTCTAGCAAGCATTGCAGGCTCTATTCCTGATGCAGAGCGATTTCCAATTGATCCTTCTTAACTAACAGATTGTTACTGACTTGCTCTTCTACTGTTCTAAGCAGCCTTTCCGTCTCTTCGGCAAGAGTATTGTCAATCTTTATATTTTCTCCTTTCAGCAGCTCTGCCTCCTTCTGTTTCTCAACTAAAACAATCTTCAAGTCTTCATTTCGCTTACAGAGATCTCCATTCTCCATGTCAAGCAGCTGGTTGAGGTTTTCACTTTCTTTTAATTTGAGGATGAGTTTTGCTCCCCAGTGTAAAGTGCGCTCCAGGTCTCTTTGTTTCTCAACTAAAACATTCGTCAAGTCTTCATTCAGCCTACAGAGGTCTCCATTCTCCAGGTCTAACAACTGGTTGAGGGTTTCACTTTCTTTTAATTTGAGGCTGAGTTCTGCTCCCTTGTGTAAAGTGCGCTCCAGCTCTATTTCTTTCTCAACCTATATAATTCTCAAGTTCTTCATTCAGCATACAGAGGTTTCCATAATCCAGATCAAGCAACTTGTTGAGGTTTTCACTTTCTTTTAATTTGATTCTGAGTTCTACTCCCTTCAGTGACATTCCTTCCTCCAGGTGTTCTCTGTTGACCTCTTCCATTTTTGGTACTTGAGCTAAAGCCAGTTTCAAGTCCGCTTCCAGCTGCCTCTTTTCATCTCCAAGTTGTTCATTTTGCTGGAGCAGATTATCGATTTTTCTACCTCTGTCGCCCAATTCCTTTTCAAATTTACCTTTCATTTCCTTTTCCTCCTCGGCTCTCTTTTCCAGCAGTAGATTTTTCTCCACTAGCTGACGTCGGAGCAGTTCGATCTCTTCCTTAGCTCCGATCCAGAGGTTTTCCATTTTACGTGCATGATCTTGGCATTTATCCAAATCCTCTTCTAAGCTTCTTTTTTCTTCTTCCATTTGTTCCAGACCTTGTCTCAGTAAGTAAACTTCTAAACACGGCTCCTTCTCCTCCTCAGTATACTCAGTATCTTCAGTATCTGCAGTATCCTCAAATATGTCCATATATAGCCTGTCCTCCAGTCTAGATTCATCTTCAAGGTCCGTATCCAAGTCATCAGTATCGAATAGTTCCATATCTAGACTGTCCTTCCAGTCTAGCTTCTTCGTTAATATCCGTTTCTAAGTCAACATCAGATTCATCGAGTTTGCTCCATATCCAGACTGTATTCTTCGTCAAAAGTACATTTCTTTTCCTCTTCGAGATCCTCAGTTTCCAAACTGTCTTCTAATATATCCTCGTCCTCGATATTAATTTCCAAGTCGTCTTGTAGATCAAAATGTCGGGGGGTTCTTGTAAGATTGTAAATCCAGTACAGAGCAAACGCCAAGCCTGCCAACAATGCCATTCCAGGGATGGCGACGGCAAAGGCTGACGTACCAAAGCTTTTGGATTTTTCCACGACGATTTCTGTATGAACAGAATCCGCCATATTATGATTATTAGTAGTATCCTGTACGCCAACATGAATCGATTGAGACCCAAACAAAGGCGGGGAGTCTTCAACGATTGGAGCATACAGGTCACAACACAAGAAGTACAAGTACAAGACTGTTAGGATTATGCAATATGAAGCAAACATGATTCAATGCTATATTTATCACTCTCGCTGTCTCCAAGCTTAGTTTTTCAAACGGTCACTGGATTCAGGATCTGAAGAAGAGAGAGAGAGAGCTCCTGGAGACAATGTCCTCATTCCAGGGAGGACTCCGGAATGGGCTTCACTGAA
>NC_061098.1:26785188-26818664 GCF_015104395.2 Macrobrachium nipponense | reverse complement strand
AATTTAGGCCAAAGGCCAAGCACTGGGACCTACCTGATGTCATCAGAGTCGAAACGAAAGCTGACAGTAAAACGTCTGGGAGGTATAACAGGAGGAAGGCCTCGCAGTTGTACTATGAGACAATACTGTTAGGAAAAGGTGGAGAGTCAGATGGATGAAAGAGAATACGAAAGGAGGTACAGTAAAATAGAAATGAAAGGGGTTGCAGATACCTGTATGTTTGGTTTATATATGTATGTACGCTATGTATATATATATATATATATATATATATATATATATATATATATATATATATATATATATTATAGACAGATATCGATATATATATATATATATATATATATATATATATATATATATATATATATATATATATATATATATATATATATATATATCTATATCTATATACTATCTATATCTATATATATATATATATATATATATATATATATATATATATATATATATATATATATATATATATATATATATATATATATATATATATATATATATATATGCATATATAACTCATACACATATATATATATATATATATATATAATATATCATATATATATATATGATATATATATATATATAATATATATATATATATATATATATGTATATATATTTATAGATATATATAATATAATATATATATATATATATATATATATATATAATGTATATCTTAAAAAAAAGCAGGTGTGGTGGTGAATTGTTAGTCTCAGCTTTTTCCGCGTAGTGACAGGAGGGCTTAACGACAAGCGCTTGATCCCTTGAAGATTGGTGAATTGAGAAAACAGTCAGAATTAGTGACCATGCCATATGAGTTTGACGACCCCTTCTGAGATCACATGACTGGGTGCGGCGCGGTTGCTGTGCCATTCCAAAAGGCGTGTCTGTGTGTGTGTTCGTGATGTGTTATGTATGGGGCCCAACAGTATAAGTGGCCAAAGAAAAGGACGCATTCCTCGATTACCAGTGTTGTGGTATAGAACACAAGCGGACTTGAGGGCACACCCATCGCAAGGTAGTGTAATATTAAGACTTTGGAAAAGTCACCCTTTGAAAGAGAGAGAGAGAGAAGTGTAGTGTGTACACGTTCATTTAATTATGTTTTACATGTTGGAGTGAAATAATAAATATGTCTCTTTATTTCAGATGGGCGCATGGCATTATATAGAGAATGGGTTCTCTAAAAGACTTTGACCGTTTAAATGCTTAATTAATCAGACTGTGAGATTTAGGGGATGATTACTCAATCTGGTTCAGGAGAGGAGAATGACAGTTTGTGGTTTTTTGAGGGTCAGACTTTATTCTTTTTTTTTACTCCATTTTATGTTCATTTTGTCCCATTTAATGTTTAGCTGATTTGGGAAATAAAAAGTATATTTTTGTATCTACGAGGATTCATTAGCCCAGCTTGCATTTTTAGCTCATACAGAGGGATAACCAGCAAAGAGAGGTAAGAGGGTTGCCTGTTTGTTTAATTTGTTTAAACGAGTGCCATATAGTCCTAAAAGACTTAGTAAAGATATACATATATTATATATATATATATATATATATATATAGTATATATATATATATATATATATATACGATATGTATATGCATACTTACATGCACTATATACTTTAGTTAATCAAGAACTTAACCGTACGTAGATGATGATCCCGTTTTCAGCCGTTCCTAAAGAGACAGAAAATGCGCGTCAGCCAACTTAGCTTTGGGAAATAATCCTTTTACTTGAGTGTTTGAAGTACTAACCTACATTAAGTTCATTTCAGTAAAAATTATTTTGCATAAGGATTAATGTTTAAAATAAGGAGATTACTTTCACCAAGAGTGGTTCATTGTACACACTTCTATAAAAAAATAAATGTATATATATATATATATATATATATATATATATATATATATATATATATATATTATATATATATATTATATATATATATATATATGTGTGTGTGTGTGTGTGTGTGTGTGTGTGTGTGTGTGGTGTGTGTGTGTGTGTGTGTGTAAATAATTCAAACTAATGTACATACATATTATATTACATTATATTATATATATATATTATATTATTATTATATATTATTTGCGTGTGTGTGTGATCTAAAAAAAACTTGTCTAGTCAAACCCAAACAAGTTCTTTACAGTAATAATACTGATAATGAATACCAACAAAAACAATGCACTTAATTAACCTTTGCCACACCCTTTACCCTTCAAAAACTTATTTTGATAATTATATATAATGTACACTTGGTCCTACGGTAGGATATATTAAAATTCTATATAAATCCTCATTTATAAGAACAACTAACAGGGAATAAATTCAGTAACTAGGTACCCTTCCAAAAGACAGAAATTCAAAATACTGCAATTACGAAATTTCAAATTTCTCATACCAAGGAAGGATGCAATAACGGAACAAATATAACTACTGCTATTCTAATTTCTAAATTTCTAAACTAATGAAGGGAAAAAAAAATTCATTTGGTAATTTCCGAGAGAAAAATTCATATAATTTGCAAATGGCACCCACGACCTCCGTTGGATATAGTCAATATGGCCCAATTCAAGTCTCGAGAAGAGCGACTTCGAAGCCGTTGATTGGTCGTCCTGGAGCGCCCACCCCTCCCCGGCCCCCACGAGTGTCAGACTTCACAGGGCGTTTTGTGCCGAGAGCGAGCTGACGTCGCCCTTGAAAGGCGAGGCCCTTCGCCTTTTACCGAGGTCATGATCGGTGACTAAAGGCCTTCAAGGGTAACCTGAGATGCTTAGCAGCGGCTTCGGGGAATTTAAGCCTCTTATCTCTATAGATTTTTTGTTGGGATGATGTCGGTCAGGAGGTAGGTTGAAAAAGTGTTCGTTGCAATAAAAGGAGTATGAAGTGGTTGCAGGTCAACTTAAGGTCATTAGAGAATTGCCAAAAATTTTAACGATAAATACTGTAGTAATTATAAGGTTTAAATTGTGTTTATTATACTAGAAGCATGAAGTGGTCGCTGTTAAACGTAACGCCATTACAGAATTACGTAAACTTGAATGCAAAATACTATAACTGTCTTGTGATATTATAAATGCTCGTAATTATACCACTTTACATACCTGCATACATTTTGGACACCAGCGTTAAATGGTGCCAGTATCTAAAAGATGAAATGATAACAAATGTTCATTAACTGTAGAATTAAATCAAATAATTGACTGAATTTAGATTTAGGTCCAAAAGCCAAGCACTGGGACCTATGAGGTCATCCAGTTCTGAAACGAAAATTGACAGTAAAAGTCTGAAAGGTGTAACAGGAGGAAAACCTCAAAAAGTTGCACTATGAATCAGTGGAAAACACAGCAAAAGAACGAAAGTGGTTGCAGGTAGGGGTCGAAGGCACGCTTGCTAAGAACCCTAAGAAATACCTACAAGTGCACTGCATGAGGTGCACTGACGGCACTACCCCTTTTCGAGGAAGTACATATCAATACCTATTTCTAGTACGAGTCTTGTATTTTCCTTCAGATTCCTAGAAGCAGAATTTGGACCACCACCAATCCAATCAAAATAACCCCACCTCCATTGGTAGGTATGAGAGCGATAAACGACCGTTCAATTCCGGATAAGAGAATGGCATGCATAGGCATATTCCGATGCTACAAAAGGAAAGTGGAAGGGAGTCTACGATTCTCTGATCTACATATAAATTGATTATCTTCCAGCTCTGTCTTAACAATATCATAGGAGTTGGGTGCGAAGTTAGAAGCGGGTCTGATGTAAGCCAATCTACTCGGATGCTTTTCGACACAAACAACTGATCCAGGTCTATCTATCTATCTGTATATCTGTTTATATGTCTATCTATGTTCCAATATGCCATGTTACGACAAAATGTAACCAGAGTGTTTTTTTATACGTGAGACGTATCCTGTTTTAGCAAAGGAATTATATAATTCTATATATATATATATATATTTATAGATATATATATATATATATATATATAGTATGTGTGTGTGTGTGTGTGTGTGTGTGTGTGTGTGTGTTGTGTGTGTGTGTGTGTATAAAGGGGGTTTTATATACACTATCTTAAATAACAAGTATGAAACTCTTGCCCCTAAACATTTCTGTGTAAAAGCGTCTCGAATTCTCGATATAAAAGACAAAAAAAAAAAAAAAAAAAAAATAGCAGAAATAAAAACCGATATAAGAATGCCACGAGCGATAAAGGTTGTAGGCACTATTGTTATGCGCTAGATGAATTACTTAGTCAAAAGCCCTCAGCGAAACGTTGATGCTCGCTCTCTCTCTCTCCTCTCTCTCTCTCTCTTTCCTCTCTCTCTCTCTCCTCTGACAATGATGATATACCAGAGGAATTCATTTCCCTCTTCCCTGAGAGCACAAGTATATATTGGTAATCAGCGAAGAAGGGGAAACATGAAGCAACTCAGAGAGGAAGCTCTCATATCTCTTTTGATCTTCGGAAGGATCTAGTAACAACAAGGCAGAAGGATCTTCACGTTCCATGAGACAACCTTCACTGAGCATGCGCCTGAAGTTATGAGAATTTCTAAGCCGTATCACAACAAAGAATCCTTATTCACACAAAATAAACTGTGCATTACTGCGTGGAAGACAAAGCTTCACTATGCTGGTGCGCCTTGTTTAGTGGGTTAGTATGGTAATACGGCCACTCAGATGTGGCGGGTCGCTTCTCCGTCAGGGCTATGAAAAATCACTGATTCTGTATCGTGATCAGTAATTGCTGCAGTGTTGGGGGCGGTGGGGGGGGGGGGGGTGGTATTCAGCGGTGGAAGTTGAAACCAACGATTTTGTTTTTGATGGCCCCTTTGGTGGCTTTCAACCATGTGAATTGGTTTCATGTACTTGCAATAATAATAATAATAATAATAATAATAATAATAATAATAATAATAAATAATAATAATAATAATGTTAAATAAAATGACAGAATACAGCGAATTCTGCCATTTTATCCAACAGAATTTGTTTAAAATTAGGGTCTTCTTCCAAAATAATAATAATAATAATAACAAACAATACTGTTAAAAAGAATGGCAGAAATTAGGCCTGAGAAGCGCAATTGTAAGGAAAATAGAAAGAATATATAAAATCAACTCGCTTAATTCTGTCATTCTTTTAACAGTATTTGCCTAAAAGAGAGTCTTCTACCAAAAAATACCTAATAATAATAATAATAATAATAATAACTAATAATAATTAATAATAATAATAATAATAATAATAATAATAATAATAATAATATAATAATCATAAATTTAAACCGCCAGCATTATTCAGAATAAAATAAACCACAATTTCTTATAGGCGTTGTCGCCATCCTATTTCCATTAAATATTCTACTACCGAGCGTCTTAATATTTCCCAAATAACTTATATAGTTTTTACTCATTTGAGAACAAGGATCAAATAAAATTTAGTCAGTGCTTTTCAGTATTTCATTCAGTGTACGATATTTCTTTAAAAAATTTACGTTTAAATTTATGTATATGGGCGAAATATTCGTCAATAAAATTTTCTATGGGGGAAATATTCGTATATAAAATTTCTATGGGCGAAGCTTTCGTATATACAATTTTTCTATGAGAGCGAAGTTTTCGTATATAAAATTTTCTATGGGAGAAATATTCGTAAAATTTTCTATGGGTGAAGGTTTCGTATATAAAATTTTCTATGGGAGAAATATTCGTAAATAAAATTTTCTATGGGAGAAATATTCGCAAATAAAATGTTCTATGGGCGAAATATTCGTATTCAAAATTTTCTATGGAAAAAATATTCGTAAATAAAATGTTCAATGGGCGAAATATTCGTATATAAAATTTTCTATGGGTGAAGCTTTGTATATAAAATTTTCTATGGTCGAAATATTCGTAAATAAAAACTTCCAATGGGGAAAATGAAATTCCGCCAATGAATGTTCTATGGGTGAAACATTCGTATATAAAATTGTCAATGGGCGAGATGTTCGTCAATAAAATTTTTATTGGCGAAACTTTCGTATATGAAAAGTTCTATGGGCGAAATATTCGTCAGTAAATTTTCTGTGGGCGAAAGGGACTTTATATATCTGTGAAAATGACCGTGTATTCCTTTGTCCGCGCGTTACATCTATTATTACTGCAGCTTGATTACCATAATTTCTTTTATATCTGTTAAACTAACATAATTTTAAAGTAAAAGAGATATACCAAATGTTAAATTAAATAGTTTATCTGGTGAGAAGACCCCCTCATAAATTAATTACAGTGTATTATAAATCACGATTACCACAATTTTTGTAATATCTACTAAGTAACATAATTCCTAACTAAAATAGATAATAGACAACGTTAAATTAAATCATTTATCTGATGGGTAGCTCCACCTCATAAATTAATTACAGTGTAATATCAATCTATCTGTTCTAAGTAATGGCGTTTCTCGAACTGTGTACCACTGGAGAGTATCAAATTAGCCGCTAATAGATTACAAACTTAAATACACTGATTCTATCTTACATTACGTATTAGAGGAAGCGGAGTTTAAGCCGTGTACGTTATAGTTCGGAATGCCATGGATTTAAATGTCTGTGCGCGTTCGTAACTGACAATAATGACTTGTGAGTACATCGTAATTATTAAAATGAATTATGCCTCGGTACCTGGGTTCCGACACCTCATGTCATCAAAGGTTTTGTCAAGGCACTTACCTTTCACTTGGTGGTCTTGAATTCCTGCAATAAATAAAAAAAAATGGATGAAATAAACAGAATTTACTAAACAAAAAAAATTTAATTTTTTTCTTAAAATGTGGTCAACACAAATCATATGTTTTATTTCAACATAATAACTTCATCAAGTTCACAGAGTTTTGTGGAGTTAATAGATTACAATTAAACAAAACAATAAACCTTACATAATTTATTTCGCACAGCATTTTATAACGTTTGCTCATAAACTTTCTAACACAATACATTCGTTTAAATTTTCTCAAGGTATACATAAATTCAAACTGGATATCGTCAGCAACGACAAAGGATAAAACAAAATGGTCGTACATAAAAGATGTCATTTGCTGGTCATAAATTTGTTTTTTTTCTCGTTTATGAAGCAACTAATACAGTCTTCTTCTATTTATATTCGCTCTTCCTCCAAGTCTGAGCGGATAATGGCTTTAAGCATAAATAAAGAAACTGGGTTAACCATCCCATCTCCTCATCATGGCAAAAAAAAAAAAAAAAAAAAGAAAAAACACTTCCCGAGATACCTAGTCTTCGTTGCTGAAACGCGCACTTCTACCTTAAAGGAGGAAATGTACAAAAGCCTAAATAACTTTTTATTACGAGACACTGGGTTAAACTCCAGCCCAGGAAGGACAATAAGCGGACCAACGTCAGGCGAAAATGCACAAAGTTCACAGCGTTCGCAAAATGCACGAAGTTGGGACAAAGCGGAATAAGCCTTTTCCTTTTTCCCGGTGATCACGTCGGGTCCTTCGAACGTGCTGGTTCCTTAGCGGAAGGGACTCGCTCGGGGTCCTACGAGGAATTTGGGAGGAGGTGTTTTTCATTCTTTAATTTAGGTAATATTGCATTTCACTGGTTATGTAGTACGTCTTGTGTATTAAGATTATATATAATATATATATAGTATATATATATATATATAATATATATATATATATATTATATATATACATATATAATATATATATATATGTGTGGTGTTGTGGTGTGTGGTGTGTGTGTGTGTGTGTGTGTGTAAATATCTATACATAAAGGTAAAATCCACGAAGAGAAGTGAAAACGAAGGATTGCTACTGCCAGGCCTTTCGACTCAATGTCAGGGATATTGGGATCGTACCTCAAAGTGTCCTATGATTATGGGTATATACAATTTTCACTGGCATATCCCATATCCTTCTTATTTCTAATTTTCAGGTCTGATACTTAGCCATTTTTTTCCCTTTCCATCTCTGCTTACAAATGAATAAAGTGAGCTAAAAACGAAATATACTGAAATATACTGAAAAGCAACTTATAAAGTACATCTATCCCACGATAAAACGGACAAAATATAGTCATAATTGGAAGCCAATGGCGGTTTATGGCATCGCGCTCTCGCAGATGCCAACGCACCTTCATCCAATAATATCAGAGAATAGAACCAGCCAATTCGTGCGGATTCTCGTATTTAAACAGGCGAGCGAATTTGAAACTCGCGGGTTTGCACGGCACGTCTGTACGTAATATTTGAGCTACGTTTATGCATATGGACTCAAAAGGTTACTGTGTTTTTTAAACACATGAATATAATATATATATATATATATATATATATATATATATATATATATATAGTATATATATATATATATATATATATATATATATATATATATATATATATATTATGTTCTATATTATATATATATATATATATATATATATATATGTCATATATATAGTATATATCAATATATATACTATATATATATATATATATATATATATATATATATATATATATATATATATATATATATATATATATACGTCAGGGGGCACCATGATAACATTAGTAGATTGCCATAGTTTATTAAAAAACGTTTCGCACACAATTCTCGGTGCATCATCAGTCTGTGAACAATAAAAGTCAAATACATGTTATAAAAAGGAATTCACAAAATTACAAGGTAATTAAAAATTAATGGTTTAAAAACAAGACTTTTGTTTGGGACGTCAGGTTTTGCTATTCCTTCTTCGTCTTTTGCCTTGGATGGTTGGTGGTCTCAGTTTCTCTCTCTCTCTTTTACAGTGTTTTAACGTATTTTTTTTTTTTTAACTTTTAACTTCTGCTTTTCTTTTTAAAACCATTAATTTTTAATTACCTTGTAATTTTGTGAATTCCTTTTATAATGTATGTTTACTTTATTGTTCACAGACTGATGATGCACCGAGAATTGTGTGCGAAACGTTTTTTTAATAAACTATGGCAATCTACTAATGTATCATGGTACCCCCTGAAGTATTATATCTACGCCGACTGGAGACTCTATATATATACGATATATATATATATATATATATATATATATATATATATATATATATATATATTATATATATATACGTATATATAATATATATATATATATATATATATATATATATATATACTAGATATATAAAAATAATAATATCGTTATATATATATATATATATATATATATATATAGATATATAGATATATATATATATTATATATATATATATATATATATATATATTCTACCCTGTGTTTAAAAATACAGACTAAATTTTGATCTTAAATATATATGTATAGAGAAAATTATATATATATATATATATATATATATATATATATATATATATCTATATATATATATATATAAGATTATGTATATATTTATCATATGATATATTTTAAAAATCAAAAATTGTGTCTGATTTCCCAGACAAATCTCAGTTCCAGTTTTCAGATTTCTTCTAAAAATCAATTATAAAAGAGTCATTGGCTCCAAGAACTTCAATCCAGACAATCCGATAAATACTCATAACTGTGTTTATAGACTATAAATACTAATAAGGAACAAATAACACCTGCAACAAACACACGGCGGTGAATTATCACATACACATCACTAAAACAGGTTGAACACAAAAACTCACTGGTATTTAGGAGCCCAACTACATACGATGACCTTTATTTGGCAAAAGGTTTGTTCTCCACTTAAGGTCGCTGGCTTCTTTTCAAATTGTTTGTGAAATATATGCGATATATTATCGACATTTATTTGTTTTATGTTTTGCCGTGGTGTGGAAGCTCTCTAACGCATTCGGTGTTCAAAATCTGATAGGAAGGAAAGGCTTGTCCCTTCTTGTTTAGCCAGTAATCTCAGGTCAACAATTCTAAACTTGTTAGAACTGCGGGGATATAACCGTTTGGTTCTCTCTCTCTCTCTCTCTCTCTCTTCTCTCTCTCTCTCTCTCTCTCTCTCTCTCTCTCTCTCTCTCTCTCTCTCTCTCTCTCTCTCTCTCTCATACATACATACACACACCAAACATAAAATTCTCAAACTATTCTGGTTTACTGTGTAACAGAACACAACCGCCCAGTTCCTATTTATATGATGTCATCTAATAAGGTAAAAACGTTTAATAGAATAGCCAATATGTCTAAAAAAAAAAACTCGTGAAATAAGATACATTTCTCCATATATCTCTAATATATCTCGCCTAAACATTTCCTTTACCTATTTTTTATTACAGCAGATAGCGAATATCTTGTTCTATGTTTATTTTGTTGATTCACAAGGGCAGACTTTCGTCTCCCAAGATGAGAGGTCGCAGAATGTTTCTTATATTTTACTCTAACGTCAATGTGAGGTTGATAATGCTCTGTGAACCTCTCAATACTCTATATATTATATACCCCCTTTTAACGAGTGAATCAGTGAGACAGAATTGAGTATTTTTGTTTTTGAGCAAAGATAAATATGAATATGGGATAGCCTCTAATTCTACTGTTAAATCACTCATATCATATTGTACATATACAGTGCAAGGCATGCGTATTATGCAGTGCACGTTACGCCATACAACTGCACGAGAATTTCGATGATGGTATAAATAATGATTTCCTTAGTTGGTTGGGAAACAAAAAAATAAAAGAAATAAATATTGGCATCCTCACTTAATAAAATTAGTAAATAAATATCAAGAAATCAGTGGATTATAAGCCTCACTTTTCTAAACCTAAGGATACGTCAGTATTGTGAATGCAAGTTACTTGGGTTAGCCACAGTAACCAGAAGATTAGCCGAGGCTAAATCGTGAATGATAGGAGAGAGAGAGAGAGAGAGAGAGAGAGAGAGAGAGAGAGAGAGAGAGAAATAACCCTTTATTCCCACACGTTTAGGAGCTATTTTGATTAATTACACCTAACGAATACATGAATAACTGAAATTTCTCCCGAAATCCCACGCCTTGTCTATTCGTCAGCTGTGGCTTTTGAATCCCCTCCCACAAAAATCCAGCCCCAAAGGTCGGACGTGAAAGCACTTAAGCTAGCTGCACAGAGACGCGTTCAAAAGGAATTTCCAGGGTTCTAGGATTCCAGGATTCCAGAATTAGTTTAGATCTCTACGCAAGGAATCACCCCACATCTGAAGGGTCCTGTAAAATCAATCGATAATTTTTTTTTTTTTTTTTATTTAGAGAGAGACATCGGATGATTTATCTGAAAAACTAATAATTAGTCATTTGCAAAAAGAAAAAAGTATTTATTTAAAACAAAAATCATTATATCCATAGAATCAATAATTATTCATTTCATCGAATGAATTGTTATTTTTTAAAATGAAAAATTTCTCGCTTTCTAAATAAATAATTTTTTTTTTATTTTTCACATGAATAATTATTCACTTTTTCGAATAAGCTATTATTCATGTTTTTCGAATGAATACCTGTTTATTTTTTTTAAATGAACAGGTTTTCATTTTTTTCAAATAAACCATTTCATTTCTTCGAATGAATAGTTATTCATTTTTTCGAATGAATAATTATTCGTTTTTTCCGAATGAATACCTGTTCATTTTTTTTTCAAATGAACAGGCTTTCATTATTTTTCAAATAAATAATTTCTTTTCTTCGAATGAATAATTATTCATTTTTCTAATGAATAATTACTCATATAATATACACATACCTCTTCCTTCATCCTTCGACTAACATCATCTACAAAGACGAAGTCTCCTCCGCTAAACTGATTGAAGAGACTAAGTTTCTCGTCACCCGAATTCTCTCTAAAAAAAAAATAAATAAACAAAGAAAATAAATATATATATATATAAATAATATATATATATATATATATATATATATATATATATATATATATATATATATATATATATATATGCAAAAAAAAAACTTCTCCCAAAAATTCTCATTATCTTGCAAAAAAAAAAACTAAATCAATAAGAAAATAAATCCTTTTTCCAAAAGAAAAACTTCTTGCAAAATAAAGAAAAACCTTCAAATAAAATTCTCATTATCTTGCAAAAAAGCAACTGAAAATGCTTTAATCTCCTAAACCTGAGATCTTTCAAATCACATACAAAAAAATAGCTCTGAATAGAAGAGCTTTTACGTACAAATAAATGCATCCATCGACACACAACAATTCCCCACGTTACATATCAATGAACCTATATTTCGGTATACAAAAAAAAAAAAAAAAATCTGTAACCAGACTGTTATAATTCACTCTATGCCACAGCTGGAAACGAAGGGGGGTGTGTAAGTATTGTTTTTCGGCTTTCACGTGGTACTACTGTTCCCGTATTTTTTCAAGCTCGGGGAAAAAAATTCGGAAGGAAAATCACGAACGGCCTAAAAATATAAAAAAGATAAAAAAAATAATCCAATCTTTCATCTCTACACCAAGCAACGATAATATATATATATATATATATAATATATATATATATATATATATATATATATATATATATATATATATATATAGATAGATAGATATATATATATAGAAATATATATATATAGATATATATATAGATATATATATATATAGATATATATATATATATATATATATATATATATATATGCATATGCATATATGTGCATACACATGTATATAATCATAACCTTATGTTTCCTGCAAGTTTTTAACGAAATGAGGTTGCTAACCCCACCGCCCTAAGGAAGCTAAAGTATTCTTAGGGTTTCCCTGATAAGTCACCCATCCAAACACCGAGCAGAGCGGAATTCGTTTAACTTAGCTGGTCTGAGAACGATATGCGAGAGTGTGTGTGTGTGTGTGTGTGTGTGTGTGTGTGTGTGTGTGTGTGTGTGAGCAAATAGGTAAGCACACGAGTGAGTAGAGATGCAGGTGAGTGGCGCAATGTGAATATGAGGATACTGATAATAGTGAGTGTTCTGTGTAGGTAAATGAAGTAGTCATAATATTATGTAAATATCTTCCAACTGTGATTCAGTAGTTCGGGGTGGAATGAAGCGATGACATTTTCTTTTTAATGAAACGGCATATTCGTGATTTTACATGCATTTCCGAGCGTTTGGAAGGCTCCCAAATATAAAATAGCAAAGAAGACTTTACAAAGGATGATTATTTATTGACGATACCAGAATTTATAATAATACCGATCATGTGTAAAGGTCTTGTTTCGAAAATAGAAACTGAATCCCAGCTTTAATAATTTTATTTTAATTATCAACATGGCATTAGAAGGTATCAACACGTTAATCTTTCAAGATATTCATTCATTTCAGAATCACAAGAATTATAATAAATGCTGCAATGTTAGCGAGAGAGAGAGAGAGAGAGAGAGAGAGAGAGAGAGAGAGAGAGAGAGAGAGAGGGCTGACTTTTTCTTTGATAAATGATGGATAGCAAGATGAAGGAAAGCGAATGAAATACAAGACTGAATTAACAATGAAAAAGAGAAAGAGTAAAAACAGATATTTAGATTCATACCCAGGGCATCTCTTGCCCAATCGTACCCTGGCACTTCCCTATCTATTTCGATAGCCCAGGTACCTTTTACAGATCTTCAACATAGTGATGTTATATAGTTCTCTTATATAGTGAAGACTTATATAGTTCTTTTTTGGCAAGGAAATATCTCACTGGAAGGGTCTGGATAGCAGGAGAATATATGAAGAGATTAATCTCCTGGAATCTTTAATTAACTTAAAAACCCAATACTGATAACTAAGTAGGTTCTGGATGACGTTCAATCATGGCTTACGCAATGTCGTAAGGGAACCAGCGAATTTCTTGAAGAGCTCGTTCGATGAAATCTTTTCTGATCATAATTCTTCACTACGTAATAAACTATTCAGAGGAGAGAGAGAGAGAGAGAGAGAGAGAGAGAGACGAGAGAGAGAGAGAGAGAGAGAGAGAATTTTCTCTGTCACTTTCTCAGCTTGCGTTCAATCGAACACCACTTTCTCCAAATATGAAAGCAACAATGAATAGTCTTTCTCTGGGCACATTAGCAACAGCAGCAACAGCAGCAACAGCAGCAGCTATAACAGCCGATTCCCGAATACCGCACAGCTATAATCGATTACAAAGAACAACAAACACATCCAGCATCAGAAACTATAATACATCATACACCAGCACTACAGAGGACACGACCGTCATCATGCTGCCGGCACTTAAAAAAATTTTAGAATAATATTGTCATTCGTGACCACATGCCCGGACGGTTTAAATATTCATGGCTCTCCACGCAGTACGTATTCAAATGACAATAATTTCCCGCGATATTGCTACACTTTGTTATGCCATTTTCATGGGGGAATGATGAGGACCTGTTTTCCGTCCGCTATGGAGATTTCTAGTTTTTTTTCATGGAACAGGAAACCTACAAATTGTCGAGTAACTTGAATTCGGTATTACATGGCGGCGGATTTTTCATTTTCATTTAGTTTTGTTTTGCGAGTTACAACAGAATTTTGGCTAAAGGCCAAGCGGTGGGACCTATGAGGCCATTAGGCGCTGAAACGGGGGAAATTGACAGTACAAGGTTTGAAAGTGTAACAGGAGGAACACCTCGTACTATAGCGCAATGAATCAACTATTCGAGAAGATTAATTATTCGAGAGAATGGAGAATATGAACGGGGGTACAGTAAAAGGAATGAATGGGGTTGCAGCTAGTGGGGCCGAAAGGACGCTAGCAAAGAACCTTATGTAATGCCTACAGTGCACCGTGTGAGGTGCACTGATGGCACTAACCACTCACGGGACAATTCCAAAGTGGGATTATTCCCTGAATGATATACAGATTCTAATCTCGAGTTAGCTCTTTAAAACTGACGGAAGTGAGACGAAACCTTTCCCAGTTATTGCTGTCAAATGTCCTGTTAAAATTCTTAAGACGTTGACATAGTATCTGCGTATATGGTGTCCGCAAACCGTCTGTCAATTTCTACGAAGGACTTACGAAAAAGGCCTTACGAAATTCAAAAAAAGGTTTCATAAATAACTAACTTAATTGCCCCATCTTAACTAGATCTCATGAACGACATTACTATAAAAATAAATAATTAACTTAATTGCCCTTCTTAACTATAGATCTCATTAAAGATTGTACTATAAAAAAATAGTCTAATTGTATTTAACTGTAACTGACTACAGCAATAAATCAAAACTGAAACTGCTATTCCTTCGTCATGGTTATGTAAGGATACTTGCATATCTCTCTCTCTCTCTCTCCTCTCTCTCTCTCTCTCTCTCTCTCTCTCTCTCTAAGATTAATAAATCAGCCCTGTACCTCTCCTACTTTTAATTAAAGTTATGATAACGAAGTCTTATTTAGGAGCAGGGGGAAAGGGAGGGTGGGTTGGGGTGGGGGATTCCATATTTACGAATTATTCAGACACCAAAATTCTGATCAGCAGATATGGTCCTGAGAATTTCGGTGGGATTATCTCAACATTTAAACAAGATTAAAAAAAATAAATTACAAAAATCATACCATGACAAAAATTACGTGATTTTTTTTTTTTTTGGCAGGAGTTGAAAATAAGTTCCTTTAATAAGGTGAATATTTATTCAGGGACTGTTCTTTGGTTTTGGATGTGAAAAAAAAAATTAGGTAGACTCCAACGAAACTGAACAATTAACAAGACTAAAATAAAAATAAAAACTTTACTTGGGGAAAAACTATATCTATATTCCGGTAAAATATCTACGACGTGTTAGAAACAAATAACAAAAAGGATCCCCAACGCAATATATACATCCGAGAGAGAGAGAGAGAGAGAGAGAGAGAGAGAGAGATGAGAGAGGAGAGAGAGAGAGGTGGGGGGAGGGGGCGTCCTGTCCCTAGTTCACGCCGGAGCCCCTTCAACTTATTGCCCCAGAAACATCGGTAAGAACAAGGCCTACTGGGGATACCTATATCCCCCCCACCTCTCCATCTCCCTGGGGGGGGAGAGGGAAAGAGCTTGGGGGAGGGGCTTGGGGGGGGCTATAGGATCTCCCGTCGTTTTTTATTGCCTAGTTTTCATCGACGTCCGTTTCCAAATCTATTACGACCATATGTAAAATCAACACAGATTTTTCCAATGAAGACTTCGTTTCAACAGAGAGAGAGAGAGAGAGAGAGAGAGGATTTTTATTCACTTCACAGTGTTCGTCGGGTTGTTCGGAGTTCTGCTGATTTTGTAAGGAAAAGAAAACGTTGGCTGGAGGGCTAGAATTGTTTATCCTTTATCGGTTTCGTTATTCCAAAGTGCCATATTGATGGGGAACGACTGAACAGCGTTCCACTGCCAGGGAACTTCTACACTTACTTTTCTCCCTTTCTCTTTGTAGAGAGAGAGAGAGAGAGAGAGAGAGAGAGAGAGAGAGAGAGAGAGAGAGAGAGAGAGAGCGCCAGCCATCTCATAATGGTTACTGATGGTTAACACTTTAAACGCTTTCTCCCATTCTCTTTGGAGAGAGAGAGAGAGAGAGAGAGAGAGAGAGAGAGAGAGAGAGAGAGCTATCTCATAATGGTTACTGATGGTTTACACGTTAATGAAGTGCATTGTTCGGTCAAGTTAACACCTTAAAGGCTCGACCACGTTCAAAACGGAGGTGAAACATAATTGCCAACTAACGTACTAAAAACTGCCTACCTTTTAAAGAGATTAAAATTATTATCAAAAACATTCAAAAGTTTTTTATAAAACCTCAACACGTTGGCGATGTTCGTTGCTTCAAGTGTTCGGTGTCAACATGACGCAACGCACTTGCAAAGGCACAAGAAAGACAATTTTACTCAATGTTTTATGTAAAATACACTGCACTGAACATTCTAAGAAAGACGGCAGCCATCTCGGGAAAATGGGAATAACTTTGGAACTGCGAGAGGTGAGCCCATTATTTTTCTTTAAGAGCGACCCTGGTGGAGTAACGATGACAGAGCTGGCATACTCGCAACGCCATTTGTGAGACTATATCAGTCATCGGCTCTAGTTGTTACGTGCATTCATACAAATAAGTAGGCGCTCTTATAAGAAGTTAAACAGGTTCACTAATCTGTTTTAATTGATTAACCACAGTTATCCGTAAGCTAAAGGGTCGGTTGCCTGGATGCGCATTCTTGAAGTACTATACTATCAAAAGCATCTTTTCCGCTAAATCCTCTCATTCTCGACTCATATCAATTATAATATATTTACCACTCCACTAATGCATATGGATATACATTAACGAAGTGCTGTACTGTTTACAAGAACATTGTTTATTTTTTTTAACTTATCATTCTAATAGAAAAAGCGTAAATATCCCATCCTGAAATTCTGTATCTTTAACTCAACGCTTAACACCTTTTTCAGACATTTGTAGGCTCTTCCACAGATTTTCCTACCCCCCCCCCCCTACCCCCCCCCCCCCCCCCCCTCCCAACAACAACAACAAAAGTAGTTTGTAGGCTTACTCCCAGAGTAAGCAATAAAATATTACACCATTATGCGCGAACTGAAATTCATTACTCAAAGAGTTAACTTTACAAGTTTATCCAGGTCAGGTTAGGTTAAGAATTTTATAAATTTTTTTAACAGTCAAATACAGTTACAACAGACACGAGAAAACAAATGTTTACTTTCTGCTCGCTCTCTCTGCCATTCCCGACGCTTACCTCTGTCATATCTATAAACCTTCGGTTTTATAGGCCATATCTCATAACCGACGCGGAAGTGGTATACCACAAGCGACGACACAAAAGTTATCATATAGGTCGTTCTACCTGGGAGCTCCGCTAGGAGATGTGTTTAGTACCAGCCTCCGGAGGTGAACCACAAAACCTAAACAAGAGACGGTCAATTTCTCGGATTATCTCGGTAAATTTAATTAAATTATCTTGATGTCTTGAATTATCTCGGTTAATTTAATCAAATTTCAAATTACCGCGGTGGCTTTTTTTTTCAAATTATCTCGGTGATTTTTTCAAATTATCTCGGTGAATTTAATCAAATTATCTCGGTGATTTTTTTTTCAAATTATCTCGGTGAATTTCTCAGTTTATCTCGGGACATTTGTAAAATGATCTCTGTAAATTTCTTAAATTATCTCGGTAAATTTTTCAATCACGGTACATTTCTTAAATTATCTCGGTGAATATCTTAAATTATCTCAGTATCTTTCTCGGTAAGTTTCTCAAATTAACTAGGTAAATTTTTCAAATTAACTAGGTAAACTTCATAAATTATCTCAGTCAATTTCTCAAATTATCTCGTTCAATTCCTTAAATTACCTCGGTAAATTTCTCAAATGATCTCGTTCAATTCCTTAAATTACCTCGGTAAGTTTCTCAAATTAACTAGGTAAACTTCTTAAATTATCTCGGTAAACTTCCAAAATTATCTCGGTAAATTTGTTAAATTTCCTCAGTAACTTTCTCAAATGATCTCGATGAACATCTCAAAATATCTCGGTAAAGTAGCACCAATAAAGTAACAGACCATTTTGCGACTTTAAACATGATATACGTAACACAAGACGTTTAATAATAATAAAAAAAAAAAAACATGGCGTACAGAACAACATTACATTTATCTATATGCTTATATCCATATCAGGACTTCACTCAAGAGAAAGCCAGTACGATGGGTGTGCTCAAGAGGAACTCGCACATCCACGTGAAATGAGACACGAAAGACGACGAATGAACGAAATACCAGAAGATCCTTAAAGAGGAATGCGATCAGAGTATGCAGTCTCACATTTTGAAATATTCACCAGTGCCTGGGTAGGGTTTGCAGTTACTTTACAATTTCTACAACAACGTCAGCATTACACTGGAAGGCAAACTCAATTCGTCAGTAACATAGAACTGCGCCCTCCATTAACAGCCAATTAGGGATGGCAACGACGTTGAAACTACGTTAAGATGTTAAGTTATGTTAAGCCATAATGGACTTGCATTTGTCCTTGGTATCACGAGAAAGCAGGCACAGTTACTAACTGGTATTTCTAATTATAGAATCATAAACTACAAAGCTAAACCAAAATCATTATTAATTACCAAGACCCTATGTATTCCAAAACGGCTTAACTTAGTTTATTGCTTTTCCTTTTCACATTTTACAGAAGGGAAACACAAACTGGACAAAGTCGCCAATCAGAACTGCCAAGAAAGGTTGGCTGGGATTCTGCGTAAAGTACGATACCTTCGTAACACCTTTAGATTCCCCTTTTTCTTAAGTAACTGCCAACGGCCAATAAATGCCTCTTACCTGGCTGCTTCCGAGTGGTACGCGAACTCCAATGATGCAAATGATTTGTCTACGTTTGGTTTGGTCTTCCTGAAAAATAAAATTTAAGATAATAATTGGCCTTTATTTAAAAGCATTCGGACTTCAATCGCTTCCAAATTATGTTAACATTTTGCATTCATTTTTTATAAGTTTTCAAAGTTTTAAGCATTGTAAGACTTCAATCGGTTTTGAAAATTATTTTAAAATATTGAATTTTCATTTTTCTATAACGCTTTCAAAAGTATTTCAATAATTTTATGCACGAAAAATATAGAAAATTTAGCTGTAAGAAATAAAAGCCGTGTACATGACTGAATGGAAGGATTCTGTTAGCTTGTTTCTGTCAGTTAGGTTATCAGTTCTGTCATGACTGATTTATTTTTTTAAACTGCAGATCAATGTACAGTCCTGAATGGGCAACTATAGGTTCAGACACCTATGTTGCAAGTAACCTACAAAAGGCTAACTCTGAAGCAGTAACTATAAGTTTGGCTGTGGCATGATTCAAGGAAGAGAGAGTCAAGCTTCTTCCCCACAATAGCAGAAGGCCCAGAACCCCAGTCATGTTTTGGTTGGGATATGGTAGTTAGTGTAAATATTATATCCCAGTAGATCCCTCCCCTACAAGACTTTTCCATTTTTTTCAGCTATGTTTAAATGAATGATTTAAGTGTCAGATGAGAATGAAATGGAATATATTTTTAAAAAGAATTTTAAATGAATGGTGTGTCACACGAGAATGGAATGGAATATAGAGTTTTAAATGAATGGTTTAAGTGTCACACGAGAATGGAATGGAATATAGAGTTTTAAATGAATGGTTTAAGTGTCACACGAGAATGGAATATAGTTTTAAATGAATGGTTTACGTCAGATGAGAATGGATTGGAATATGGAGTTTTAAAGGAATGGTTTAAGTGTCAGATAAGAATGGAATGGATTATGGAGTTTTAAATGAATGGTTTAAGTGTCACATGAGAATGGAATGGAATATGGAGTTTTAAATAAATGGTTTAAGTGTCGATCAGATAGGAATGAATGACATAGAATATGGAGTTCTAAAATGAATGGTTTAAGTGTCAGATGAGAATGGAATAGAGTTCAGGCCAAAGGTCAAGCACTGGGACAGGTGAGAAGCTGCATTGTAGGTTAGGCTAAGTCAAGATGTATCCCTGTAGGGGTAGGGGTAAATAAAATATAAAAATAATTTTTCACAAACACATGAACCAGTCTATTTAACCTCGTATCTTATACATTACTGATCATTGCTGCTATTGCAGACCTCTATTTTTTGGGTTACCCCTAAATCTGTATTTAACCATTTGGAAGGAACAAGATGGGGAATGAGATATTAGGGTAAACCAAAAATGATTGACTATACCAACAGGAATACATCAGCTTAGCTCAACCTACCCTAGGACTGGCTAGGGGTTTTGTATAACACCCATTAAAAAAATATTTGTTCAAGAAAAATTATAGCATGGCAGGTATTGTACTAACCTAAACTGACCTGTTCTTACACAACAATTAAAGTCCCACCTGTCTAAGGTCCTTGTAACCCTCAAACCTATCTTGCATACTGTAGTATGCAGGATTTCCCAATTTATGACCAGACTTCATGATTTTGTCAATCAATTCGAAGGCATGTTTATTTTATACCAAACTTATCACAAAGGTGCATATTGTTACTTTTATACCTCTCAATGAATTAGTTTTGTTTACTCCTACCTAAACACTATCCCATGGCTGTCCCATACCAGTTAGGTAGGCTACAGATGTAGTGGTCACAAAATTGAAGAGTTTGCACCAACCATATATGCACAAAACACTTAGTAAGCTATCGGACACACATGTGGTTCATGTGTTTTTTGGCGATAAAATTCATCCTATAATTACAGCTGATTTACGATTCATTCTGAAAAGGTTGTTCCTGCAACCCCTCTTCTAGCAACATGCCAAGCATCAACATCAAACTTGATTAGGCCTATAGGCCAACATAAGCATCACGAGATCAAGTACATACCTACATTTTGAATTCGGACATTATGACAGGTCCTCCCTTCGTCTCTTTCAAGGCAAGCTTGCCTATTCATGATACCTCTGTAATTATAACTCATTAAAACCAGGATCATTTCCTGATAGACTTCTAGCTATAAATTAATTAAGGAAATTCCACTTGAGAATCTGTTAGCGTGCAAAGGTTCTTCTGTTCCGTAACAGAAAGCGCGAAGCTCGACTCACCTTACGTCGAGTTGCAAGCACAAGTAGCCTCGGTTCCATCACCACACATAACATTTCACATTTTTTTATAATCACAATACAAAGTCGTTATGTTCGATTAAAGAGCTACGCCCATTACGAACAGAAATGAAACTTGATTGCCCACAAGAGAAAACACGTAAGAACTAGAGAATTCTCGTATAGTCTATGTAAACACGAATGGAGTAGGGAGTGGCGACTCTTCTTCGGCAATCTAGGTTCGTGAAATTGGCTCCGGAGAGGTGCTGTTTCTTGCATTTCAAATTTCTTTGATTTAAATCTTACGTTCACAAACTCCCTAACAGACATGTAAAACTGTTTAAAGGATATATACGATGGCTCCTCATCTCCAAGAGATAATAAGGTCACCATAGCGTTGTCAATGATATACAGAAATCTTTTGAAAAGAGATGGACTCTGCAATCAACCCCTTCCCTCTATCACACAAGATTTTCCTGGAAGAAAGAATCACCAATACGAGAAACGACATCTTCGTGCTACGCAGAGTGATATATGGAACTCAATCTAATCTTCGCCTCCTCACTACGACCACGTATACAGGTATCTGATTTCATTCTGTTCCGACATTGCTGCCTATAATAGCGTGACTCATTCCAACAGACTTTTACGCAAGTTAAATAACCTAATAGATAATAGCGCATGGAATAATCTTGAACAACAAGACAAAGTTTTAAAACTTATCCAACACCCCCCTTACTGTAAATCAACATTTAGCTTTAAATTTAGGCTTATATCCTTTGCCCGTATGCCAGACCGCAAAAACAACTTAGACTTCATAGTGCTTTTGATAATTCATATCTGACAAAACTACAGCCGTGAAGAGATATGTTTAAAAGGAGTGTTACTAAATGCTTTAAACTGACCTTCATAAGAAATATCCTGTTTCCTTCCCCGCAGATTCATGATAGCCATCCACTCGCTAAAAAAGAAAAAATTAGATGTTATATAAGTAGATCCGACAAAGACGGCAAAATTGTAATAATGGACAAAGACTTCTACCTCGACAAAATCAACCAGCTCCTTAGCGACACAAATACTTACGAAAAACTGACGAAAAATCCCCTCCAGAACGTTCCCACAGAATTTTTTTCGGAAAGTAAGATTAATTGGCCAAGACAAAAAGAGTATTGAACTATTAGAGAAATTTAAAGTAATTAATCCTAAATTACCCTACTTTTTATGGTCTTCCCAAAACTCACAAAGACAATCTTCCATTCAGACCCATCGTTTCATGCGCCGGAGCTTTCAATTACAAAATTTCTAAATGGTTAGCTGGCCTCCTTTCTCCTTTTTTAGGCACTTTTTTCTCCCAGTCACATCAACTTCGGAAGACTTTTGTCACAAATTCAGAGAAGCACATATACCACTTCACAACATAAAACTTTTAAGCCTTGACGTAGACTCCCTATTCACAAAAGTACCAGTACAGGACGTTCTTCAGTTTTTAAGGGAAAAATTATCCCCCTATTCAGATCATTTCCCTTTGGCACTTGACAAAATAATAAAGTTAGTTGAATTATGTGCATCTAATAACGTATTTTCATTCGGGGAATCATTCTACAAGCAAAAATTCGGGTGTAGTATGGGTAGTCCTTTAAGTCCTATTTTTAGCCAATCTGTACATGGAATACTTTGAAACTACAGTAATAAATGCAATAAAACCCAAAAACATGCTGTGGATGAGATACGTGGATGACATACTAACATTTTGGGATAATAAGTGGGGTAATTTTAATGAATTCCTCTCAAAATTAAACGCATTAGTGCCCAGCATCAAATTTAAAGTTGAATGGGAAACAGACAACAAAATTCCTTTTCTTGATGTTTTAATATCAGAGACACGACAGAATACAAATTTACCATATACAGAAAACACCACGTTCTCACTTTCATATATTCACTACTTTAGCTATCATGACAATACTATCAAGATAGGTGTAGCTAGCAACCTATTCTTAAGAGCCTTACGAATTTGTTCCCCAGAGTTTCCTGGAAAAAAAAAAGAATTTGAACTAATTCGCAAGCAACTTTCATCTTTAAAAGTATCCTGACCATATAATTGAGAAAGCAATTCAAAAAGCAAACGTAATTTTCTACCGACCCCTAAAGACAAGACCAGAGACACACCAACAATAAAATAAATTCCCCACCTGGAGACGATTAAGAGAGTAACTCACACCCTTGGGAAATCCAACCCTTTTGCATTTACCTACCCAAATACCTTAGCCAAATCCCTGATTAACGTCCAACAAAGACATCGCCCAAAGACTCTGGGTATATGAGATCCCATGCCAGGACTGTGACCAATCTTACATCGGATTTACAGGTAAATCACTTCCCCAGAGATTAATACTAACACAAACGGTCAGTTAGGTATGGACAACAGAACTCGGCTATTTTCAACCATATAAATGAACATAACCATAGAATAAACTGGAATATGTCACGTGTAATTTATAGCAGCAACTGCCGGTACAAGAGTCAAATGATGGAATCGGCCTTAATAAAAGAGAAGCAGGTAATGAACATCTCAAAAGGGAATTGGACATCGGACATCGTCGACGCAGTGTTCATTCAACCAACGCTTAAGAAGATTAAAGGAAGATTATCAGCGGGGTGACCTAAATGGCTTACTTGTGGACGAATCTCTTGGTATAAAATACCACCTTTTCTGTAAACTTTTCTCATTCATTTACCTGAAGAGAGAGACAGCAGTCTCTGAAATATAGTACTTTTCTCTCTACATTTTGGTGTTTTTATGGGCTCCTTTTGATTAGATATATATATATATATATATATATATATATATATATATATATATATATATATATATATATATATATATATATATATATATATATATATATGTGTGTGTGTGTGGTGTGTGTGTGTGTGTATACTTCATCTTTGCTCCTAGGACAATTTTTATCTGTTAAAGCAGTTCCAACAAAGTTTTTTTTTTTTTTTTTTTTTTTTTGTGTGGGGGGGGGGGGGTCTTCCTCTTCATGTCAACGTTTCCTCGACGTACCCACTGGAACTGGGGAGGGTTTATTGGTTCTCTGTTGACATTCGGGGCAGAAAATACCAGAGACAACAAAAACTGATTCGCGCTCACAAAGTCGGGCATATTTGCTCTTTCGTTTTTCTCAGTTTCCCTTTTCTTTTTTTTCTTTTCTTTTTTTTAAAAGATTCAGCCCACCCCACTTTTGAAATTTATTTTATTTTCAAAAAGAGACTTCAAAATTCTGGAGCGAAAGCGTATAGTAAGAGTCAGAGGTTTTTTTCATGAAATGGCTTTTAAAAGCATTTAGGTTATTATTGGCAGATTTCTTCAGATGCTGGGTAAAAATGATTTCGCGACGTGACGGAGGATAGAGTAATCCTCCTTTTTCTCTGGATATTTACCTCTACCAAAAAAGATACAGAGAAGTAGATACGAAGAAATCTTGCAGTTCGAAAAAGAAAAATAATAAAAAAAAACTAGTAACGTCCCCAAAAGGCTAGAAGGCATTAAAAACATCGAAATCTTACTATCATGAATTTTTTTTTTTAAACTAGTGAGGAATCGTTGTATCAACAGAAGGATAGAACGCATTAATACGATGGCAAGAAGGGACGAAACGTCCTGAAGGCTGTTGAAAGCGAACGAAACAGGATGGAAAAATTGTTATAGAAACAAGGCATGATCCGACTTCCAGCTTACTCGAAATGCGTGCAAGCAATCTTATCAGTGTACTCTATCTCAGAACAGTGGTTATAGAAATCTTACATAATTTGGATATTTCTTTTGAAAAGTTCAGGAAAGTTCGTCAATAGGATACTGATAAGAAAATTCATGAACTTCAGCCAGAAAAATGACGAAGATTAAGGAAGTTCGCCAATAGGATACTGATAAGAAAATCCACGAACTTCAGCCAGAAAAACTGCGAAGTTCAGGGAAGTTCGCCAATAGGATTCTGATAAAAAAATTCATGAGCTTCAGCCAAAACAACTGCTAACTTCAGCATGACTGGATAAGGGGCACAGGGTCCCCTCCTTAAAAAATATATATAACTTAAAAAATAGAAAAGTAACATTTCATTAACAAAAAAAAAGAGACCATGGAAAACAACCGTTAAAACTCACAAGGCAATGGAAAATAAAAGAGAATGTGAAAGTACAGCAACTGAAAGAGGGGGAGAGAGAGAAGGGACGCTAACCGACCAAAAAGGATAGATGGATGGAAGGGGGAGGCGAGAAAAGGAAAATACAGAAAAGGGGTGATTTTTGCACCCTCCTAGCACCATTATCGAGCGCTAAATAAAGGAGCTACAGTATTTATGGGAAGAAAGAGAGAGCCAAGACGGACGAATACAGAATTTAGGACAAAGGCCAAGCCCTGGCACCTACGAGGTAATTCAGCGTTGAAAATTGACAGTAAGGTCTGAAAGGTGTAACAGGAGGACAACCTCCCAATTGCAATAGGAAACAATTGTTAGAGAGGGTGGAAAGTCAAATGGCAGAAAGCGAATACGACTGGAGGAACAGTTAAGAGAATGAAAGAGATAGCAGTTGCCGGCCCTGAGGAATGTTGTAAAGAGCCTTAAGTAATGCCTACAGTGTGGTACGTGAGGTGCACCGACGGCACTACCCATCTGCGGGAAAAGAGAGGAAGGAAATTTATTGTCATACTTCATATCAGCTTGGACTTTTTTTAGTTTTTTTTTTTTTTGTTTTAAAAGCTTCTAATTTCTTTAATAAAAAAAGCTGCTATTGTTAGCTTGGTATACTGAAAGTAAAGGAAAACAGTAGTCTATTATCTACTGAACTTATTTATTTATTCTCTTATATAATCGCTTATCTATTTATCTCTCTACTTTCAAGTTCCAAAACTCCATTGCAACCAGAAGCTTTCGTAATTCAGAGAGAGAGAGAAGAGAGAGAGAGAGAGAGAGAGAGAGAGAGAGAGCATCATTAAGAAACGGGAACGAAACCGCTCTTTGATATGTGTGCTTTTATTACAGAGTGTGGCGTACTGAGCGTAACCGAGTGGAGATTGCAAAAAAATAATATTATACAGAGCAGTAAAAAGTAATTAAAGACAAACAGCCAGCGTTGTTTAACTCATTTCCCAGATGGCCATTACGGAGTTGTTGCTTTTAATTACTTTTAATTGTATTTTGTGTTTGTAGATAAAAATTACTGCTTGGAAAACGAGAACACTGCTCTATTTGATCTTCTCATTATAATAGAATGCTGTTTTTGGATAAATCTATGTTTTCGTAATGAGTTGATACGCTTGGAGACTTGCATACGTTGCATTTGAAAAGAAGTGAAAGTCGTGATTTTTTAGATATAAAACAAATATCACTTAGGGTAAATGCTGTATTAAACCTGTGACTGGGAAAGGAGAGATATGATTTTTTAAGTAACTAGAAAAGCCACGAAACAACTTTACTATAGTAGATTCACATCCATTCGGTCATTTGATGTCTAGGCCAGTCCCTGACGACGCTCCTGATTGGCTGTTGATAAGTCAATCACAGGGCTAGAACTCTCAGTCTCTCTTGAGTGTTCACATAGTCAGGATGAATGCTCCACCTCTCCTGAGGGATTTTGAAAGACGTATCCCTCAGGAGAGGTGGAACATAGATCCTACCCATGTGAACTCTCGAGAGACTGAGAGTTTCCAGCCCTATGATTGGCTTATCAACAGCTAATCGGGAGCGTCGTAAGGACTGGCCTAGACATCAAAGACAACGCCCAGAAATATGGACCTGTTCGCAAAATGCCTGGTTTCGCTATCTGCCTTTAACATACATACCGTCAATATTTCCTTAGAGGAAAAGCGAGTCAAATGACACTCAGTGCATTTTGCTATCTGCCTGAAATTACAGGCAGTTTCGCGAAATTGCCTGTTTCGCTGTCTACCTTTACCATGTATCCTATATATAAATAAATATGTGTGTAAATATATATATATATATATATATATGATATATTATATAATATATATATATATATATATATACTATATATATAAATAGATTATGTGTGTGTGTGTTATATATATATATAATATATACTATATATATATATATATATATATATATATATATATATATATATATATATATATACCAAGAGAAGCCCATACTTTAAAACTGTCTGAAATTTCAGGCAGTTCGCGAAATCCCTGGTTTCGCTATCTTGCCTTTAACATAAATATAAGAAAAAGACTAACCACAGCTTTAAAATACACAACCACCAGTGGAATAACAATATTTACAAGAAATAGATTATAATTCTGGAGAAACAAAAATAAGAAATAAAAGTATTCAACTTCTCTCATTCAGGAGTTGTCCCAAAACAGCAGAAGAACATTCATCGACAATGATGGCTGAATGCACATTTGTCCGCGGTATATTATTCTTCCAGTACAGACTCCCCTGAATATCTCGTCCCATTCACAGGTAAACAGTATATGTATATAAAAAAATTATGATGGGTTGCGAAAAATGGGCAGCAATGGTGGAGCCATTTCAAGTCTTGAACAATGGACGCGGACGAGAGAAATTGCTTTCGCATAGTAATAATAATGCATGCATTGACAAAATGCTTTGTGCTTTGTTATTATTATTATTATTATTATTATTATTATTATTATTATTATTATTATTATTATTATTATTATTATTATTATTAATTCAAAGTCGTCATAAGCAGCCATTTTCCTGGTTAAAACCACCTGCTGCCCTAAGGGACTGCATGCATGTGAGGAAGACTATAAATTATGCATTGCAAAAAACAGAAGAAAAGTCACAAAACTAAGATTATAGATATGCATTGCAAAAAGAAGACAAGTCACAAAAAACTGAGATATAAAAATGCATTGCAAACAGAAGACAAGTCACAAAAACTAAGGCGATGATGGATGCGGCTTGGAATACTAAGCAGCATACAGTAACTATTGCTAGAATAAGACTCTTATCAGTAAAGATGAAAGAAAATAATAAATAAAAATAAACAAGGCTCCCAAAACACTGCCCTGGGGAATGCCAGACAAAGATGGGACTAGGCTCACGAAGGCCCACCAGCAAACAAAGTCTTTTATGGCCACCAAGTGAAGGTGAATGAAATACAAAAATAAATAAATAAATAAATAAAATAAAAATAAAACCTTTAATACCTAAATTACTAATTTAATATTCAAGAATTCTGTGGTTGATTAAATAGAAATCAGACTTAATATCAAAGTAAACAATATGGGACGGGCAGACAAATGTCATCACTGACGCCATCAACAAGCTCCCGGCTGAGCTGAAAACGTCATAAAAAAAGGGGGTCTTAAACTGACGAAAAATGGCCCAGTGACCTTCCCATGCCCCAGGGCCACTTCCCCGAATTAAAAGGGAGACAATAGGCTTAGCGTGCAACAGCTCTTTTGGGAAACTCGAAACACGAGTAATAGCATCCTTATTTGCACTTGTTATTATCCCTTTTCTCCTACGTCTCCCCAAGGAGGAGCCTCAGGATTAAACCAAGAATCCTTCAGTTCTTTAGGCTCAAAGGTTCTTCTGTCTGTTGGTTGTCATATTGGCGTCTATATATATTCCTCTCTTGAACGAATGGAGAATATATTGGCAAAAGAAGGCAAGAACATTGATGGTTATGGTAACGAGTTTACTTGAGATATTATCTTTTTTTTCTATAAATAAATACTAAGACAATAGATGTAAAACAAATAGCCAAAGGAAGCTCAGTTATTAGACGAAATAAGAATGCTTATAACAGATCTCTTTATTTAGAGGACGGGAAATCTTGTCTGTTGATAGCACACCATTTCAAAAGTGCCCAAAATACACCCTGTCATATAACCACCCAATCCCAACACCCCCTACCCCCGCCCCCCCCAACCCCCCCCCCCCCCCCCCCCAACAAAAAAAGAAGTGAAAGGCAATAAAGATAGAGGTAAATGGAATAAAGGTTACGTAAGGGTTGGGGGGGGGGGGGGGATAGGAGGTGACGTGAGAGCGGCCCCAAGGGATTTGGGGGGAGGCGCTGAAAAACTATGGGGCGCCGACCCCCTGACACTTGGAGGCAATTGCAGACATGGTAACAAACAAGGAAATTTCGCAGTAGCGAAAAAAGTTTCCAGGCAAAAATACGCTTTTTAAATGCATTGCAAGTGTGTATATTATATATATATATTATATATATATATATATATATATATATTATATATATATATATATATATATATATATATATATATATATATATATTATCATTTCACCGTGATTCATATAAATCATTCGAGCTACAAATGTCTTTTAATATCTAATTCGCTCTACCTCGGAATTGATATATTTTCATATATGTACCGAAGGGGAATTTTTAGTTGATGATAATTTCGTCCCTCATAGGATCGAACCATCGTCCAGCGGACAGGCACGAAAACAAAACGACATTGACGTTACCGGTTCGGTACATATATGAAAATATATCAATTCCTAGATAGAGCGAATTAGATATTAAAAGACATTTGTAGCTCGAATGAGATATATATATATATATATATATATATATATATATATATATATATATATATATATATATATATATTCATATATATATCTTAAAGGCACTAGTACAATCTATCGGGTTGATAACCTTAGCTCTTGCCGGTTAGAGACAGATGCAAAATGCTGGATTCCTTGAAGATGCTGAAATTAAAAACAAACAAACAGGAAAGCTTACTGGTCCATAAAGATCACGAGTTTCATGTTTGTAGCGTGCTGGTGAGTGTGTGTTCGTATGCACAGAAAATGACAATAATCTATGGGAAAAGTTTCAAAGGGGAATCACTGAATTTGATTACTAGAGTGTGGAACACACCACAGAAGAGGTGTTGCAGGTCTGTCGTACAAGGTTACGTAGAGTGAAGAACTTTGAAAAGTTAACCTTTGAAGTGACAATTACTTGAGTTCTAGAGGAAGGGAAGTGAGGTGCAGCACACATTCTTTGTTAACAAACTTTAATGTTTTATGGTGTCATAATTATGGTCTCTTTATTTCAGATGGATTCGAAGTCACCTTCTGGTTTTTTACTAGACTAATTTTGATTATTGATAAACTATGAATGTTTGGACACTTAGGGGAAAAGGGGTTACTTACTTAAATATAATTTTGAGAGGAATATGATAGTTTAACGTTTCTTTTTTGGTCATGCTTAATTAATTTTATTCCATTTTCATGTTAGCTAATTTTGGGAAATAAAAAGTATATTTTTGTAACAACAAGAGTTTAATATTAGTTTAGTTTTGAAACTGATTTCAGCCAACTTCAGAGATGGCCTTCAACAGGAAAAAGGTAGGCTATGTTTACCAGTTAGATGTTTTCTTTTCATTTGTTTAAACGAGTGTCATTTGACCTCGTTAGAGATTTTTCCTCGTTAGAGATTTTGGTGGCTAGCGGTTAAAAGGTACATTCAAGCCTACAGGTAACGTTTCCGAAGAGACTAGAATTGGAACGGTTAGGCATATTTTGGGGAAAAGTGGTTATAATTATGTATCGGGCAACTGACTCTTTTGCTGATTTTAGGGGAATTGTCCGATGGTCAGGAATTAAGCCGGGTAGCTACTGCTGGCAGTGATCTTAGATTCTGTTTTAGTGTGAAGACGTGTTCCTGTGTTTTTTTTTTTTTTGGGGGTGGGGGGTGAATTTATATCATAACAGGAATTATTTACGCGCGATTGCAAGTGTAACCGGGTACTGACTTTGGACCTATGAAGACGTGAGTGTATAAGTTTATTTTTTAGGTTTTTTTATTGGTATTAATTTGCTCACAAGTGTATTTTCATTTTGATGTCCCTCGGGATTCAGCGGACGTTTTGGGGTTTGTTTGAATTGAAATGCATTAAAAAAAGTGGTATTCAAAATTATTTATTGTGCGCTGCATGAGAGAGAGAGAGAGGAGGCGGTTGGGTGAACGATGTGATCGCTAACTCATCAGATTTTGATTCGAGATACAGGGGTTTTGCTGTATAGACATTATGGGCTTTTGATAGTATATATGTATGTATATATATATATATATATATATATATATATATATATATATATATATATATATATATATATATATATACATATATATATATATAAATATATATATATATATATATATATATATATATATATATATATATATAAATATATTATTACGATCTCGACTCTCGAGATCGACAGTTTTTGGTTCTAAAAAATAAGCTATTGGGCCGTAATGGACTGACGACAGGTGACAACAAAGGAAGGAGGAGCATATAACTACAGTAAAAAAAAAAAAACAAAAAAATTACCTTAAAATTAGTTTATTATATACAAAATGTACAAGTGAGTCAGGTCCAGTGTAAACAAACTAAACATACACAATGAATTAAATAAATAAAAAGGCAGCAACAGTAATGATCCAGTTAAGTGATCTTGTACAATTCAACAAACATTTCATAAGCAGCATAACTAACTATAACCAAAAGCCGACATCATATATCAGGAGGCCACGGTATAAATGAAAAAGCAGTCAGTACATAAATCATATACAAATCAGGCAGCATAATACACAAACACATTGAAAAAGCAGTGAAATAACTATTACAATAAATGTAAAAACACCAGCATAATAATAAATGAGAATTAACACTGAAGCGGCATAATGATACTCAAGAGCAAAACGGGAACACTTCCTCAAACAATGAGGACAACAGTCCTCAGATACAGTATGGAAGTCCTCCCTCGACCACTGGACGTTCACGACAGGGTTGATCAACTACCAACTCGTCCTCAGATACTCTCTGCTGCTTTGCTGCCAAGACTCTGCCTCTCTGCCGCTCTGAACCTGACTGGTTGTTCTGCCCGCCAGAACCTGACTGACGAAGTTTGACGCCATCCAACATACGTCAACTCGCCAGCAATTAAAAAAAAACAAAAAAACAAAAACAAAGGAGGCAACTATCCACCAAGGGAATAATCAGCAAACGATTGTCCTAACATATATAATATATTATATATATATATATATATATATATATATATATATATATATATATATATATATATATATATATATATATATACTTTATAGTATATATATATATATATATATATATATATATATATATATATATATATATATATATATGTGTGTGTGTGTGTGTGTATAATAAACAGACAGTCGCACACATGACATGTGTCTATTCGCGTCTACATCGAATCATTTTATTTTTGTGAGTGATATTGCGACCATAATTTCACTGCTTGAACAAAGTATAAACATCATCAGTATCAATCAAGTCCTTAATTGCATTCGCCTCTTTCCAAAGAATGGATGCGTTTTATTATTAATTACATAAATTCTCTAACTGAACATGTTTCATTACCTGACAAATGTATTTAAATGTATTAGTATTTCGAGGAAAGGGTAAGCGTCATAAATTCCGTACCGACAATAAATTTCTTTGATTCATAATATAATTCACTTGTAATTGGTTTAATTTAAAACTGATGTATTTTATTAAGCAATGAATCTGTCATCTTAGGAAATTCGGCGTCAATATATTACCTTTCCACTTCTTACAAAACTACATTTATCTGATACTGAAAAAATTAAACGGACCCAACAAAACACACGTATACACTAATATATATATATATATATATATATATATATATATATATATATATATATATATGTATATATATATATATATATATATAGTATATATATATATATATATATATATATATATATATATATATATATATATATATATATATATAAATATATA
>NC_061098.1:26757406-26772188 GCF_015104395.2 Macrobrachium nipponense | reverse complement strand
CGAGAGAGAGAGAGAGAGAGAGAGATCATACTGGTTACTGATGGTTCACACGTTAAATGAAGTGCATCGTTCGGTCAAGTTAACACCTGTAAAGGCTCCATCACGTTCAAAACAGAGGTGAAAACATAATTGCCAACTAACGTACTAAAAACTGCCTACCTTTTAAACGAGTTAAAATTATTATCAAAAACATTCAAAAGTCTTTTTTATAAAACCTCCATACGTTGGCGATGTTCGTTGCTTTAAGTGTTCGGTGCCAGCATGACGCAACTTGTAAAGACACCAGAAAGACAATTTTACTCAGCGTTTTATGTTAAATACACTGCACTAAACATTCTAAGAAAGACGGCAGCCATCTAGGGAAAATGGCAATAACTTTGGAACTGCGAGAGGTGAGCCCATTATTTTTCTTTAATAGCGACCCTGGTGGAGTAACGAGGACAGAGCTGGCATACTCGCAACGCCATTTGTGAGATTATATCAGTCATCGGCTCTAGTTGTTACGTGCATTCATACAAATAAGTAGGCGCTCTTATAAGAAGTTAAACAGGTTCACTAATCTGTTTTAATTGATTAACCACAGTTATCCGTAAGCTAAAGGGTCGGTTGCCTGGATGCGCATTCTTGAAGTACTATACTATCAAAAGCATCTTTTCCGCTAAATCCTCTCATTCTCGACTCATATCAATTATAATATATTTACCACTCCACTAATGCATATGGATATACATTAACGAAGTGCTGTACTGTTTAACAAGCACATTGTTTATTTTTGTTACATTATCATTCTGATAGGTAAATTGTAAATATCCCATCCTGAAATTCCTGTATCTTTAACTCAACGCGAAACACCTTTTTCAGACATTTGTAGGCTCTTCCACAGACCTTTCCTACCCCCCCCCCCCCCCCCCCCACAACAAGAACAACAACAACAATAACAACAACAACAAAAGTACTTTGTAGGCTTACTCCCAGAGTAAGCAATAAAATATTACACCATTATGCATTTCCTATTCCCCCCCTAACAACAACAACAACAACAACAATAAATAGTTTGTAGGCTTACTCACCAAGGAAGCGATAAAACATTACACCATTACGCCCGAACTGAATTTCATTACTCAAAGAGTTAACTTTACAAGTTTATCCAAGTTAGGTTAGGTTAAGAATTTTATACATTTTTTAACAGTCCAAATACAAACTACAATTAACACGAGTAAAAAAAAATTTTACTTTCTGCTCGCTCTCTTCACCATTCCCGACGCTTACCTCTATCATATCTATAAACCTTCGGTTTTATAGGCCATATCTCATCACCGACCCGGGAATGGTATACCACAAGCGACGACACAAAAGTTATTATATAAGTCGTTCTACCTGGGAGCTCCGCTAGGAGACGGGTTTAGTAACAGCCTCCCGGAGGTGAACCACAAAACCTAAACAAGAGACGGTCAATTTCTCGGATTATCATGGTAAATTTAATTAAATTATCTTGGTGTCTTGAATTATCTCGGTTAATTTAATCAAATTATCTCGGTGAATTTAATCAAATTATCTCGGTGAATTTGATCAAATTATCTCGGGACCTTTGTAAAATGGTCTCTGTAAATTTCTTAAATTATCTCGCTAAATTTCTCAATCTCGGTATATTTCTTAAATTATCTCGGTGAATATCTTAAATAATCTCAGTAACTTTCTCAAATTATCTCGGTAAATTTCTCAAATTAACTAGGCAAAATTTTCAAATTAACCAGGTAAACTTCATAAATTATCTCGGTAAATTTGAGAATTTCTCAAATTATCTCGTTCAATTCCTTAAATTACCTCGGCAAATTTTTCAAATTATCTCGGCAAGTTTCTCAAACTAACTAGGTAAACTTCTTAAATTATCTCAGCAAATTTCTCAAATTTTCTCAGTATCTTTCTCAAATGATCTTGGTAAGTTTCTCAAATGATCTCTTGAATATCTCAAAATATCTCGGTAAAGAAGTATGCAGTCTAACATTTTGAAATGTTCACCAGTGCCTGGGTAGGGTATGCAGTTACTTTACAATTTCTACAACGTCAGCATTACACTGGAAGGCAAACTCAATTCGTCAGTACGTAAGACTGCGTCCTCCATGAACAGCCACTTAGGGATGGCAACAACGTTGAAACTACGATAAGATGTTAATTATGTTAAGCCATAATGGACTTGCATTTCACCTGGTATCACAAGAAAAGCAGGCACAATTACTAACTGGAATTTCTAACCAAGCAATTATAGAATCATAAACCACAAGGCCAAAACCAAAAACATAATAAATTACCGAGGACCAATGTATTCCAAAAGGGCTTAACTTGGTTTATTGTTTTTCCTTTTCACATTTTACAGAAGGGAAACACAAACTGGACAAAGTCTCCAATCAGAACTGTCAAGAAAGGTAGGATGGGATTCTGCGTATACCTTCGTAAGACCTTTAAATTCCCCTTTTCATAAGTAACTGCCAACGGCCAATAAAGCCTCTTACCTGGTTGCTTCCGAGTGGCACCTGAGCTCCAAATGATGGCAATAATTTGTCTACAGTTTGGTTGGGTCTTCCTGAAAAATAAAATGAAAGATAATAATTGGCTTTTTAATTAACAACGCAAAATGCAAATCGGTTTCAAATTATGTTCGTCATATTGTCATTCAATTTTTCTATCAACCATCTTTCAAAAAGTATTTCAATAATTTTAAGCAGAAAATCTAGAAAATTTAAATCTGTAAGAAACATAAAAGCCGTTTTACATGACTGAGTGGAAGTATTCTGTTAGCTTGTTTCTGTCAGTTAGGTTATTAATTCTGTCATGACTGATTTTTTTTAAATTGCAGATCAATTTATAATCCTGAATTGGGAACTAAGGGTTTAATTTAAAGTCCTAAATTGGGAACTAAAAGTTCAGTTTACAGTCCTGAATGGGCAACTAAAGGTTCAGACATCTATGTTGGAAGTAACCTACAAAAGGTTAACTCTGAAGCAGTTAAGTATATCTTAGTTTTCTTTACCAGACACTTGAAGCTGATTAACACAGCTCTCCATAGGGCCGGCCCGAAAGGATTAGATATTTTTACGTGGCTAGGAACCAATTGGTCACCTAGCAACGTGACCTAGAGCTTATCGTGGGATCGGAACCACACTATATCGAGAAAGGAATTTCTATCTCCAGAAATAAATTCCTCTGATTCCACGTTAGCAGAGCCAGGAATCAAACTTCGGACCACCGGATTGGCAGCCGAACGCGAAAACCACTCGTCCAGCGAGGAACTATAAGTTTGGCTGTAGGAAGATCCAAGGAAGAGAGTCAAACTTCCCCACAGCCAAGAAGGCCCAGAGCCCTAAGTCATGTTTGGTTGGGATATGGTAGTTAGTGTAATATTATATCCCAGTAGATCCCCTACTAGACTTTTCCATTTTTCGGCTATGTTTAAATGAATGGTTTAAGCGTCAGATGAGAATGGAATGTAATATAGAGTTTTAAATGAATGGTTTAAGTGTCATATGAGAATGGAATGGAATATGGAGTTTTAAATGAATGGTTTAAGTGTCAGATGAGAATGGAAAGGAATACAGAGTTTTAAATGAATGGTTTAAGTGTCAGATGAGAATGGAATGAAAATACAGAGTTTTTTAAATGAAGGATTTAAGTGTCAGATGAGAAAGGATAGGAATATGGAGTTTTAAATTAATGGTTTAAGTGTCATATGAGAATGGAATGGAATACACTTTAAAATGAATGATTTAAGTGTCAGATGAGAATGAAATGGAATATAGAGTTTCAAATGAATGGTTTAAGTGTCACATGAAAATGGAATGGAATATAGTTTTAAATGACTGATTTATGTGTCAGATGAGAATGGAATGGAATATAGACTTTTAAGTAGATGTTTCAAGTGTCATATGAGAATGGAATGGAATGGAGAGTTTTAAATGAATGGTTTAAGTGTTAGATGAGAATGGAGTGGAATATGGAGATTTAAATGAATGGTTCAAGTGTCAAATGAGAATGGAATAGAACATAGAGTTTAGGCCAAAGGTCAAACACTGGAACAAGTGAGAAGCCGCACTGTAGGTTAGGCTAAGTCAAGATGTATCCCTGCAGGGGATTAAATTTTAAAGATAATTTTTCACCAAACACACGAACCATATGCTATTTACATTATTTACCTCGTGTTTCATACATTGCTGACCACTGCTGCTATTGCAAACCTTTAGTTTTTTGGGGGTGTCCCTGTCTTTGCACCTAACCATTTGGAAGGACCAAGATGGGAAATGAGATATTCGAGTAAACCAAAAATGATTGACTATCCCAACAGCCAAGAAAAATAGGCAAAACCACATGAGTGAATAAAAGTGCATATAGTTCATATATGTGATTGTTAACAATCCTTAATAAATAAATAAACAAATGCAAGAAAATATGACAATAAAAAAAAATTACATTAATACACCAGCTTAGCTCAACCTACCCTAGGACTGGCTAGGGGTTTTGTATAACACCCCATTCATATTTGTTCAAGAGAAATTATAGCACTGGCAGTCATTGTACTAACCTAAACTGACCTGTCCTTACACAACAATTAAAGTCCCACCTGTCTAAGGTCCTAATAACCCTCAAAACCTATCTTGCATACTGTAGTATGCAGTATTTCCTAATTTATGACTACACTCACTGGTTTTGACAATCAATTCCAAGGATGTTTCTTTTATACCAAACTTATCACAACGGTATACATAGTTATTGTGATATTTGTAAGATGGAAGAATTATACTTTGTAGTGGTGAGCAAGTATTTTGTATGAAAATGAACAACAGATTTGTCACAATAACGTAAAAACTATTGGAAAAAATCATTTTCACCAATTTTAGTATGAGCAGGAACAGAGTAAAAGTCCACAGAATAATGGGGTACCATTTTGGGAAACCACGGACCTAGGTATTAATTCTGATGATGATAATGATAGCCCCTTGAGTAATTTGGGAGGGAGGGGTGGAGGGGGAGAGAAAAGGCCGACCAATTTTTCATGGGATATCCATGAAAAGAGTGATAAATAAGCAAGGTACATAAGTGATCATTATGATTTCTCTAGGAGTTACGTGACCTTAGGGCAGGTTAGGCTTTGCTGTACGTCAGGTTGGGTTGGTGGCCTGTCTTAATCATGCAGGATATCAGTCCTTGCTAATTTTAGCTTTGCTATAACCAAATCCTGTTTACTGCTACGCTCTTCCATTATTTTTGGTAGATGCAGGGGACTGCAATGAGATAGCCACGCCTTCCCAGTGAAACTGATGTCAAATTCGCCAAAACCATTTAAAAACTATAAGCAATATTAGTTTACACCTGCGATTCGTTACCAATTTGAAAATGCTTGACCTCATCGCTTACCTTAATTATATGGCAACAGTGTTGTGTTATTCCTACGTTTTCTTTGGGAGAAAATACTAAGGAAAAAACTAAAATTCTCCTTTTTGAACCTTGGAGATCCAAGACAATTCATAGGGCTAACAGAAGACCCAAAAGAGAAGAAGGATTGGTCGTCCTTCATTTCCATTGGGCTGGAAATGAACAAAGCATATTATTGGCCCCTTAAGTGCTATACCTACCATCCCAATTTGCAAGGGCTAAAGTGGAGTCAGGATGCAGCCTCCTAAGTTAGGTTGGGCTGCATCCCAGGAATTACTACAGCCACTGGTTTCAGCAAAATTCGAGGTCGTCTCGAAACGGTTTCTAAGTAGAATGTTGGGTCCTGGGTTAAATTTGGCAACATGTTTCTCTAGCTTTCTTAAGGATTAAACACATGAATCATATATAGTTTTCCCACCTGCTGTTTTGCATGTTTTATACCTCTCAATGCACTTGTGTTGTTTACTCCTTCCAAACACTATCCCATGGCTGTCCCATACTAGTTAGGTAGGCTACAGATGTAGTGGTCACAAAAATTGAAGAGTTTGCACCAACCATAATGTCAAAAATGCACAAAACATTAGGTAAGCAGTCGGACACACATGTGGTTCAGGTGTTTTTGTCAATAGAATTCATCCTATAATTACAGCTGATTTACGATTCTCTCTCAAAAGGTTGTTCCTACAACCCCTTCTAGCAACATACCAAAGCATCAAACTTGATTAGGCCTAAAGGCCTACATGAGCATCACATAAATCAAGTACATACCTACATTTTGAATTCAGACATTATGACTGGTCCTCCCTTCGTCTCATTTAAAGACAAACTTGCCTATCCATAATACTTATGTAATTGTAACTCATTAAACCAGGGATTTTTCCTCCGATAGGACTTCTAGCTATAAATTATTAGGCAAATTCCACTTGAAATTCCTGTTTAGCGTGCAAGGGTTCATCTGTTCCGTAACAGAATGCGCGAAGTTCGACTCACCTCACGCCGAGTTGCAAGCACAAGTAGCCTTGGTTCCATCACCACACATAACATTTCATATTTCTTCATAATCACAACAACAAAGTCTTTATGTTCGATTAATGAGCGACCCCCATTACGATCAGAAATGAAACTTGACCTAGCCCACAAGAGATAAAACACGTAATAAAAGTACTAAGAACGAGAGAATTCTCGTATTGTCTATGTAAACACGAATGGAGTAGGGAGTGGCGACTCTTCTTCGGCAATGTAGGTTCGTGAAATTGGCTCCGGAGAGGTGCTGTTTCTTGCATTTCAAATTCCTTTGATTTAAATCTTACGTTCACAAACTCCCTAACAGACCTGCAAAACTGTTTAAAGGATATATACGATGGCTCCTCATCTCCAAGAGATAATAAGGTCATCATAGCGTTGGCAATGATATACAGAAGTCTTTTGAAAAGAGATGCTTTTCTGAAATGTCTAGCCCCGACGTAGTAAAGACGTCGAAATATATAGCCTCTGGGTGTGTGTGTGTGTGTGTGTGTGTGTGTGTGTGTGTGTGTGTGTGTGTGTGTGTGTGTGTCATGTCCAATAATCAAATATCTGATATTAAAATATGATCCGTAACTTCTGAAATGTGCGTTGGTATAATAAAACAGCAATAATAATTCGACCAGTTTATTAAACACCAGTAGATTGAGACATTCAAATCCCAAAAGGATTTTACCTAAACATTGCAGCATCGATATCTGGGTAAAATTCATAGGTAATTTTTTTAATTACTTTTCATTTTCCCACAGGATTTTACCTATACATTTCAACATCGATTTCTGGCTGAAATTTTTTATAGTAATAAGTTTTTTCTCAATAATACTTTTCATTTACCAACATGGCTTTCCCTAAACATTTCAACATCGATATCTGGGTAAAATTTATAGGTAATTTTATCAATGATTTTTCATTTTCCCACATGATTTTACATATACATTTCAACGTCGTTTTCTGTGTTAAATTTATATGTCCTTTCCTCAATTATTGTTCATTTATAATACATGATTTTCACTACACATTTCAACATAGATTTCTGGGTGAAATTTATAGGTAATTTTCTCAATAATTTTTTTAAGGTTTCCACCATGATTTTACCTGTACATTTCACATCAATTTCTGGTTGAAATTCAGTGGACATTTTCTCAATAATTTTTCTTTGCTCTACCAATATTCTGTGACTAAAACGTGAAAATAAAATGGCATAGTCCGTACGATAAAACTTATTCACAAAAGTAAACCCTTTCATTCGGTTACCGGAAACATCCACAACAGTAACATCGAAAGGCTAACGACGTATTTTGGCGAATCCGACCAATTAAGTGGAAAGATAGGAAATAAAATAAAATAGAAGCAACTGTAACGTTACTCATGGACAAAATGATAACTACGTATATGCACAATATTTTTGAGAGTTTTCCTTCTTCTTGGCTGTTTCTTTGTTTCAAAAATCATGATAAAAAACCGCCTTAAAAAGGACAAAAAAATCAAACTGAAAAAATCTTAAGATATATTTTGAATTTAAATATATATATATAGTATATATATATATATATATATATATATATATATAATATATATATATATATAGATATATATATATATATATTATTTATATATATACATATATATAATAATATATCTGAATCATATAAATTCAATATAAACAATTTCCAATAATTCTTTAAGCTTTTTCAGTTTCTTTTTTGTCTTCTTTAATGCGGTTTTTATAACGAATTTTGAAACAAAGAACAGCAACAAAAAAGAGGAAAAACTCTAAAAAAAAAAAAAAGTATGTATACATACTACATACATACATACATATATATATATATATATATATATATATATATATATATATATATATATATATATATATATATATATAGTATATAGTATATATATACACACACACCCTTCATCTTCGCTCCAAGGACAATTTTTCCTTATCTGTTAAGAACAGTTACAGCAAAGGGTGTTTTTATTTTTTATTTATTTATTTATTTATCTTTTTTGTACCCTCGACGTACCTACTGGATCTGGGGAGGGTTATTGGGTTCTCTGTTGACATTCGGGGCAGAAAATACCAGAGACAACAAAAACTGGACTCGTGCTCACAAAGTCGGGCATATTTGCCTTTCTTTCGTTTTTCTAATTTTTTTTTTTTTTTTTTTTTTTTAAGTTATTCTAGCCCACCCCACTTTTGAAATTTGTATAAAAAAAACCGACTCAGAAACCTTTCAAAATTCTGGAGCGAAAGCCTATAGTAAGAGGTCAGAGGTCTTTTCATGAAATGGCTTTTAAAAGCATTTAGGGTATTATTGCAGATTTCTTCAGATGCTGGGTAAAATCATTTCGCGACGTGACGGAGGATAATCCTTTTTCTCTGGATATTTACCCCTACCAAAAAAGATACAGAGAAGTAGATACGAAGAAATGTTGCAGTTCGAAAAAGAAAAATAATAGAAAAATAGTAACATCTCCCAAAAAGCTAAAGGGAATTAAAAACATCGAAATCTTACTATCATGATTTTTTTTAAACTAGTGAGGAATCGTTGTATCAACAGAGGGATAGAACGCATTAATACGATGGCAAGAAGGGACGAAACGTCCTGAAAACTGTTGAAAGCGAACGAAACAGGATGGAGGAATTATTATAAAAGCAAGGCACGGTCCAACCTCCAGCTTACACGAAATGATTGCAAGCAATCTTATCAATATACTCTAGCACAGACAAGTGGTTATAGAAATCTTGCATAGCTTGAATATTAAAAAAAAAAAAACTATGAACTTCGGGGAAGTTTGCCAATAGGATTCTGATAAGAGAATTCATAAACTTCAGCCAAAACAACTATTAACTTCAGCATGACTGGTTAAGGGACACAGGGTCCCCTCCTTAAAAAAATAAAAAACTTAAAAAATAGAAAAGGTAAAATTTCATCAAGAGAAAAAGAGACCATGAAAAACAACCGTTAAAACTCACAAGGCAATGGAAAATAAAAGAGAATGTGAAAGTACAGCAACTGAAAGAGGGGGAGAGAGAGAAGGGACGCTAACTGACCAAAAAGGATAGATAGATGGAAGGGGGAGGCGAGAAAAGGAAAATACAGAAAAGGGTGATTTTTGCACCCTCCTCGCGCCATTATCGAGGTATTTAACCTTGTCAGCGACTATCACAGCAATTATAGAAGTTTTTAACCTTGCAAATATCACAGCAATTACGAGGTATTTAACCTTACAAATGAATGGTCAATTATCGAGGCATTTAACCTTGCAAATATCACAACAATTATCGAGGTATTTAACCTTGTCAGCGAATATCATGGCAATTATCAAAGTTTTTAACCTTGCAAATATCACAATTATCGAGGTATTTAACCTTGCAAATATCACAGCAATTATCGAGGCATTTAACCTTGCAAATATCACAGCAATTATCAAGGTATTTAACCTTGCAAATATCACAGCAATTATCGAGGCATTTAACCTTGCAAATATCACAGCAATTATCAAGGTATTTAACCTTGCACATATCACAGCAATTATCGAGGTATTTAACCTTGCAAATATCAGAGCAATTATCGAGGCATTTAACCTTGCAAATATCACAGCAATTATCGAGGTATTTAACCTTTTCATCGAATATCACAGCAATTATCAAGGTATTTAACCTTGTCAGCAACTAGCACAGCAATTATAAAAATATTTAACCTTCCAAATATCACAGCAATTAGCAAGGTATTTAATCTTGTCAGCGACTATCACAGCAATTATGAAGCTATTTAACCTTGTCAGCGACTATCAGAGCAGTTATCGAGGTATTCAAGCTTGTCAGCGACTATCACAGTAATTATCGAGGTATTTAGCCTTGTCAGCAACTATCACAGCAATTATTGAGGTATTTAATTTTGTCAGTGACTATCACAGCAATTATCGAGGTATTTAACCTTGTCAGCAACTATCACAGCAATTATAGATGTATTTAACTTTGTCAGTGACTATCACAGCAATTATTGAGGCATTTAACCTTGTCAGCGACTATCATAGCAATTATCAAAATATTTAACCTTGCAAATATCACAGCAATTACGAGGTATTTAACCTTGCAAATGTCAGAGCAATTATCGAGGCATTTAACCTTGCAAATATCACAGCAATTATCAAAATATTTAACCTTGTCAGCGACTAGCACAGCAATTATTAAAATATTTAACCTTCCAAACATATCACAAAAGCAATTAGCGAGGTTTTATTTAAACCTTGCGGAGGTATTTAACCTTGTAAGCAACTATGACAGCAATTGTTGAGGTATTTAACCTTGTCAGCAACTAGCACAGCAATTATTAAAATATTTAACCTTCCAAATATCACAGAAATTATTGAGGCATTTAACCTTGTCAGCGACTATCACAACAATTATCGAGGTATTTAGCCTTGTCAGCAACTAGCACAGCAATTATTAAAATATTTAACCTTCCAAATATCACAGCAATTAGCGAGGTATTTAGCCTTGTCAGCGACTAACACAGCCAATTTACAAATAATTTTAAACCTTGCAATATCACAGCAATTATGAGGGGTTTTTCACTTGCAATGTCAAAGCATTTATCGAGGCATTTACTTTGGCAAAATATCACAGCATTATCGAGGTATTTTAACCTTGTCAGCAACTAGCACAGCAATTATTTAAAATATTTTTCAAAAACCTTCCAAATATCACCAGCAATTTTAACGAGGTATTTAACCGTCAGCGAATATCGCAGCAAATTATCGAGGTATTTAAGCTGGTCAGCAAACTAGCACAGCAATTATCAAAATATTTAACCTTGCAAATATCACAGCAATTATGAGGTGTTTAACCTTGCAAATGTCAAAGCATTATCGAGGCATTTAACTTTGCAAATATCACAGCAATTATCGAGCTATTTAACCTTGTCAGCAACTAGCACAGCAATTATTAAAATATTTAACCTTCCAAATATCACAGCAATTAGCGAGGTATTTAACCTTGTCAGCGAATATCGCAGCAATTATCGAGGTATTTAACCTGGTCAGCAACTAGCACAGCAATTATCAAAATATTTAAACTTCCAAATATTGCAGCAATTAGCGAGGTATTTAACCTTGTCAGCAACTAGCACAGCAATTATCAAAATATTTAACCTTCCAACTATCATAGCAATTATTGATGTATTTAACCTTGTCAGCGAGTATCACAGCAATTATCGAGGTATTTAACCTTGTCAGAGACTATCACAGCAATTATCAAAATATTTAACCTTGCAAATATCACAGCAATAGCAATTAGCGAGGTATTTAACATTGTCAGCGACTATCACAGCAGTTATCGAGGTATTTAACCTTGTCAGCGACTATCACAGCAATTATCAAAATATTTAACCTTGCAAATATCACAGCAATAGCAATTAGCGAGGTATTTAACCTTGCCAGCGACTATCACAGCAATTATCAAAGTATTTAACCTTGCAAATATCACAGCAATTATCGAAGCATTTAATCTTGTCAGCGACTATCACAGACCTAAAAGAATTACAGTATTTATGAGAAGAAGAAAGAGGCAAGACAGAAGGAATACAGAATTTAGGACAAAGGCCAAGCACTGCGACCTATGACAGTAAGGTTCCTAAGGTGTAACAGGAGGACAACCTCCCAATTGCAATAGGAAACAATTGTTAGAGATGGTGGGAATTCAAATGGCAGAAAGCGAATACGACTGGAGGAACAGTAAAACGACTGGAGGAACAGTAAAGGAACGAAAGAGGTAGCAGCTGGGGCCCCTGAGGAAAGCTGTAATGAACCTTAAGTGATGCCCACAGTGTGCTACTGACGGCACTACCACCTGCGGGAAAAGAGAGAAGAAGGAAACAATTTACAGTCAGAAGGTCTTTCGTTTTAAGGAATTAATTCGTTTAATAAAAAAAATAGCTGTTATTACCAGCTTGAGCGTTTTATTTTAGTTTAAAAGCTTCTAATTCTTTTAATAAAAAATAGCTTTTATCGCTACCTTGGACACTTATTTTTATCAATTTAAACCCTTTTAATCCCATTAATAAAAAAAGTTGCTGTTATTGCCAGCTTGGACATTTCTTAGTTAAAAAGCTTCTAATTCCTCTAATAAAAAAAAAAGAAAATAACTGTTTATTGCCAGCTTGTTATGACTGAACGTAAGGAATATAGTAGTTTATTTTATCTACTGAACTTATTTATTTATTCTCTTATATAATCACTTATTTGTTTACCTCTCTTCTTTCAAATTTCAAAACACCATTGCAACCAGAAGCTTTCGTAATTCAAAGAGAGAGAGAGAGAGAGAGAGAGAGAGAGAGAGAGAAAGAGAGATTCTTGAGCCAATAGAAACCCACACAATCTGCCAATCCATACAGTCGGTCTCATATTCATTGTTTCCTTCATCAAGAAACTGGAACTAACCGTTCTTTGATACGTATGCTTTTATTACAGAGAGTGACGGTCATTGAGCGGTAACTGAGTGGAGATTGCAAAAAACATATATCTAGAGCGGTAAAAAGTAATTAAAGACAAACAGCCAGCGTGTTTAACTACCTTTCCCAGATGGCCATTACGGAGTTGTTGCTTCTAATTATTTTTAATTGCATTTTGTGTTTGTAGATAAACATCACTGCTTGGAAAACGAGAACACTGCTCTATTTAATCTTCTCATTATAATAGAATGCTGTTTTTGGATAAATCTATTTTTTCGTTATGAGTTGATACGCTTGGAGATTTGCTACACAAAACATTTGAAAAGAAGTGGAAGTCGTGATTTGTTAGATATAAAACAAATATCACTAGGGTAAAATGCTGTATTAAACCTGTGACTGGGAAAGGAGAGATATGATTTTTTTAAGTAATAGAAAAACCACGAAACAACTTTACTAAAGTAGATTCACATCACCGGTGCATCTGATGTCTAGGCCAGTCCCTGACGACGCTCTTGATTGGCTGTTGATAAGCCAATGACAGGGCTAGAAGCTCTCAGTCTCTCTCGAGAGTTCACATAGTCAGGATGTATGCTCCACCTCTCCTGAGGGATATTTTTGAAAGACGTATCCCTCAGGAGAGGTGGAACATAGATCCTACCCATGTACACTCTCAAGAGAGACTGAGAGTTTCCAGCCCTATGATTGGCTTATCAACAGCCAATCAGGAGCGTCGTAAGGGACTGGCCTAGACTTCAAATGCACCGGCGACGTGAATCTACCATACCATAGTCCCTTCCTTATCAAAGACGACGCCCAGAAATATCACCTTTTTGCAAAATGCCTGGTTTCGCTATCTGCCTTTAACATACATACCGCCAATATTTCCTTAGAGGAAAAGGAGTCAAATGTCCCTCAGTGCATTTTGCTATCTGCCTGAAATTTCAGGCAGTTCGCAAAATGCCTGGTTTTGCTATCTAACTGTAACGTACATACTGACAATACTTCCATAAGAAAAAGGAGTTAAGGGTCCCTAAGTGCATTTTCCTATCTGCCTAAATCAAGCAGTTCGCGAAATGCCCGGTTTTGCTATCTGCCTTTGACATATATACCAAAAGAAATATCAGGCAGTTCACGAAACGCCTGGTTTCGCTGTCTGCCTTGAACATTTATATATACCAAAAGAAATGTCAGGCAGTTCGCGAAATGCTTGGTTCTGCTATCTGCCTTTAACATATATACCAAAAAAAAATTTCAGGCAGTTCGCGAAATCCCTGGCTCGCTGTCTGTCTTTAACATATACTATACCAAAAGAAATATCAGGCAGTTCGCAAAATGCCTGGTTTCTCTATCTGCCTTGAACATATATACCAAAAGATATTTCAGGCAGTTTGCGAAATGCCTGATTTCGCTGTCTACCTTAAACATATATACCAAAAGATATTTCAGGCAGTTTGCGAAATGCCTGGTTTCGCTATCTGCCTTTAACATATATATACTAAAAAACGCCCACAGCTTTAAAATACACAACCACCAGTGGAATACCAATATGTTTAAAAATGCATTAGAATTTTGGACAAATGTAAGTCAGAAATAAAAGTATTCAACTCCTCTCATTCAGGAGTTGTCCCAAAACACGTCCACAGCAGAAGAACATTCATCGACAATGAATGCTGAGCGCACATTTGTCCGCGGTATATTATTCTTCCAGTACAGACTCCCCTGAGTATCTCGTCCCATTCATAGGTTAAAACAGTAGATATGTCTATGAAAAAAATGATGGGTTGCGAAATGGCAGCAATGGTGGAGCCATTACAATTCTTGAACAATGGGACGCGGACGAGAGAAATTGCTTTCGCACAGTATAATAATGCATGCAT
>NC_061098.1:26749906-26752406 GCF_015104395.2 Macrobrachium nipponense | reverse complement strand
CTCTCTCTCTCAGAAGCCTGGTTTACTTGGCGACCTATCTTCTCCAATCTTGGAAATGGAACTCGATCGCACCCAATTCATTTCTATGTGAAATCCTGCTTTTGTGGAACGTGAGATACCCCGATTGAGTCCTTTATAAAACCGTCTGGGAGTTGAAATACTCAATTCATTTATTCCGAGATTTATTTCACGAAGAGTTTGATGTGGTGGTTAAATAGTTAGTTTTTTTTTTCAACTAATCTAGTCCTCTGTAATTCATCTTAAACTGAAACTAACACATGTAGAATAACGTAAAACTGATACAGCCTGATCTACGAGTATTCATTCTCTCTCTCTCTCTCTCTTCTCTCTCTCCTCTCTCTCTCTCTCTCTCTCTCTCTCTCTAGTCCTCAGTATTACACCTCAATTTGAAACTAAACGAATGGTATCATCACGTAAAATTGATGCGGCTTGATCTATTCTCTCTCTCTCTCTCTCTCTCTCTCTCTCTCTCTCTCTCTCTCCTTGCAGTTACAATATTCCAGTGAAATTTGGAATAAATATGCAAATACATTTAAGTGAGTTCCTTGAACTACCCGATCTATAACGAATAACTGCAACGATGGTATGAACCTTTGATGGGAAGATATTGAGAGAGAGAGAGAGAGAGAGAGAGAGAGAGAGAGAGAGAGAGAGAGAGAGAGAGAGAGAGAGGAGTGGGTCGCATATACAGGCAACCTTTCCCACAGTACTCAAGTACAACCTTTGCCAAGACATCGTTTGCTTAGTGATTTTTTGATTATCCATTATACTAGTATAACTTCTCTAAAATGAGAATCAATACAATACCACTTTTCCTTATTTAGTGTTAGTGTTTTTCATTTACGTTGAACATTAAACCTATAATAATCCCGCAAAAGATATATATATAAGGAAGACAGTTCACCTTCCAGAAATGGATACGAACTTCTCGCTCAGGGCTGCCCCATAATACCTTCACTCCTTCATTTGAAGTTCTAGAACAGTTAATTAAATAATTCCGCGTCGGGAAACCTTTCTAGCAAACTTCGTAACTTACCCCCCCCCCCTCCCCCCGCCCCTTTCTCTCTTTTTGTATGGGTTTAAAGCTAACCCGTAGTGAATCTATATATATATAATATATATATATATATATATATATAATATATATATATATATATATTAATATATATTATATATAATATATAATATATATATGTACATGTATACGTATACACACACAAACACACACACACACACACACACACACACACACACACATATATATATATATATATATATATATATATATATATATATATATATATATATATATATATTATATATATATATATATATATATATCCTATCTCTTGGAAATGTTCATGCAGATACTGATAAAAAAGAAAATTTTAATATCGTTCTGAAAATACATGAGGATTACACGTGAACGTTTAGTTGATAATAACCTATAATCCTTCAAAGGATAATTACTATATTAATCCCTTTTGATATCCTCTCTTGCGAATATTTATTGAAGTACTGCCTGGCATAATTTCACAGAGGAATTATATACTGAGTTTTCATTTATTCCGTTGAAAGGTAATACCAAAGAGCCAGTCAGAATCAGTGTAGTTCTAAAGGTATGATATAGTCATTTAAACAGAAACAAATAGACATAGCAAGGAAAATAATTAGTTAGTTAATCATTTTAACGAAAAAATATACAACTATTAGTACAAATTTGTCCAAATAAGAGACATAATACAAAATATACAAAGTAGACAACTATTAGTACAAATTTGTCCCAAAATAGATATAATACAAAATAGAAAAAGTATAGAGAAAGTAGACAGTAATCTCTTTTGATCTTGCAAGTACATGGCCCACACAGAAATATTACAACATCAGGTACAAATAACATAATAATATAAGATTATTAAAAACGCAAAAGGAACTTACTATAGAGAAAAACGTAGTCATATAACTATCATTTTTATGATATTCATTCATTCATAAACATCGAATTATCAGTATCAATACGTAAAGCTGTTGCATAACGCGAAATCAAATAATTAACATTCAAGTTGATATAAAAAATATAAATAAATAAGAGACACAAGAATCTGACATCTCCAAAGTTTAAATGCCTCCAAATGGCATCCCATAGTTGGCACTCTCTCCTCTTTATTTTCCCAGGAAAGTGAATATATATATAAAAAAAAAATAAAACAAACGACACAAGAATCTGCCACACCCAAAGATTAAATGCCTCCAAATGGCATCTATCGTCCCAGAATTTACAGTTGGCACTCATTCCTCTTTATTTTCCCCAGGAAAATGACATAATGCTGTTGTATTACAACGAAACCAAATAAGTAAAATTCAAGTTGATATTTATGTTATACAAAAGGGCTATGATTTAATAATATGGTTTAATGTACCATTATAATGTGAATGTGCAGACTGATTCACTTTTAACTTCCCATGGAGACAGAGTCCG
>NC_061098.1:26743900-26749406 GCF_015104395.2 Macrobrachium nipponense | reverse complement strand
AATAGGAGATTGTGGTTGTATTTATACATATAAAAAGAGAGTAATAGTATTGCAGAAGATAAGAGGCCATTCGAAAAGCTATTGGATATGCTACTAGAATACAACATTCAACAAATAAATCACCTGCCAACAAGAAAGGAACAAAATACTTTAGGACCTAGTATGTGAACGAGGTGAATTATGTTAAAGAAATTATAATTATAATGCGAGTATTTCAGACCATAATGTCATAGAATTAACAGTCCATTTCAAAGCAAGTGAAAACAGATAAGCAAGAAATGAAAAAGTGGGAAGGATATGGAAAATACAACTTCTACAGAAAAAATACAAAAATGGTCAGAAATAAAATGAAGAATTAAATAAAGATTAGGATAACATTTTCGTAAGTGATGATATAAAGGGATACACAGATATTATATAAAATGTTAGAGAAAATAGTGGATAAATATATACGAAGAAGAAAAGTAAACATCAGTCATGCATACCAAGAGACAGAAGGATCTTGTTCCAGAAAATCAGAAAGTGGAAAAAAAGGTCTAGCAAAAGAAAAAATGCATGGAAAGTGATCGAACTGAAAAGTATGATAGAAAATGCAGAAGAAAAGATTATACAATAAAAAAAAATGAAAAACAGGACTTGGAAGAAAAAACCCTAGTAAATATGAAGCAAAACCCCAAATATTATACTCGTATGCGAAAAAGATGATTAAAAGAACAATAGAAATAGGCCCTCTAAGAATTGAAGGGAGATTAACTAATGAAAAAAAGGAAATATGCAACATATTGGCAGAACGATATAAGAGAGAATTCACCCCTAGAATTAATAATGAAGATAATGATATGAGTAAGTAAGGAATGAAAATAGTGAATATTTAGCAGACATAGATATTAATGAAGCTGATATTGTGCAGGATATTAATGAAATTAAAAATGGAGCTGCAGCAGGACCTGATGGTGTCCCTGCTATTTTGTTAAAAAAAAGCAGTTCATTCTATCGCAAAGCCACTTGCAATATTATTAAGATAAAAGTGTAGATACAGGCAAGATTATGATGAGCACAAATTAGCATATAATTCCCCACCCCTACTTTCAAAAGTGGATCATGACTAGCAGGCAAGTAATTATAGTCCTGTGAGTCTAACATCACATATTATGAAAGTGTATGAAAGGGTAATGAAGAAAAATATTATGAAAATATTTAATAAAAAATAATTTGTTTAATATAGGACACATGGTTTCGTACCCAGAAAACAAAAAGTACACAAACCCAACTGTTAGTCCACCGTTAGACATGTACAAAAATATGAAAAGCGGAAATGAAACAGATGTGGTTTATCTAGACTTTGCAAAAGCTTTTGACAAAAGGTAGATCATAATAAATTAGCGAAGAAAATCAGAAAAAAACATAATATAGTGAATTAAGTAGGAAGATGGTTAAAAGAATTTTTACACATCAGAAAACAGATAGTTATTGCAAATGATGAGAAATCGGATGAAGCTAAGGTAATATCCAGTGTGCCACAAGGTATGGTGTTAGCTGCATTACTGTTTGTATTATGATTGCAGACATAGACAGTAATGCTAAGGACTCAGTAGTGAGTAGTTTCGCCGATGACACAAGAATAAGTAGAGAAATTACTTGGGATGAAGATAGGAACGCTCTACAAAGAGACCTTAACAAAGTATATGATTGGGTAGAGGTAAATAAGATGGTATTTAACTCTGATAAATTTGAATCAATGGAGACAGAGAAGGAAAGCTATATGCATATAGGGGACCTAATAAAGAGACAATCACAAATAAGGAAGCAGTTAAAGACCTTGGTGTGATGATGAATAGGAACATGTTATGCAATGACCAAATAGCAATTCCTATGGCAAAATGTAAGGCAAAAAAATGAATATGTTGTTACGGCACTTCAAAACAACGAAAAGTCCACTTGAATATTGCAATATGATATGGTACCCACACTATCAAAAGGATATTGCACAAATAGAGAGTGTCAAAGGTCCCTTACAGCTAGAATAGAAGAAGTTATAGTCTAGAAAGGAGAAGAGAACGCTACATGATAATTCAGGCATGGAAACAGATAGAAGGAATAGCCGAAAACATCATGGAGCTAAAATATCAGAAAGAGCAAGCAGAGATAGATTAATAGTGCCCAAAACTATACCAGGAAAAATAAGGAAAGCACACAGGACATTAATCCACTATGCGCCAGCATCGATAATGCAGTGTGTATTCAATGCGTTTGCCAGCTCATCTGAGGAATATATCAGGAGTGAGTGTAGATGTGTTTAAGAATAAGCTCGACAAATATCTAACCTGCATCCCAGACCATCCAAGATTGGAAGATGCAAAATATACCGGAAGATGTACTAGAACTCGGTAGACATTAGAGGTGCCTCACACTGATGGACCTGGGGCAACCCGAACAAGATGTAAGGTCTGTAAGGTAAGGTCTCTCTCTCTTTCTCAGGGAGAAGTTAAACGAGTGCCAGACCTTGCTGGAAGCGAGTGTGATTATTCTCATTGATATTCCAAAACTTCCAGAGAAAGGGTATGCTATGCTACGGCAGCCTGGAACGAGTTCATGTCCTCAGACTGACGGAGATAAAGCCCCTGGAATAATATCTTCCGGTGAATTTTGGTTACTCCTTGGCGACGCCCTTGCTGAAGTTTCAATAGAAAGTTTAGACTTGAGGGGAGGAGGGAAGTATATTCTCTTATTCATCCGTTTTGACAGAAGACGAGGATGTTATTGGTGAGTCTGGTTCAGAAAACGTCGAGTCAGGCAATTGAATTTTTTTTTTTCTTTTTTTTCTTTTTTTGCTTTTTTTTTTTTTTTTTTCTTTTTTAGTGCGTTGGCAATTTTGGGGGTAATTCTTAATGCACAAGATTTAGCCTCAGAATGACGAATATTGGCCACTTTCTCTCTCTCTCTCTCTCTCTCTCTCCTCTCTCTCTCTCTCTCCCTCTCTCTCTCTTCATTCTGATGGAAAAAAAGGAAGAACTCTCTCTCTCTCTCTCTCTCTCTCTCTCTCTCTCTCTCTCTCTCACAGATTCAAGGTAAACTACTTGTTCTTATAACAATTAAAACAGCATGAACGTTTCCACGGACGATTAGCGCATTCTAACATTACCTTTTATTCTTAAAATAAAATAAAATGATTAATCTCCGTCGCCTTCACGAAGGATGGAGCTACCCATCCAGTCCTATAAATAAGTAAGTGTCCCCTTCAACGGAATGGAGTCTTTCCTTCCCACTCCCAAATACGCCCACAGATTTTTCTTATACCGCCTCTGTGTCTCCCTGGCTAATGAATGACCCCAATTCGCGAAATGGTTATCTTCGCGCTCGAGAAATATACGAGGAAATGACGTGTCATGAGTTGCGAGTGGAGGTGGTGTTTCGCGAGGAGGAACCTGCGGACAAAGAATGATATTAGCATCCGATCTCCAGTAAGGTAGGTTCACCAGAAGAGGCAGCAGCACGAACTGATGGTCACTTAAGATAGATATGCGATTCGGTGTTTTTTTATATTCCAAGTTTGGGGGATTTCTTGGTCGTTGGATAAATAAAATAGCTGATTGGAGTGCATTCCGTAATGTGTGTGTGTGTGTGTGTGTGAGTCAGAGAGAGAGAGAGAGAGAGAGAGAGAGAGATGACAAGAATTACAAGGATTTAGGATGTCTCAAATAGACCTATTAGTCCATTCCAAGGAGACATCATAGTGCTCTCATTATTTCTTAGAGCTTAATAATGTTTGTAGGATTTCTTGGTCGTGGGATATACTATATATATATATATATATATATATATATAATATATATATATATATATATATATATATATATATATATATATATATATATATACATATACATATATATATATATATAATATATATATATATATATATATATATATATATATGTGTGTGTGTGTGTGTGTGTGTGTGTGTGTGTGAGAGAGAGAGAGAGAGAGAGAGAGTGGTTACCTAAGTCGTCATTTCAATCTTTTCTTAATATATATCCAAAATTTATTTTTAAAACTTTAACGTCCGTTTAGCTAAGGATTGAAACAAGTATCACAATGCCATGAGATTGAAGTCGTCCTCAAAATTTAGGTATTTGTCGATAGATGAGCACTGTAATTATTATATAAAGAACAAATGCACCATTATTGATATAACAACGCTTAGAAATAACTGAAATATTAGCATAATGAATAGCTATTGAAACGAAAAAAATCTGCAATAACTTTAGACACCAGACTTCCAATGAATGATATCTTCTTCCGTGTTCACAGGGCGTTCATGGATCGCATCTCTCATCTCCCGCCTGCTGTCGTCTGTCAGGAAATGACTTATGAAACCGGTGTCTTCCGCTGAAATGAAGTTGTCGGCCGTTCAGTTACTATGTCCTGAGCTCAGGCAGAAAAAGAATAATTTGGAATTCTCTCGCTGCGAGAGACGCCAGACAATTGGCTCCTGAGTGTGGGGTTTTAGCGTTGTGTGACATGATTTAGCTGAATGGTAAGTGAAGGTATTTGTGCATTTTCATTTTATTTATTTATTTCATTTATTATTTATTTTTTACTTATTTATTTGGTTTAAAGAAGTCTTAAATGTGAATGCGAGTGTTGTGATTTAGCTGGGTGATAAGTGAAGGCATTTTGTTTTTTTCATTTTATGTTTATTTATTTATTGATTCTATTTTATTCTTTTTGGTTAAAGAAGTCTAAATGAATGCGATGGTTGTGATTTAGCTGAATGATAAGTGAGGGTTTTGTATTTTTTTCATTTTTGTTCTATTTATTTATTTATTTATTTATGTATTTTTTTATTTATTTTTATTTATTTATTTATTTTTCGGTTTAAAGAAGTTTAAATGAATTCGAGGACTAGAGTCTTGTTAGGCAGTTATTTAGAAAGGGGGTTTAATGAATAGTGTAAGCATTGTATCTCACGGGTAAAATTAACCATTACTAGGAAGTGGGTGTCATTTGCCATACGTGTGGATGTTAGGTCTGTTTTCAAGCAAGTGTTCTGATTAAAGGCGTATCTTTTCCTCTTAGCTTTGGAAAAGGACTTATTTCTTAAAAAAAAAAAAAATTAAAAAAAAAAAAAAATAAGTACCCGTGAATCAAAACATATTTGGATATGGAATTCTTGATATAATGAATTACTTACTCTGGTTTGAGTAGAAAGAATCCCACACGTTTGTCAACTTTTTTTTTTTTTTTTTTTTTTTTTTTTTTAGATTTTTTTTTTTTTTGTCCGCTGTAATTTTGAAAGCACATCAAAGGAAAAAAAAACTTTAACTTTGAAATTAAACATATTCGGAACTAGAAATCTTGATATAATACATATTTGGAATCTGTAATTTTTTATATAATCAGTTACTGTGGTTGGAATAGGAAGAAAACCCCACAGATTTGTCAACTTTTCTTTTTCTTTTAGAAATGAAGCTTTTTTTTTTTTTTAAGATTTTCCGCTGTAATT
>NC_061098.1:26711400-26741400 GCF_015104395.2 Macrobrachium nipponense | reverse complement strand
GTCCTTTCTCCACTTCTTTTTATATTGTTCCTAGATAAATGTATGAGGGAACTAGGTGAGGATGAAGCTGCAGATATGACCATCAACCTTACGCATGCAGATGGACCATGCAATGATAGCCCCAGCGCAGAATCTTTCCAAGAAAACGTCAACAACTGGAACGCGATCTTTAACAGCTAATGGAATGCGGATCAACAAGAATAAAGATAGAGACCATGCACCTATCAGGAACACCAAGTTAAACGTAGATGTAGAATTAGAAGGTCCAGACATTGAAACAGTGTACAAATTTCAAATACTTAGGAGTAGAGTTTGTGACCAAAACGATTCAAAAACTGGAAATAACTACCCGAATACAGAAATTCAGTAACAATCTGTATCTGCTCTACTCCACTAATGAAAAACAGAAATATACCTCGCAAAGTGAAAGCCCATAAAATACCTCTCTATTTTAAGACCAATATTGACTTATGGCCATGAATCATGGACATTAACATCAAGAACTAGAAGCCAACTTCAAGCAGCTGAAATGAAAGCCCTAAGACTCATAAAAGGTGTAACTAGACTGGATAGGCTACGAAATGAAGACATTAGAAGAGAACTGGGAGTGGAGGGGATACTAGATTTTGTGGAGAGAGGACAGCTTAGATGGTTTCGACACACCAAAAGAATGGAGGAGGAGCGATATCCTATAAGGTTTTTTGGAATGGACACCGGAAGGAAGGAGACTGGTAGGAAGACCAAAAATGAGATGGCTACAAAACATAGAGAGGGGATTAGAAAGTAGAGGCTCCAGTTTGCGGGAAGTTGATGAGATGAGGCTCTATGATGATCGCCAAGAATGGAGACTGTTCCTGAAGCAGGACGACTGACAGGCCTGGAGGCCTACCTGGCGTCTGGTGAGAAAGGTAGAAAGAAATATATATATATATATATATATATATATATATATATATATATATCTATATATATATATATATATATATATCTATCTATATATATATATATATATATATATATATATATATATATATACTATATATATATATATATATTATATATATATATATATATATATATATATATATATATATATATATATATATATATATATATATATATATATATGGAAAAGCCTGAAAAGTTCTGAAAAAGGTGTTTTTGCGTTGAGTTAAAGAAACATGAATTTTATTTATTAGAATGAAAATGTAAAAAAATAATAATGTCATGTTAAACAGTACAGACAAGTTATTTCTAATAAAATATAGCGCATTTATTTAATTTGCGATGGTGATGAAAACGATGTGTTATGTGACCATAGATTTAAGCATGCTACCCGAGTAAGCTAGAAGTCAGATCTGTCTTGTTTTTTTTTTTTTTTTTTTTTTTGTTTTTTTTTTTTTTTTTTTTTTTTTTTTTTGTCAGTGGGAAAGGGTTTAGTGATTGGACAGAATATAACTCTGATGACAGCCAGTGTGGTAGTATCGTTCCAAGTAGCCCTTTAGGTTAATCAAATATTTTCAAACTGTTTTTTAGAACAGAGAATGTTTCTGGTGTCTCGAATTCATGTGAAATTTCATGGCAATTGGTCAGAGTCTTAAAAATCACTTGAAATTTAATCAAGAATTGTTATTATAAAGTTATATGATCACCGGGTGTCAAGAATTTTGCGCTCATATTAAAAATTGTGGCATGGTATATGACAGAGCTTTGTAGGTGTTTTTTTTGTATTTATTAATATTACTCCACTACATATATATTACTTTGTTTCCGCATATGAGAATACAAAATTTTTCTGACACGGTGCTTACTGATTTACAAGGAACACGAAACACGACTTATGGTGTGTGTGTTTTTTTTTTCTCAATTATCCTTACTCCACTACATATGAAATTGATTATTGTGTTCCGCATTTGAGAATCAAATTTTTCTTCGACGCGAGTCTTACTGATTTACGAGGGACACGAAAACACCTCTTATTAATGTGGAAAGGTATTCGCTAATGTTTCGAGAGCGTTGGAGAATTCTTTGACTTGGAACTTTGGACTAACTGTTGCCAAACATACACACACAAACCTCACCTCAAAGGACACTGTTTCTCCTGGTCCCTCTCGAGTCTATCCTTTCTCTCATCCTTGCTTCTCATTATTTCCTCCATCTTTTTTCTCTCAACCCCTCATCCGTTAATTGCTTTCAACCTCGAGTTGTCTAATCGTCACCCATTGACTCTTGATTGCCGGAGTTCGATCTGAATGAAGGTATGCTTTCTGTTGAAGCACAGTCCTCAAAGACCCTTTAAATTTGAACTATTCGTCTTCTTGGATACTTCCAGAAGCTATGATTGGAAGTTCAATAAACCGGCCCCTTCCAACGCCCCACAAACCGCTCTCCCACCCCACCCATCCACACCCTCACCGCCGGAGGAGCCGTTCTCCACTACTTGTTTACTTCCCTTCTCCCTTTTTGATCATCCGTTGCGGAATGGGGGAAGTTACCCGTTTGATTCTATCAACCACTTTTTTCTGACTGTTTATCTCTCTACAGCTGTGAATTCTCTCTCTGTGGCTAGAGGGAAGACGCCTCTCTCTCTCTCTCTGCGAAAGGAACAAAATTATTGGTGTCTATTTTTTTTTCCCGAGTTGATGACTTTGGGAAATTTTTCGTCGATCTGTTTCCTTCCTGTTATCTGTTCTGTAGTGTCTTTCTTTCCTTACTTCCTTTTCTTTTTTTATTTGTCAAATTTACGGAGAATTGATAACAGATCTCGTATACCTGAGTGACCTCAAATAAGGAAGAATCCTTGATTAAGACAAGAGGGAGATATTTTTTTCGTGTTTTTTGCTTATAATTCTATACTTCCTCTCTTTTTTATTGTCAAAATTTACATAGAATTGAAGACAGCTTTCGTATATTGAAGCAACATTGGAAAAAGAGAACTCCTTTATTTGCAATATATATATATACATATATATATTATATATATATATAATATAATATATATATATATATATATATATATATATATATATACATATATATATATATATATATATATATAGTATATATATATATATATATACATATATATATATATATATACATACATACATATATATATATATATATATATATATATATATATATATATAATATATATATATATATAATATATATATAATATATATATATATATATATCCATGCTAAGAAAGGTTCCTCTTGTTACACCTTCGTGGACCTCATACTCCTCGATTTTCCTTGTTTCACCGCTGAATGGATCTCGTGGGTCCCAGTGCTTGGCCTTTGGGCCTAAATTGTCTATTCTATTAGGTTCATATTCTTTGTTGTATACTAACACTTTCGTCATTCCTCCTTAACCTTCGTGTTTGCGGAGTTAAATGGGTCAACTCCCGAGAAATAAAGAAAATAAATCACGATTGGGTCAACTCCCGAGAAATCAATTTTTTTTTTTTTTTAAAATTTTATTTTCACTCACGATTCTCCATTTATTCTGAAAGAGGAAAAATTAAAATAGATATTTTTTTCCCTTTTCACTCATCGTTGTCTCCTTGGCTCTTAATAAGTACGATTGCGAGACTGGTACTTTTGAAGTCACTTTTCAAGGGGAAAAAATTTCCCTGTTTCATTTCACTTGCTTTAGGAGAGATTTATGTGGCGCTTTCGGTGAAAAAAAAAAAAATCTGTATTTAAAAAATAAAAAGAATCATATTCTTTCTCACCCTTGACGAGTGTTAGCTTAAACGAACGCATTTCGTTCGAGTGTTGGACTTCTGAATTAAAAATCCTTTATTCTTTATATATAAAAAAAAAAAAAAAAAAAAAAAAACAACTGTAGTTACATCCCAAATCGAGGATCTCAACTGCAGATGAATCTTTATGAATAATTGTCCATTTCTATGTTATTTTGTAAGCTTTTAGCGATCTGTCAAACAAAACTATTTGTCTGTCCGCCCTCAGATCTTAAAAACTACTGAGGCTAGAGGGCTGCAAATTGCTATGTTGATCATCCACCCTCCAATATCAAACAGACCAAATTAATAGCCCCTCTAGCCTCATTGGTTTTTATTTCATTTAAGCTTAAACTTAGCCATAATCGTGCGCTTGGCAATGCTATACAACGGGCCTCAACCGGGCCGCGACTGAAAGCTTCGTGGGCCGTGCTTCATACGGAAAACTCTGTTGCGCCGAAGAAGTCTTACTGAATTCCTTAAGAATTAAAAGAGTATTATTGATTTTCAATAAGTAATTATTTTCTTATTCGTTACAAGAAATTGATAAATTTTTTTGTTATTAATTCAACTGTTTACATTTTCATTTGAATGACAAGATTCGACTACAAAATAATAATAATAATAATAATAATAATAAATAAAAACACCGGAGAAAGGAAAACGAATAAAAGAAGGGGAATAATTTTGTTATCTTTTCAGAAACGGAGGAGGTTTTAGTAACTTTAAAAGCTTCAGTGGTTTGACACCGAAACTTCTATTGAGATGAAGCCTCCGTAAAGTAATGTGCGAAATAGATTTTAGATTAAAGGACAGTCAGTCTACTCCAGAATGGTCGACGAAATTCAATTAATATCTCAGTAGATATATATATAGATATATATATATATATATATATATATATATATATATATATATATATATATATATATGTATAATAATAATAAAATCCGAGAGTCTGATCCTCTTTGTCCTCCCCAGGTGACAGTAAGAGAGATATGACGCACGCCACCTACCCCCTGCAAACCAGTTTGTCCGACCCGGGTAATGGCGAGGTAGGTAGGGAAACGGGGTAGGGTACGGGGGAGACACAATCCACCCTCTTCTTGCCAACCAGTTTGTCCGCCCCGGGTGGTGGCGAGGATTTAGGGGTTTAACGGGGAGGGTAGGGGAGGACACATCCACCCTCTTCCTGCAACTGAACGTTGATAGATTAAGACCAAGGCTCTGCCTAGCCTGGTTAGACGAAGGACTTTTACCTCGATAGGAAGCGCCTCAGTGGCATGATCGGTATGGTCTTGGCCTACCACCTCGGTGGCGCGAGTTCGATTCTCGGGCATACCACTGGGAGGGGTGAGAGATGCGCATTTTCTGGTGATAGAAGTTCACTCTGGACGTGGTCAGAAGTCCACGTATAAAGCCGCTAGTCCGTTGCTGAATACCCATACTGGTTCAATGCAACGTAAAAAACACCAAACAAACAAACAAACTTTTACTTCGACCTCTTAGCCCTCTCTCCCAAATTGCGAGATGATATTTCACTTAGCGGAGGACAACTTCTGGGAAAATTAAGAGGAGGTGGTGGAGGTTCCCCCAGTTTGTTTTCCTTCCCAGGCCGCGACGCCAGATGTTTTTTTTGACCCTTCTTAAATTTCCTCGGAGGAGGTACCTAACTTTTTTTGTTTATGTTTATCCTTGCCTTTAATGGCCTTCTGCCTCACCTTGGTAACAAGTGCTGTTTCTTGGCCTTTTTTTCCTTTTTCCTTTTTTTTTAACTTGCCTTTTCTTGAGACTACTCTATACTCTCTCTCTCTCTCGTTATTGTTCAATTGCGCTGCCTAGTTGAGGATCTGTCTTCAATGTCAGTCAGAAGAAGAAGAGAAAAAGAATAAAGAGAAGTAGAAAGAAAATTAAGAAGAAAGAAAGAAGAGAATCATAATAAATATCCATTGAAATACATAAAAAATGAAGCATACGTCAGTGTAAGATTTAATTCCTGAGTCAAGGATGGTTTTAAAAAAAAAAAACAAAAAAAAAAAAAAAATACTGGAGAGCTTCACTACCGCTTCAGAGATCTTCTCGGAAACAAAAAAGCTTCACCTCCCCACGAGTACTATACACTGAAAGCCGCCCATTACAGTTAATGAAATATTTATGTGGAGCGGAATGGAGTCTATGAATGGACTGTGAAATCGTTTTATTTTCAAGTTTTTTTTTTTTATAGACGACTTCCGATTATTTAAGCCAAATATTCATGTTGTCTCTGTCTTCAGTCTTCAGTATCTTAAATAATTGTTATAATGCAGTGTTGGTACCTATATGATATGGTTTTAATTAGAGTTCAAAGATTTTTATTTTCTGAAAAGGAAACTATTGTCTGTCCGTCCGCACTGTTTCTATCAGCCCTCAGATCTTAAAGAACTACTGAGGCTAGAGGGCTGCAAATTGGTATGTCGATCATCCCACCCTCCGATTATCAATTTACCAAATTGCAAGCCCTCTAGCCTCAATGGTTTGTATTCTATTTAAGGTTAAACTTTACCATAATCCTGTTTCTGGCAGCGATGCTATTACAGGCCACCACCGTTTCGTGGTTAAAGTTTCGTGGGGTCGCGGTGGGCTTCATGCAGCTTTTATACCGAGACCACCGAAAGATAGATGTATTTTCGGTGGCCTTGATTAGTATACGCTGTGGCGGCTGTACAGAAAACTGGATTGCGCATTTCTTACTTGTTCATTACTATCCCTCCATCAACTTACTATACTGACTATTCCTATTACTGCCGACTTAGACGTATTGTTTTAATGAGCGTAAAATGTTTATCGCAAGTAATCAACACGCGAACTACTATTAGTTTGATGATTCATTTTTCTTAAATAAAATTGAAACTCGCGTATCTGTTGAATTTTGTGGCTCGACAGACTTTCATTATTTTTTTCTGGTGTCAAAAATTTTGCCTTTAGTTTCATAATAATCAGATGGTCCAGCTTGTATTCAGACTGATATGGCCATGCCAATATATCCCGTATTATTGTTGCAATTCTGAAATGGGCAGGTTGTCCGAGTTCCTCTAATTGGCATCGAGTACAAACAAAGGCCGTTTGTCATCGCTATGATGGTGACTGGGGAACAAACATAATATTACACAAACAGACATACTACACGCATCATATGCACTGTTAATGTATGGTGTTTAATTGAATGTATTCATGCAGCATTTCTGAGAATCTCGGTGCCTGGACTTAATTATTATCTCACCTGTTGATAAATTAGAAGTTTCTGTGCTTCGACGTAAGAGCGTTATTATAATAATATTTATCTTATCCCAAGGTTTATTCATTTGGGAACTGGGGGGGACTTGATTATGGGGATTTTGATAGAGGGGGAAGTGCGAAATCATTCTCTCTCTCTCTCTCTCTCTCTCTCAAGAACAGTCTTCTGTTCCTTATCTCGTGGGATATATAGGAAATGCTTTCTATTCTTGCAGTTCATCTTTCCAAAATGCTTGGCAAAAACACTTTTTTTTTTTAAATTCTCCACGATTTCCGTTTTATTATTAAAATAAAAATAAAATACTTTCTGTACATGGAATTTTTTCTTTGGTAGAATTGATTGTCTAATGACTCTGCTTTATCTGCAAGAGACCTGGAATCGATCCCACAGAGCGGAGGGTGGGGGGCGGAGGACTGCACATATACCGGAAGATGCATTAGCAATTCTCTGGTAGACATTAAAGGTGCCTCACACTGAGGGATCTGGGAAGAAAACCTCGAACGAGCTGTAAGGTCTGTAAGCTCTCTCTCTCTCTCTCCGATCGTTTAGTGAAGTAGATAGCAAGTAATAGGCGCGAGCCGTGCTTTGAAGCATCTGGATCAAGATTGGGGCATTACCGTTTAATGCTCTTATTGAATCGCCTTCTGCTTTTGCATTTCCTTGTTTACAAATGCGCAAAGTACACTGATTGGAACCGATAGTACAGGGATTAGGACGCTGATTGGGACACTGATTGGAGATGAGATTGGAAAGGTGGGGGGCCCGCCGGGGGGGAATGTAGATATATAGAATACTCATAGAAATTTGACGCTCTAATAATCATATGCCTGGTAGTTATATGTAGCACATTTATTCAATGATTGTACTACATTCTCTCTCTCTCTCTCTCTCTCATTGGTCTGTTAAGCTCGGATATACTTCACTTCAGAATCTGTATACCAGTACATTCTTCGCAGCATCGCCTCTCCGGGCGAACATCTGCAATCCAAATTGCACGAATTTGCCAAAACGAAGAATAAAGGACATAATTATAATACACCAAATGGAAGGAGAGAAACGTAGGATAAAGTTACTGGATCTGAATTCCCAGAAGACTGACAGCAACGTCGGATGTGGAATTTCATTTGGAAATTCATCTTGCACGTCGTTACTTCTGATTGCTGGGGGGGGTAATAATTATCTTTTTACCTTAAATCCTATCCGGGATGGGGAGAGAGAGAGAGAGATGAGCGAGAGAGAGAGAGAGAGCCAGTATCCTAGGAACATTGAATTTCTTGATTCCTCAAGCAAAATAAAATTAGGAGGAAACGAAGTAAACAATTAAATGAGAGAGAGGAGAGAGAGAGAGAGAGAGAGAGAGAGAGAGAGAGAGCATAAATGGTATTCATAGTGTCTAAGTTAGTTACACTATGAATACCATATATTCACTGTATTTGAGTTTCTCCAAATAATAATAATTACTTGCCTTTGAGTATCTGGAGAGTAAGTTGTCTCTCTCAGAATATGACATAAAATAAAAATCGAAAAAAATTAAACCGGGTTCCTGCATTACACACGAAAATATGGAAACAACCAAAGCCTTTGAAATTATAGTACATTACTGAGAGAAAGGCTTGGTGAAGTTTCTATTAGTTATTTCAATTAGCATTTTCAAGGAAGGAAATCCTTTGATGGAGATTTTTTTTTTTTTAATGGCCCCCCCACGCCCCCCCAAAAATTTAACCCCCTTATAGGAAGCCAATTTTAACCGCACCAGAAAAGAATAAAAAGTCGTATAACTATACGCATATGGTATTTGATGTGACTTTTCATTGGAGGCCATTCTCAGAACTCTCCTCTAATTGAGAGTTCGGGTTAAGCATGACGTTAGATCACTCCTGAAACTAGAATTCCAAAAATCGATGTCACCGGTATAATTACTGAGAAAAATGTATGTTAATGGCGAACATATTTGGTGTTAATAACGACAGGAGAATGGGTAATTGTTTCAAGTGTTTCTATGACGTCTGGAATTTGGCAAATTTAGCACTACTTCTAAAACATCTTACATCCTTGACGAGGATTTAAACAACACCTCTTACATCCTGATCGAGGATTTATTATATATATATCTGTAGAATTATCCAAACTCTCTTCAACATCTTTTCGGATGGGGTATTTATGAACCTCGTATGATTCAATTGACTCTCATCTCTTGATATGGCTAATATTTATCAACAGCTTATTCTACCCCAACGCTTTTCAGTAAGTTTCCTGATGTCAGTCATTATAAACTGTCTATGAAAATAATATCAGTTCAAAACATCTATCAGGAATATACTTATCCATTGTTCATACTACATTTCATTTGTGCTTATTTGTGATGTTTTCATAGCTTAGCTATTGAATTGGTACGTATTGGGAATTATGTATTATATATATATATATATTATATATATATATATATATTATATATATAGTAATATATATATATATATATATATATGTACATTTAGCATTTAGCATTTACACTTTTTTTGTTGTAGATTTGTGTATGTTTTTAATTTTTTTGTTTTTTTTGTTCTTTAATTATATATGTATATATACACATACTATATATATATATATATATATATATATATATATATATATATATATATATATATACATATATATATATATATAATGTAAGTTAGCATACTAATTACCCCTTTCAGCGTAGATCGTGAGGTATTGTGAGTCTCACAATCTATGTCAATATATATTTTTTAAAATTAATCAAATCAGTCACCATGTAAGTTTTATATAAATAGACAGTTTATACTTATTATATTTAACAATCCTTTATTCTCTTTAGACCAGATCAAAAGAAACTGTCATTCAATTACCCGTCTTTCTGAACCTTCCACAAACCGCACACAAATACACGTTGAGCAATATCATCTTACCCAGGCACCTTCAGTGAGACGATCATAGACTGATACCTAGTATGTCTCTGCTTACGGGAATAAGTAATTCTGCTTCAGTTAATGCTAGGCTTAAGTGGTTTCTCGCTCAGTGAAGCCTGATATGTGTGTGTGTGTGTGGGTTTGTGTTTGTTTGTGTGTGGTTGAGTTTGTGTTTGTTGTGTGTGTCTGTTGGGAGATTCAGGGAACAACTAAGGATACGACGGAACGTGAACTGGTAAAATATTACTCCCATAAAGTTACAATGGCGGCAATCATTTCCCCCATGCAAAAGGCATCTCTCCAGCCTTCCTGCGCTGATTTGAACTAGTTCCAAAGTGCTTGCTTACTATTTTTGAAGCGCGTGCATTTGCTTGGTCCGCACATTTGTCATAGTCTTCCCAAGAAATTGCTTTCCGTTTAACCGAATACGCGAATATTCGTGGAGCAGTTGCTTGCAGATTAGCTTTTCGTAAAGTGTCTGCATTGGGAATTAATAACGCTCACTCCTTCCTGAGTTGCCAGTGGCCATTTTTGTAGCTGGTACAAGGCGCTATTTGTTTCTTTTGTGATGGAAAATAATTAAGTCCGTTGAGTGTTTGCAATACAGGGAGGTGTCTACATCGCGTGCTATTTACAGGAATATTTCCCGTGGATTTTCTACCTTCTAGAAGAATTTGCGGAAATTGATGTTTTAGATTTTTTGGCTTTGGTGAATAACTCGGTTATTAAGTGCCTTGTTTTCATTCAGGCGTTCTTATCATAAAATTGTAGTATTTTAAATTATATATATATATATATATATATATATATATATATATATATATATAGATATATAAGATATATATATATCTCACGTATATATGGATGTATGCACACCATCGTATACGTGTGTATTTTATCGTATCTCTTAGTGCATAAAATGGTTGTGTGTATATATATATATATATATATATATAATATATATATATACTTACATATATATATATATAGTACTATATATATATATATATATATACTATAATATCATATAAAACACCATTACATACGAGTGTATTTTATTGTGTCTTTTAGTGCATAAAAGTGGTTGTTTTTCCTTTTACGTATTTTATCCACGCTTCCCTTTTTTCCACTTTTATGAGAGTAACAGCGGATTTTTGTCCCCGTTTTAAAAGAATATAAAAATGAATAAATAAAATATTCTCTCTCGCAAGCAATTCCATGCAAGGAATTCCATCTTTGCCTTCATCTTCCGCAAGTCTAATTATGAGCCGACATGTCCTTCCTGATGCGTAGTTTATTGTATCTCTCTCTCTCTCTCTCTCTCTCTCTCTATATATATATATAGTGATTTTATCAGTCAAACGCTGACAGGTATATTACTTGTTAAGCTGCGTTCCCGTCTGTTGGCAAATTTTTATAAACGTCGAATAACTCGAGGGTGTCTCTGGAGACACCAGACGGAATTTAATTACACTCCATTTTGCCTCCCCTTCAATCAATTACCAATTTAATTAGTCACTTGACGAGTCCTGTGTAATCCATTTCCATACGCGTTGTACTACAGCAATTTAATTTAAGAAAAAAAGAAGGCACCAGTGAGGTGTAAGGCTGCGTGATGGTGTTATGCAGGATGAACTCGCTCGTAGTGGCTACCAAGTATAGTAGCGGATGACGGATAAGGAAGTAGTAGTAGTAATAGTAGTAGTAGGTGTTTGTATGAAAAATATATTTTTTCAGACCAATTTCCTTCCGTTAGGAATATGAATAGAGCAATTTGCTGAGTTGGTAAAGGAGGGATTTTTATATATCAGAATATTAAAGGATGAATGGACAGTGGCTATTTAGGGAGAATGTAAATAAGGCATATTGTTTATCACTTAAATGTTGCTTAAACAAGATTCATATTCATGTTACGTTTGTGCGTATGTGCGTATATACGCAGAGTGAGGTGATATATATATATATATATATATATATATATATATATATATATATATATATATATATATATATATATATATATATATATATAGATATATATATATATATATATATATGTATATATTTATATATATATATATATATATATAGTATATATATATATATATATATATATATATATATATATGTATGTATATATATATATATATATATATATATATATATTATATATATATATATATATATATATATATATATTCTCTGACATCTCGTCTGGCAACATTTTGTGTCTTGCCAGATGCCAGTCAAGTTGACATCCCGTCAAAAGAGTCAGTCACGGAAGGAAGAGGACAGACTGACCTTTGTCGTTTCCAGAATGGATATATTCTGGAACCGCTGTTGTTGTTCCAGTTTTATTGCGTTTGTTTTTGTTTGGGACCACGTTTTTACTGCAGAACTTAGATGTTATTTATTGTATTTTTTCTGTTCTTTACAAGAAATGGTCTCTGTTGCCATCTTTATATTATTATTATTATTATTATTATTATTATTATTATTATTATTATTATTATTATTATTATTATTATTATTTTATTAAAAGTAATGGCTACTTCAGCAGCATTACCACTTGTAGAGATTCTTCTCTATTTTCCGAATAGCGGCTTTTTCCGTGCTACTTAGACAGGCTAGTAGAGCGCCTATGGAGGTCATGATCAAATACAGAGCCAAAATTGGTGTATATATTTGAATTTTACAGATAAACTATGATACCATAGTTATCAAAGTCATTAACGATATATATATATGTCTCTCTCTCTCTCTCTCTCTCTCTCTCTCTCTCTCTCTCTCTCTCTCTTTCTTGAAGCAAGCGAGCTTCGTCTGGAGCTGCCAAGACATCCTCGGGCTGGGAAGCTGAGGGGTGGACTGATCTTGAAGCTGTTGTTGTTGTTGGAGATTAAGCCAGCCTTGTGCTGCACGGGCTCTTGCTCCTAGAGCAGCCCGTAACTGGAATATCTGTAAAGATACAAAAAACAGTGCTTTGGCGGTTAGTTTTGGAAAGGAGATAGGGTGACAGGCAGGATTGCAACCCCTTTGAACCTTACGGTACCCATCAGTAGGAGAGAAAGTTTTATAGCAGTGAGACTCAGCCTAGCTGAAGAGTGCTGAGTAGGAAGAAGGAAGCGATTTTTTAGTTTTAGGGAAAGAAGGCGGTTACCTATATTTTTAGGCGCAAATATTGTTTTTACATGTTTGTAGCATCTGGGAAAGAAAAATTATTGCAATATATATCAAAACCAACATTAGCAAGTATTTATAGTATATATACAGGGTTCTGCATACTCACACTTATACATATGCTCCCAAAGATGTTTATGACTCCCATTGCAACCAGTGAAGTAGAGGGTTTGTGCTTTGTGTGGGCTTTCATTGTTATTTTGTTTACAAGACACTAGGAGATTCCCATGTGTCTATGGAGAAATGCCGTGTGATTCATCCTTTACCTGGGAGGTGGGTGAGACATTAGGAGATTCCCATATGTCCCTATGTTATTTAAGATGTGTCTGGTGATCTGTGCCGGTGTCAGCTCTATTTCAGTTAGGTTTGATCTGTAAGACTGTGTCTCTGGGCAGTCTAGGTAGGTAGTGTTCGAGGGGCTGGATTGCCTCTCGGTCACAGTACTGACATAACCTGCCCTCATTTCCGATCATTTGCCAGGTGCAGAGGTATCCTAGCCTTAATCTGTGTGTGATGACTGAGAGTTTTCTAGTGGTTTGTTTTGTGATGTCATGCGGCGTTATTTGTTTGACATCCGCATACCACTGGACGTCCTTGACTCTTGTATGGTAGTGACGTCGTACTTCACTCTCTTCTTGGAGTTTGGCATAGCTTTTTGCCATTACCTTTAGGTGTGGTTATGGATGATTGCACTTTTATGCTTACTGTACTGCAGCTGAGGGCACTTTTGGCAAGGAAGTCAGCTTCATCATTTCCCTGGATTCCCACATGGCTGGGTATCCAGTTTTATGTGACTCTCCTTGCCAGCAGCTTGATGTTGGAACCTATGTTTTATGGCTGTTATCAGTTTGTGACTCTCACTGCCCAGCAGCTTTTGGATTTGTGAACGCTATGATATGCTGAATTATCAGTGTCACATCCTTTTGGATTTGTCGGTTTAGATACGAATATTGCTCCTGGAGTCAATATCATGTTGTGTGTCCTTCTTTTACATTGGAATTTTCTAAGGCTTTTAAGATTGCCATTAGTTCCGCTTGTAGTATGGAGGCATTGTTGGATAGCCCCAGGCTTTCCTTGAGTTTGGGAGCCTCCACCTCCAGGCTTCCTTTGAAGTCTGCAGCCACTGCTGGCTGCAGTTGCTGGAGCTTCTGGGTCAACTGAGCCATCAGTGTAATATAGTTTTCAGCTGCTGTGTTCTCGATTGCTTCTTCTGCTGCAGTTTTCATTTGTGCTGCTGTGCACATGTCTTTGTTTGCCGGTAGTATTGTGAAGTTATACCAGATTGGGTCTTCGACCCAGGGAGGTGGTTTTGGTATCCCTCAGGTGGGACATCCTTTGTTATGTGTTTCACTGTATCCTGCATAACCCAGTTCTCTCAGTGTCTGGAGTATACTGCCCGCATAGGTTTTGGGTGGGTCTAGTTCTTCGTGCAAGTTTTACACGCTTGCATTTTGTTTTTGTGTGGTCCATTTCTGTCGTTTCTGATGGTTTTTTTGCACAGAATGGCAATATTTCTTTGGCCTATCCTGTGCTTGAGAGACTGCAGTTGTGTCTCTGCCCTCAAGAGACAAATTCTTGTCCACATTGGGGCTCCAAGTATAAGTCTCATTGCGTTGTTTTGGATGACTTCCAGCCTCTGCTGTGTCCTTTTTAGATTTGTCAGGACTGGTGCTGCGTATTCTACTTGTGCTCTGATGGTTTGTATGTAGAACCTCCTGAGCAGATGGTATGTCGCACCTTCTTGCAATGATGTGATTTTCTTTAGGGCATTAAGCCCTATTTTGTTTGGCTTGGAGGAGCTGTATTTGCTTCTCAGGAGATAGTGAATCTGCAATGCAGACTCTCAGATATGTGTAGCTATCCACCCAGTCTATGACGTCTCCTTTCAGTAGAAGGTTGGGTGGATTTTGCTCATGTTTTATTGCCATGGCTTTGTCTTATTTCTGTTGATTTTTGAGTCCCAGTTGCGTGCACTTGTCTCAAGTTTTTGCAAGGCTTCTTGCATCTTTTTGATTCTGTCTTTTGAGGGGCGGAGCTGACGATGCAAACATCGTCAGCATATATGAAGACCTCTACTCCTTGTGGTAGCTCGAGACAGGCTACATTTTCCATAAGGACATTGAATAAGAAGGGGGCTTAGAATGCCCCCCTGTGGAGTGCCGTTTTCAAGAGAGTAGTATTCTGACATTCTGATTTGGAACACTACTCTTGCTTCTCTGTCTTGCATGTATCCTTTTGTCCATGTAAGCAGGTTGCCCTTGATCCTCTTTATGACTAGGGAGGAGAGGATGGTTGTTCTGCACTGGCCAATTTCATATGCCTTTTCTAGATCTAAGAAGACCACTATGGATTTTCTGCCATTTATGGCACTTAGCACATCTGTGAGCACTCATGCCTACTCCTTCCCTATAGGCATAGAGCCTATGGTGTAGGGGCCCTGCTTTCCATAGTAGTCTGTTTCAGAACCATTCTTTCTGCAACCTTTTCAGTGCAGCTGATGAGGGATATCGGCCTATGCGCCTTCCTCTTTTGGCTTAGGTATTGGTTGTGTGTCTTGCTGTTGCCATTTCTTTGGCCTGGTATGCTCTGCATATGTCCTGTTTTTACCAGGAGTAGATATACCTGTTTGGCAGGGTCTCCCATGTGTCTCAGCATGCTGTAAGTGATTGCATCTGCTCCAGGGGCTGTGTCTCTTTTCCCAACCCCTTGCTGAGTGCACTGTTAGTTTCTTTTTCCATAGTGAATGGGTGTGTCTGTGTCATCAGGTGTGTTGCAGGCAGTATTGATTTCCCTCCATCTTGCTGGGGAAATTTTCATTTATTTTTTCCCGTGTTGTTTGAGAAGGTTGTGGGATTTTGTCCTTTCTGCGAAGTTTCTGGCTATATTGTCAGCTTCTTCTTGGGGTGGGGTTGGGTGGATGCTTTGCGCTGTTCTTAAAAAACCTTTCCCTGCAATTTTTGCAAGGAATCTCCAGATCTGGGTTACTTGGAGTTTGTCTGCACACCAATCATACCATGCCTGTTGTTTAATTTCTTTTGTCTCTTCAGTTGCATGGGCTATTACCTCTCTGAGAAGTCTGTGCATCTCATCAGATGGTTCCCGTCTGAGAGTTTCCGCACTCTGTTGACTCTGTCATTGAGTTCTTTGACCCTTTCACAGTAGTACCATGCATCTTTGTGATCGATCTTGGATCGTTTGATCTTTGGCATGGACATGTTTGCTGCCTCTCTGATTTGCTGATGAACTCTTCATAGGAAGAGCTATATCGTTTGCAGGGTTGTCAAGGTAGTTCCTCGCCATCTCGTCATTATGGCTTCAATGTAGCCCAGTTTGCAAACTTGGGGTTCCATCTTTCTGGTGGTGGTGGTATGGGGGGCAGCTTTTTGAGCCGTAGGCCAATGTCAATGGCTATATGGTCGCTTGTGAGGGTCTCGTGCAGCTTCCATGTTGCTTGCTCCTTTAGGGCGGAGTTTGTGGAAGGTAAGATCTAGTCTTCCTCCTTTTAGGTGAGTTGGCTCTCCACTGTTTAATAGGCACACCTCTGGGAATTCACATGATAACTGGTGTAGATGTCTTCCAGTTGTGTTTGTTTGTTGTGTAGAGTTCAGGCTTGGGTGATGTGCGTTGAAGTCCCCTCCAATTAGTGTGTTTTTCCTGTGTCGCTGCACTGAAGAGTGCTTCCCTTCGAATGTGTTTGTCCGAGCCCTGTATATGTTGTGTACTGTCAGTGTTGTGTTTGCAAGTGTGAGTTTTATGCTGAGCGATTCTACATCATCTCCGAAGGGATGTTGTCTACCTTCTTTGAGGGGATTGGTTTTGTTTTTGGGGGGACCAGGGAACCGGGTTGATTAGTCCTCTTTTAGTGTCTGTGTATGGTGTTTTGTACACTTTGTACCCTTTAAATGAAAATTTGGCGTTTTCCCTTACAAGTGTTTCTTGTAACATTATGATGTCATAGTTATTTGTTTGTGTGTGTGCTTGCAGGAATGCGTATTTATTGTTTGCACTTAGTATGTTCCACTGGAGGATTTTTATAGTGTCTGTGTCTCTGCAGTCATTTGTGTTGTTGTTGTTTCCTAACTCGTCATTTGCACTTGATGTGCCTTGACTACCAACTCTGAGGTTGGTCCCTGGCACTCTGAAGATGTACCTGGCACTATACTTTGGGATGAAACTGACACCGGGTGTATTTGTAGTGCCATTTGCACTGTGTTGTTTATTATGTAGGCATGGTGATGCAAAGAGTCCTCTGGACGTTCTTATGCACTTGTCAACGACTTCTTTAGCTATTTCCTCTGAGAAGTTTGATCCTGTGAGTTCTGCAAACTTGAATAGCATTTGCACCAGTAGATTTGTGAGGTCTTGAGTCTGTGCGATATATTTGTCTTGTTTTAGTTCTGGGCGAACTTCAAACCTGTTGCTTTGTGGGGTGGGAGTAGGAGGGTAGACTGGGTTATATGGCTTTGGGGAGCCAGGAACAGTGGAGCTAGTTTTAGGATTTGGAGTGAGGAGGATTTGTCGGGTTTCGGGAACAGGAGAGGTTAGGATGTATGTGTTGGTCGGCTTGGCCGATTCTGAGAAACTGATTTTCCTTCTAGTGTTTGTTATTTGTTTCGTTGGTGTGTGTTGGTCTGGGTGTGGTTTGGGGAGTGTTTTGTGTTCCTTTTTCTGAGTTTGAGGCTGACTTTGAGTCCTGTTGGGTCTAGGCCCTCCAGTTGCAGCAGCATAGGAACTGTGTCTTATGCTGGGGGTGTGTCTGTGTGTTTTGGGGGCTTGTTGCGACCCCCTAACTGCAGCAGCAAAGGACCTTGATCCCTGCTGGGTGGTGGGAGCTGCTGTTGTGTGTTGTGGTCTGGTCTGTGTGTGTCCAGGGAGGCTCCGAGGTGTGATTCCTTTAAGAGTGTCTATTTTCTGTAGCCTTATCGGGCATTTTCTGTTCCACGCATGGTGGTTTCCCTTGCATGCGGGGCATCTGGCATTTGTTTCTTGTCCTTTCTTAAATTTGTCTGTGCAGAGTTTTGTGGGATGTCTCCCAAACCCCCTGCATACACCACAAATGGCTTTGGCGGTGCAGGCACTGCTATGGTGTCCGTACCTCTGACAGTTAAAGCATCTCAGAGGTTCTGGTGTGAAGTCCATGGTGGGGAAGGAGCCCCACATGCCAAGGTTCAGTGACTTAGGCTGAGTTCCTTTCCATTCTACTAGGACTTTGCGGGTTGGCTGGGGTTGGGTCCTTTTGTGTGGCATCTCTCTGCTTTGATTACCCTGGGATTTTCCAGAATAACCTTGGTTTCAAATTGCCAGAGGGTAGTGGCATAATTTAAATCTGCAGGGTTTTGTCGTCAGGATTGAGGAATTTAAAGCTGGCAGGATTGTTTTCATATATTCATTTGTATTCAGGTCTGAGGGTATTGCAAACAGTTTCTCCCCTGGTAGTGGGTCTTACCTTGAACAAACTTGAACCTTCTTTCGAGGTCCTTAACGAATTCATATGCACTGGTTCCTGTTGGAGGAGTTATCAGGTATTTTCCATGTGAGGGTGAAGGTGCTGCTGGTGGTCCTTGTTTGCGTTTGTTCCTGGTGACAAGCTGGAATCCGTCATCTGTGTCCATGGCAGGGGGGTTTTCCTTGTCCTCTTGAGTGGCTGTGGTGGATTCTTCTTCGGAGGTGGAGGAGTCTAGCCGAGGTCTAACTGCTTCAGGGGCATCTGAAAAAGAGGAAGAAGAAGACGTTGTCGTTTCCGGTTTCTCAGGTGCTTCTGCAATGGTGGGTGTGGGCTGGGTTACTTGGTCCATGCTGCATTCGTCTTCGTCTATCTGGGGTGAGGGGAGAGAGAGAGAGAGAGGAGAGAGAGAGAGAGAGAGAGATGAGAGAGAGAGAGAGAGAGAGAGGAGAGGAGGAGAGAGAGAGAAGAAGTATGTGTATGTGTGTGTTGTTATATTTTTTACTTTTGCCTGAAGGGCCTAAACCTGGTTTATGAGAGACACCAGCCTATCGTTCCTGTGCTACTTGCAAATAAGGATTGCGAGAGTAGAAAGTTTTTGTCCCTTAGACCCTGCTTCAATCGGAGTTTTCAGACCCCAACGGCTACCGAATTTTAGGCAGGAGAGACTGTTAGTAATGGAAAATTATTTTAGAGAAACAGATGTCATATGAAAGTTTTCTTATAGTATTTGAGAGAGCTCTCTCAGAATTATAATTCTCGGTGTCGTCGTCAATCGCCGAAAGTTCCGCCGAAAATCGCTGGAAATCTCGCCGCTATCGTCGACTGGGATGGCGCTATCGCTCGCTGTCGCTCACGTTCGCCAGAGAAGGTCTCAGGAGAGATGTTACTGCTACGGAGGCCGAGCAGCAACTGCGATCTTGAAGCGGTGTCCGTCCTCGTTTATATTTGGAGTTGACAGCAGGGGGTCTGCCCCATGCTGATCTACTATTGGCTGGTGGCGGTAGGTCTTCGTTTTCATTGGTGGCTTGAACCGGGTCTCAAGCCACTTTCCATGCGTTGATGGTTGCGATACTGTAAGTCCTGCAGCCGCCTAGACCTCCTTAGCGGCGCGGTTACGTCGATGGGCGTTTCGCTATGCTGCGGGACGTCACGGCTAACTTGATTATGATTGGCTGCGGGAGTATCTCGTTCGGGGGCGTCGTCTTCCGTGGAGTTGTCGTGCTCGGTGGTGTCATTGTTGGTGGCAGGTCTTCTCATATCATAGGGAGGAGAAATTCTTCCTGGCGTCGTATTAGTGTAGGTCTTACTTGCTGATGAGAAGCGCCATCCACAGGCGTACCGACGGGCATCAGGGGCCTTCCCGATGATCTTAGTGTTTTGGATGATCACATCCCGGGAGGTGGCCTCTTGATGTTTGGTGCGTGCGTGATTTTTGATAGCCCCCTCTTGGGCGTGGCACGAGAGTCTCTTCGACAGGCGCATGGTAGTCATACCAACGTAGGCGCCACTGCAACCGCGGACTGGGCGGGATGTATACTGGTACACACATGCGTCTGCTTCAGGGGGTCTCGTACCTGTGGAGAGGGGTTATTTTTCATAATAATAAGGTCGCGCGTCCTCCGATTCTGGTAGTAGATATTGGTCGATATTTTTTGGTGTCGTCGGTCGGGGATACATTTTCAGAAATAATTTTCTTGACTGAGTCCTCTTCTTCACGGTAATGTGAGCTCATGAAGGCTTTATAATACAGCTTGATATTATCCTGGGGGCGGGGTTGCGGGCTCTCACTACCGTACCATTTCTCCAGGGCTGTACGGACTTCTCTGCTTATTATTTATTGAATACCCATTATTTACGAGTACTTGGGAGGCGCGGTCGAGTTCCTGATGAGTGTCCTGCCAGGTCGAGCAGTGGGAGAGGGCTCTCCTGCGAAGGCCCTGACGGTCGTGCTTTGATCTGGCGGGGCGCTCGCTGTCACCATTGAGGCAAAGTCCTAGGTTGGTTTTCTTTGTGTAGACGGAAGTACGGAGGCCGTCTTCCGTCTTACTCACAAGGACGGTCGAGGAAGGGAGCCGATCGTCGGTGCTGTATTCAACAGTGTAATTCAGCACGCTGCACTGCTGAAATGCCTGACGGAGGGCTTCTACCTCATTCTCGGCGTCGACTTGTACAAAGATGTCGTCGATATATCGTCCATCTCTGCGAAGGGTTGCTGCATCCTAGCGAAGACTCGTTCCTCCACGGTTCCCATGTAAAAGTTAGCGAAGAGTACTCCAGTGGGGAGCCCATCGCTACGCCGTCATTTTGGCGGTACATCTGTCCTCGGTGGGTGGAGAAAGGTGGGGCTTCTTCGTGCAGATCTCCAGCAGTGTATGGAGCGAGGCTTCGGGTATGTTGAGGGGCGCCGTCGACTGACTCCTGTAGACACGCTCAAGGATGATGTCAATGGTTTCGTCGACAGGCACGTTCGTAAACAGGGACTCTATCGTTCCAGCGAGGCGATAATCCCGGTGCCAGGGGGCGTCCTTGATGACTTCTAGGAATTCTACTGACGACTGCAGGCTGTACCGACTCGGGACGTAGGGGGTCAAAACAAAATTTGGTTAAGACTTTTAGCCAAGGCGTAAGTAGGGGCGTGGGCGTCTGGCTGATGATCGGCCGAGGGGGTTTCCTGGTTTGTGAGTTTTTATGTTACCGTATAGATAACCCAGGCTGTAGTCTCCTGTATGGGGCGGGAGATGGACAGCGTTAGTCGCAGCATTCACTACACTGATGACCCCGTTGGCCTCCTCTTGATGTCGTCTGTCGGGTTTCTTGTCAGGCGCTCGAACTTGCTCTCGTCGGACAAAATGGCATCCGCTTCTCGTGGTATTCAGCATGTCAATCAAGACGAAGGCTGCCGTCTTGTCCGCGGCGCCGCACCGTGATGTTCTCCTTCTCCTTCAGTTCCTTCGCCGCTTTCTCATCTCCTTGGTGAGGATCCCGCTGGAGTGCGAGCCCCTCTCCGTAAGGGCTTCAGCAAGTAGGGAGGGGTTGAAGGCGTCGGTAGTTCTCAATGCTCCGAGCTTCGAGCTGCTGGATGGAGTCGAGGAGCAACATCGATTTCGAGTCTCTTGTCGTGAGGTCTGGGTCTCGAAATGAAGTGGCAATTAAGACCCAGCTTCAGAAGGGCGTCTTGATCGGGGGTGGGTCGTAGTCAGTAAGGTTAATGTATCCTTGGGTTCGTTCAGGGACGCGGAGTTTTGCCGCCGTTCAGGGAAATGAGCTTACGAAGGGCACCTCTCATCCGTTGCTTCATGTCGTCCTCCTGAAGGCGGGCGAGGCATCTCTCGATGTTCCAGGGGTACATTGGCACATCTCCGCGGGGTTGTCTTCTTCAAGGGTGGGTGTCACGTTCAGGATTATCGAATTCAGTGTTGTCCAATCCATGACTACCTTCTTCTCGAAGGGCACCAGGACGTGCTGCTATAGGTTCCTCTCCTACTCCACTGGTGCCAGGGCTGCTTCTCACTCTCTCCCACTCCTGCCGCAGTCTCTTGGTTCTCATTCTGGAGAGCACGCAGTTCGGTAGTCTTGATTACTATTTGCCACTGTAGGAGGGATTTTCTAAAGCTCCTGGTGTCCTCATTATTTCTTGCTGACGGGTCGTGTAGCCGAATATTAGTGTACTTAGGAAGCAGACCCTCTCTCAAGCATACTTGCTGAAGCCCTTACGAGAGGGGCTCGCACTCCAGCGGGATCCTCACCAAGGAGATGAAGAAAGCGGCGAAGGAACTGAAGGAGAAGGAGAACATCACGGTGCGGCGCGCGGACAAGACGGCAGCCTTCGTCTTGACTGACACTGCTGAATACCACGAGAAGCTGGATGCCATTTTTGTCCGACGAGAGCAAGTTCGAGCGCCTGACAAGAAACCCGACAGACGACATCAAGAGGGAGGCCAACGGGGTCATCAGTGTAGTGAATGCTGCGACTAACGCTGTCCATCTCCTGCCCATACAAGGAGACTACAGCCTGGGTATCTATACGGTAACATAAAAACTCACAACCAGGAAACCCCCTCGGCCGATCATCGCCAGACGAGCCCGCCCCTACTCGACGCTTGGCTAAACGTCTTTAACCAAATTTTGACACCCCCTACGTCCCGAGTCGGTACAGCCTTCAGTCGTCAGCAGAATTTCTAGAAGTCATCAAGGACCCCCCTGGCACCGGGATTATCGCCTTGCTGGACGTGGAGTCCCTGTTTACGAATGTGCCTGTCGATGAAACCATCGACATCATCCTTGAACGTGTCTACAGGAGTCAGTCGACAGCGCCCCTCAACATACCCAAAGCATCACTCCGTACGCTGCTGGAGATCTGTACCAAGAAGGTTCCTTTCTCCACCCACCGAGGACAGATGTACCGCCAAAATGACGGCGTAGCGATGGGCTCCCACTGGGGGTACTCTTCGCTAACTTTTACATGGGAACCGTGGAGGAACGAGTCTTCGCTAGGATGCAGCAACCCGCAGATAGGACGATATATCGACGACATCTTTGTACAAGTCGACGCCGAGAATGAGGTGGAAGCCCTCCATCAGTCATTTCAACAGTGCAGGGTGCTGAATTACACAGCTGATTACAGCACCGACAATCGGCTCCCTTTCCTCGACGTCCTTGTGAGTAAGACGGAAGACGGCCTCCGTATAACTGTCTACACAAAGAAGACCAACCTTGGACTTTGTCTCAATGGTGACAGCGAGTGCCCCGCCAGATTCAAAAAGCACGACCGTCAGGGCCTTCGTCAGGACAGCCCTCTCCCACTGCTCGACCTGGCAGGACACTCATCAGGAACTCGACCGCGCCTCCCAAGTACTCGTAAATAACGGGTATTCAAATAAATTAATAAGCAGAGAAGTCCGTACAGCCTGGAGAAAATGGTACAGTAGTGAGAGCCCTCAGCCCCACCCCCAGGATAATATCAAGCTGTATTATAAAGCCTTCATGAGCTCACATTACCGTGAAGAAGAGGACTCAGTCAAGAAAATTATTTCTGAAAATGTATCCCCGACCGACGACACAAAAAATATCGACCTAATTATCTACTACCAGAATCAGAGGACGAGCGACCTTATTATGAAAAATAACCCCTCTCCACAGGTACGAGACCCCACCCCCTGAAGCAGACGCAAGTGGTGTACCAATATACATGCCCAGTCCTCGGTTGCAGCGGCGCCTACGTTGGTATGACTACCATGCGCCTGTCGAAGAGACTCTCGTGCCACGCCCAAGAGGGGGCTATCAAAAATCACGCACGCACCAAACATCAAGAGGCCATCTCCCGGGATGTGATCATCCAAAACACGAAGATCATCGGGAAGGCCCCTGATGCCCGTCGGTTACGCCTGCTGGTAGGCGCTTCTCATCCAGCAAGTAAGACCTACACTAAATACGACGCAGGAAGAATTTCTCCTCCCTACGAGTATGAGAAGACCTGCCACCAACAATGACACCACCGAGCACGACAACTCCACGGAAAGACGACGCCCCCGAAACGAGATACTCCCGCAGCCCAATCATAATCAAGTTAGCCCGTGACGTCCCGCAGCATAGCGAAACGCCCATCGACGTAACCGCGCCGCTAAGGAGGTCTAGGCTGCTGCAGGACTTACAGTATCGCAACCATCAACGCATGGAAAGTGGCTTGAGACCGGTTCAAGTCCACCAATGAAAACGAAGACCTACCGCCACCAGCCAATATAGATCAGCATGGGGCAGACCACCTGCTGTCAACTCCAAATATAAACAGAGGACGGACACCGCTTCAAGATCAGTCCACCCTCAGCTTCCCAGCCCGAGGATGTCTGGCAGCTCCAGACGAAAGCTCGCTTGCTTCAAGAAAGAGAGAGAGAGAGAGAGAGAGAGAGAGAGAGAGAGAGAGAGACATATATATATATCGTTAATGACTTTGATAACTATGGTATCATAGTTTATCTGTAAAATTCAAATATATACACCAATTTTGACTCTGTATTTGATCATGACCTCCATAGGCGCTCTACTAGCCTGTCTAAGTAGCACGGAGTCGCTATTCGGAAAATAGAGAAGAATCTCTACAAGTGTAATGCTGCTGAAGTAGCCATTACTTTTAATAAAGTATGCTTGAGAGAGGGTCTGCTTCCTATTATTATTATTATTAGTATTATTATTATTATATTATTATTATTATTATTATTATTATTATTATTCAGTAGTTGAAACCTATTCATGTGGAACAAACCCACCACAGGGGCCACTGACTTGAAATTCAAGCTTCCAAAGAATATGAAGGTGTTCATTTGGAAGAAGTAAGAGGGAGTAAAGGGAAATGCAGAAAGAAGAGATACCACTTATTAAAAAGAAAAAAATAAAAAACAAATAAGTAGATATGATTTTTATAGTTACTTATATTACTTGAAAGTAATTTAATCATTATTTTTTGGTATTGCGAGATTATTTTATGATTTAGAAAAATGAAGGGAGATCTTCAGCTCACTCAAGTTATCTTTTGGACGATCCAGAATATTCCAGAGCCTTTGACTTCCATTTCCAGGCATTTTGACTTCGTGAGCGAAGCACTTGACTCGCAGTCAATAAATGGATCTGAGATCATCACTAATCTCACTGCCCCGTAGGGTGGTGGTGCTTTCAGTGTGCCTCACGAGGTGCACAGTAGGCGTTACTAAAGTAAGCTTTTTTATGCAGTATGTTAGCGATAATTTTCTTTAGTTTTACTCGTGATCAAATTTGAATATTTTATCAATTAAAAGATACAGACAGATATTTTTTAATTTTACTTGTAATCAGATTTTAAATTCTCAAATAGAAGATACAGACAGATGCACACACACACACACACACACTTACACACACACACACACACACACACACATATATATATATATATATATATATATATATATATATATATATATATATATATATATATATATATATATATATATATATAAATACATGTGTTCAGTCCCTCGTTGGCCGAGTAGATTTCGTGCTTGGCTACCAATCCGGTGGTCCGAAGTTCGATTCCCGGCTCTGCCAACGTGGAACAAGAGGAATTTATTTCTGATGATAGAAATCACATTTTCTCGATAAATGTGTTCGGATCCCACAATAAGCTGTAGGTCCCGTTGCTAGGTAACCAATTGGTTCCTAGCTACGTAAAAAATATCTAATCCTTCGGGCCAGCCCTAGGAGAGCTGTTAATCAGCTCAGTGGTCTGGTAAAACTAAGATATACTTAACTTTAACTACCTGTGTGTGTTTGTGTCTGTGTGTCCGGTGTGAGTAGGTGTACACACACACACAGTCGGATAAAAGCTCGCTCAAGGATTAGCGCGTAATAGATATCAACTCACTATCGGAGTTTTTTTCCAGAATTGTCAATTATTTGTACATCATCAAAATGACAGATTCTGAGCAAGTGGGCGTTACGGTTAATGGAACATTTTTTATTTCTCTGGACAGAGAAAAAAAATGGAAATAAAAAGGGTATGGATATGGATTAGCGTCAGCATTATCGAGAATGAGCAAATGAACTTGATTTGGTAAATGTTTAAAAATAACAAAATTTTATTTTAATCTCGTTAAAATGCTTTGTGTACCCTTGAGCGAAGTGGAATAATGTATAGGGATATTGACGTGAATATAATGATTTGTTGTTCGGAAGACATTACTTATGTAAACAGTAGGTATTACTTAAGGTTCTTAGCTGCAACTCCTTTCGCTCCTTTTACTCTACCTCCGTTCATATTCTCTTTCTTCCATCTTACTTTCCTCAGCCTTCTCCTAAAAGTTAATTCATGGTGCAACTGCTTTAAGGTTTTCCTCCTCTTACGCCTTTCAAACCTTTGTACCGCCAATTTCCCTTTCAGCGCCGAATGACCTCATGGGTCCCAGTGCTTGGCCTCTGTCCTAAATTCTATAATCAGTTCAATTCAACAGTTTATTTCTTAATAAATCCTACTCGTTTGTGCTTGTGGGCGTGTCCGTTTTAGTATGATTTTGGGCGTTCATATGGGTGGTAGAGGCAAATCCTATTCGTGCTTGTGGCGTGTCTGTTAAGAGAAAAATAATGCAAAATGGATTGAAGAGGATTTATCTTTTCGAAAAATTTTTTTATTCATTCTTAATAAAACTGTAGCTTTTCCTTTCGTTATCAGGAAGTCTACTTTATAAAACTGAGTCATACCCATTTCACCTTTCAGAGCATCAACATTATTTCAGGTTTCGCGGGTACCCCGCGGAAAAACGGGGGAACTTTATTGAACATTGTTCAGTCGCGGTTCCTTCTTTTTAAGCGAAGTTTGACCCAAAAGTGGCTGCTAGCCTCCTTCCTCAACTTTGGTGTAAAAAACGAAAACTTCTTTTTGAAACGGGTTTTTGTCCCAGCATGGAAATTTACTGCGCAACACGGATTCAGAGCCTTTCTTTGCTCTTTGCTAATTTTTGGTTCTGCTTTTTTTTTTTTTTAAGTTTTCTGTAAAATAAAACTTTTGAGATGGCTTTTTGCCCGTTCCTTCCGCCCTCTGACCTTAAAGACCACTGAGGCCTAGAAGGCTGCAAATTGGGTATGTTGATCATCCACCTCCAATCATCAGACAGACCAAATTACAGCCTTATATCAGTTTCTTCATGCCCTCTTTTTAACCGCGACCAGTTATTCATAAATTTACTACAAGTCTTATCTCTCTCTCTCTCTCTCTCTCTCTCTCTCTCTCTCTCTCTCTCTCTCTCTCTGTCATAACCTTACTTTATAAAAAATTAATAAAAATCCCCCTTGATGGACTAGCATTCTCAAATGGTAGTTTAATTCAAGATCCTTTGAAATATTATGTTCCATGTAGTGAACTTTGCACCTCCTGTCCAGAATGAATATAATTCCTGTCTAAAAAATTTCGTCACAATAGATACGACCCTTGAAGGTCGCCCCATTGCGAAGAGATGACATCACAAGATTAATTTCCTCGTCCCAGCATATAAAACCAGGCATCCATATCCCTCTCATGCGAATAGAACTGACGTAATTGTTTATGTACTGCGTTCATTATCGTTTAGCTATTTTGCGACATTGCAGGCACCTATAAATGCAGTGAATATTCACAGCGCGCATCATGGGTGATGTCAGGGAATTTCATAATGTTAGTAACACCATCTATTGACTGGATTTGAAGTTACAGTATTTGCGAAGTTTCTGTTAACGATTTTGTCCTTGTATTTCCGTTCCATAATAGACTTGGAAAAAGAAATTTTGTATTTTCTTTAGTCACGTTATAATCACCTAGCCGTGCACTAGGGTAATCCTCGACCCTTGGGGAAACGGTGCATGACCTTAAACAATCCCGGAGCAATTACTGCACTTTTTGAAAATACTTGAACTATTATCACAGGTTCCCGTTGTTACATTGAAGTCAAGATACGTTATATAAGTGACTCTGAATCCGAAAATTCAAATTGTGTATTATCTAGCGTATGATAAATGTCATAGAGACCCATGAACAGTGACTTGTGTTATGTACTGTGTTGTAAGGTTTATTTTTCTTGAGCAATTGCTGAGGTATTTATTCGTAACAAGACATTCGGTGATTTATTTTGGTAATTGATATTAAAAGGGTGTCAGACAGATAAGTTACTTAATATTTTTGTTTTCGTTATTTATTTCCTTATTTCAATAATCTATCTTTAAATTCATAATCCATAGTGGTGTTAATATATTAAATTTTGTAATTAAACATTATTTCTAAATTTCTGAATTTGTTTTTATACCATACCTATCACAAATAAGCAGTGCTATCTCTTTACCATGGAAAAATGTCTTCGGAATTCCCTGACATTAAGTGGTGTGCTCACCAGGGCTAATTTAAATATTTTCCTTGTTAATAGTGGCCTGCGTTACTTTGTGATTGGTTTGGTGATTAGTAAATTTTCTATTACAAACATATGAAAGTGCAGTTAATTGGTGTGTGGAAATTGTATTTTGAGTGTGTGGGGCATTTAAGAATTCGGCCGGGGAAGGTCGCAAGTGGGAGACTTCCGATAGTTAATTAAATGTAAAACCGAATTCTTGAAACAGTGTCCGGTAACAGTTGTTACGTAGAGTCCAGCTGACTCTAGAGATATACTGGTTTGATAATTTTTAAAGTTATTGTTTTGTACTTTATATTTATTTTTATTAAAACTTTATTGTTGAATCTGGATGCTTGGTGAATGGTTACGGTTGTGTAATGAAAGTGTGTGATTGTCCTTTATTCATAGAATAATTATTTCTAGTACAATTCAGTTTCTGCTTATTGTCATTGTGTAACAGGTATCTTTAAATGTTTCTTAAATTAAGTTGCTTGTAGGTAATGGTTAAGATGGATATTGTAAAATGGTGAGTCTTAAATTCTGGAAGGATGAAGGTTTGTCCATGTGACTCTCAGATGAAGCTCTTTTGAACTTTATAGAGAAGAAAATCAAAGATAGTGATGAGCGTCATAAAAAGACATGTGCTGAAGAGAAGAACGGGCTCTGGAAGATTAAATTCGAAGAAAATGAATAAGCAGAGGGCACATGAACTTGAGTTGCAAAAGGTCAGAGGAGCAAACATCTAACACCCCACCCTAGCCATGACAGTTGCTGTGGATACTACTAGACCTCTTCCTTTTGTGATACTGAGATATCACCGCCTACCTAGTAAGGTTTGAAAAGGTTAGCAGTTTCTCTCAACTGGGATCGGAACTCTTGGTCAGTTCAGTTAGCATCACTTTTAAGAGGTAAGGCATTAAATATCTACACGTCGCTCTCAGATACGTTACGAGTGACTATGCATCATTGAAGGAAGCTCTTTTGAAAGGATTCAAGAAGACTAGTGAGTGGTACAGGACAGCATTTAAAACGTGCAAAAATAAAAAAGGATTCCAAGATGCACATTTGAACAATATTTGAATATATTATTTCGAAAATTTGACTTGTGGATAAATAGTTCTTAGGATAACTAAAGACTACAAAGATTTGAGAAACATTATAGTCTGTGAATCAGTTCATGTCTACTTTACCTAAGGAAATGCGTCTTTTCCTTAAGGAGCGTAAACTAGAACTCCAGAGGATTATTCATCGTTTGGCAGACACATATGCTTCAGCACACAAATGTTATCCTAAGATGAGCAGAGAAGTCCTTTAGGCACAATGCTAATGTATCTAGTTCCAGTGACAAGATCATGTGAGGTGAGAAAACCAGAGAAACTAATTCGTTGTTTCGTCACGTCCAGGTAAGATTTCATGTTACGGTTGTGGTCAGAGTGGACATATTTCAAGAAACTGTCCTAACAAGTTATCTTCTCTTGAGATAGGACAAGTTCTGGATAACACGGAGTATGTGGACCTATGGTAATGTGGAATAGTGAATGGTACTA
>NC_061098.1:26701876-26710900 GCF_015104395.2 Macrobrachium nipponense | reverse complement strand
GTCGAGTTACTTTTTCAATAACGAATATTTTCAAATTAATCATCATAAATATGTAAAAAAAAAAAAAAAAAAAATATTGATGTTTACTACTTATTTAAAAATTAGCCAAGAGCACGCTTCTGTCATCTTTCTTACCCAAACAGCTGTTTACGCCTGGCTTGTTGTTGATGAGAAATCGTGTTTCGATTGTTGTGATAAAAAGTGCTCCAGCGTTTGTGGGTACAAGTGGTGTGCGGATTTATCACAGGAAATGGAAAGTTTGTTGACACAAGCGACTCCGTAAACATCGAGATGGCGTCAATCTTCGAAACATTTTTAGTTGTAAGTAAAAATTTCTAAAGCGTTTTGGTGAGATTTCCACTGCGTGGGCGCCATTTTCAGTACCCTCTGTTTAAATCTTAAAAATTTGGCCTTAATTCTAACTTTGGAGAAAAATACTTACTTCGAAAGGAGAGTAGAGGTCTTTAGCTCCGTTTCTCACCAACAACAAGTCGCGACTGATGCCCATCTCGGGTGTCAGGACGCGTTATAATGTACTTTTTCGGAGGGTGGCTTGCATTGATTGTAGGTGGCCTGCTTGGCCTGCTGTGATGTTCTACCCTACTTCGAAAGGAGAGTAGAGGTCTTTAGCTCCGTTTCTCACCAACAACGAGTCGCGACTGATGCCCATCTCCGATGTTATAATGTACTTTTTTTGGAGTTGTACACGTTGATCGTATATGGTCCACCCCTGTACCATGCGGTTTTTTTACCTAATGTCCATCTCTGGTGTCAGGATGTGTTAAAGTACTTTTTCTGCAAGGTGGGTCAACGAGCGCGCAAGATGGCCGCAGCTATTCCACTTGTTTGTTTACCCAAGCCTAGTAGGCTACATAGGTCGGTACTAGGCTAAATTCAATGTATCCATACCTAGCCTAGGTTTAGCCCAACTACTGAGCTAGCTAATAGGCCTTAAATTTGACTATAATAGCTACCCATTAGGACATAAATCATAAAAGAATATGGTATATTAAACTAACTAATGACATAAAACTATTAATGGTTAAGCTTTAAAAATGGCAGTAGGCGCAGGGTATTTTAACCCACGGTCAAGTGCCACTCCTCTTATTTAGCCTTAAATCTATGTCTAAATCACATAAATCAAGACTCACCTGCTATTTTAGCCCTTTTGTAGAAAACATCTACTCTTCTCTTCACCTTTTTACCCATTTTGACATAAAATTATTAACGATTTCACTGTAGGTCTTAATATCACGTGGGATACAAAAGTAAACAAACCCCCGAATTCTCATCACAAGAAGGGAAGAAGAAGATGACCAGATGTCGTCGTCGTCTTGTAAATTAGTCACAGAATTTAGGGATTTACAACTTATTTGGGGGAACAACTAAGAATAAATAGAAGGGGAATAGAAGAAAATGAAGTTATTAGAATAAGTCCATTTTAAAAAGGACTATTAAGTAGATTGACAGAGTTTATGAGACTTAATCCAAAGAATATTTTTGTTTAGTTGCGTTGGTGATGTAACCTGTACAACAGTTCATACACGTAACTGTGTTTGTTCTTCAATTCTCACAGTTGCATTTCGCTTATTTATTACTTCATTTACTCTGTCAATCTACTTAATAGTCCTTTTTAAAATGATGGCCGAAGACCTGTCCGCAGTCAATCCAAACTCCCTTTGTTTTGTGTTTGTTCTGAGTAAAACGTGACCACAACGAACAAAGCAAGTATTGCAACATTGATTTACTTTTTTTTGCATATCTAGGGCATATATAAGAAATGGCAGGATCTAGGAGTAACCGAGATAGCGTAGGTGGAGTTGATAACCGTGCTAGACCTCACCAAAATTCAGGGGACACGTGCCCACAGTGTAGAAGGGAAGTAGGTAGGCAACAAAAGGCGTTAGAATGCGACAAATGTAGGGAATGGTTTCATACGAATTGCGCCAATATCACTAATGATCAGTATGCTGGGATTCAGAGAGCTGTAGATATAATAAAATGGTATTGTGCAGATTGTAGTAAGTGTCAGGACCAGAAGGATACAGAGATCAAAGAACTCAGGGAAGAGAACCAAACGCTTAAAGGTAGACTTCTGCAAATAGAAATAACCCTTAAGGACTTTAAGGACATTAAAGAGTCCCCTAGTCAAAGACATAAAGGATGAGATTAAGGACATTAAGAAACCTAGCAAAAGACATAAAGGAAGAGATCCTCAGCAGCAGTAGAATAAGGGAAACAACTTCAGGAAGAAATAAGAGAGGCCCAGGACAAAGACAGAAGGAAGGAAAACCAAAACCTATTATTCAACCTGCCAGAGCATATAGCAGGAGAGGAAACAGAAAAACTTGAAGCTAGATGAAGAGAGGTGCAAAGAAAATATTCACAAAAGAACTTAACCTTAATAAAGATGAATGGAATATTAAAGATGTAGTAAGGTTAGGTAGGCCACGACTGCAACAAGGTCAAAACAATGAGGCGATAGGCAGATCAAGGCCCAGACCACTTCTATGAAAACTCAGCCATGAGAGGGAAAAGTGGAACATATTAAAAAGTTCCAGACTGCTAAGGAATGCAAGAAGGATATTTACAAAAAAATATCTCTAGTTCCAGACATGACTGCTAAAGAAAGAGAAAAAGATAGCATATTAAGATCCGAATTAAAGAAAAAGCAGGATAACAAAGAGGAAGGATGGTTCATAAGTAAGGGAGAGCTGAAGAGAAGAGAAAAACTTCAGACGACCAGAATGCTCTAAAAAGGAAGTCCAGAGATATAGATAGAAACAAAGAATCGTTAGAAGTGTAAATGAGTTAGAGGTAGGAAAATGTTAAGTAGATAGAATTGTAAATAATTTAGAGATAGGGAGTAATAATATTTTTAGGAGTGTAAATAAATTAGATTTAGGAGAAAATAGAATATCTAGTAGTAATGTTAAGAGCTCTGAGGGAGGAAGTAGAAGGGAAATTAGTTTAGGGCAGGTAGGTGTAGGAAGTAACTTAGTAACAATCTTAGACTATTAGACCTAGAAGAAAAAAGTGGTTTGCAAAAGATAGATAAAGGGTTAGATGGTAGAAGCAATTTTGTAAATAGAGAAAGCGAAAGAAAAAATAGGGAGCAAGACAGAAGATATATCAAGAAATCTTGAAATAAAGCTTATAAACACCCAAGGACTGACAAAAGCAAAAATAATCGAGCTAGTGGAGATAACAAAAGAAAACACAATATGTGCATCACAGAAACACACCTTAAAACATGCAAAAATTACTATTACCCAACAAGCATCAGAGTGGTAGACTCAATGAGAGATGAAGATGACACCAAAGGAGGAGGCCTACTTTAATAATGTACAGAAACAAAGGAGAGATCCAGATAGAAAAAGAAAAGTCAGAACACAAAGACATTCTTATAGTAAAGGTTAATTATAGAACAAACAATATTCAACATAATTCTGGTCTACATGTCAACTAGTGATAAAGAAAGAAATAAACGAATAATAAACGCCTTACATGTAGCCATAGAAAAATCCACAAACCTGCCTATGATGGTCCTTGGGGATTTCAATGGGCATTTAGGTTTCCTAGGGACACAAGAAACTTGACCAAAATGGAAAATATGTTATGGACTTGATGGAAAAATATGATTTAACGCTATTCAATGGAGATCCCAGCTGCAAAGGGGAGATAACCTGGAGTAGAGGAGATCAGAACAGTGCCATAGACTTGCCCTAATCAACCAAAAATATGTATAAAAAAAAAGATAATGTATGGAGATAGACGAGGGAAAATATGAATATGATCTATCAGACCATCACCTCATAAAGGTCCAATTCAAAATGAACACTAAAGTAAGGAAAACATTCAGAAATGAAACAAAAGAAATCAAATATTTGAAAGTTACAGAAGAGTCTACCAGGAAATATCTGAATATATAAAGTATAAAGTAAGCCAAAAGACAGAAAAGGGAGATCTAACCCAGTTGGAAGAAACAATGAGTGAAGCAAAAACAAATAAAACTTAGAGAAGATAATCAAAAGAAGAGTTAAAGACAGAAAAGCAAGAAGAAATAGAACCAGTATGGGTCACCAAAGAAACAAAGAAAGAAATAAGCCAAAGAAGGGTATATAACAAATTAAAAAGGAAAGCCACAAGTATAGAGAAAGAAGATATATGAAAGAAGCATATCTTAAACAAAAACAAAAAGTACAGATAATAATAAAGAAAGCATCTTAAAAACAAAAAACAAAAGGTACAGATAATAATAAAGAAAGATATGAAGAATATGAAGAAAAGATTAGAAATGAGATAATGAATGATAAAACAGACACAGGAAAATCTGGGAATATAGACATGCTGAGAGGAAAGACCACATCAGAAAAAGAATGGATAAGAATATTCGATGAAAATAAGCAAGAGATGAAGGACGAAACCCTAGGGAAAGAGCTGGTAAAAGGAAAATGGGAAACATACCCAAAAAAGAAGAAAACAAATAGGAGAGATATGGAAATGAAAGCAAGAAAGAACAGTACAAACATGGACATGGAAGCAATAGTGAAAAGATTAGGACAGCAGATGAAATGCCATATATCTTTAAGAGAACATATGCATGGAGTGTATGACCAAACAGAGACAGAGATTAGACCCATGGAAGAAATCACATAACAGAAGAAGATGTAAAAAATCAACTTGAGAAAATGAAGACAAAAAAAGCACCAGGACCAGATGGAATGAAGCCAGTACTGTTCAAATTACTCTTACAAAGTAACAACCTCCAAAAAGAATTGGCAGAATGTTTAAATGAAATACTGAAGGGCAGGAAAACGCAGAAAAGCTGGTTTAAGTAAAAACAACACTCACGCCCAAAAAACAAACCCCACAGTCAAAGATCTAAGGCCAATTGTCTCTAACAAATGCATCATATAAAATCTTCATGGGCGATCCTGAGAACCAAAATAGAAAAAACATATTAGAAATATAGGAAAAAATGAATGAACTGCAAATCCTCCGGCTTTAACCGCACAAAGGAGAGGAATCGATAATTTATATATCTTACAATACTGCATACAAGAAACTTACATAAGAAATACCCATTATTTGTAGTATCAATAGACTTCCAAAAAGCATTTGACTCAGTTAATAGGAAAAAGCTCATTGAGGTCATGATGAAATACAGACTACATGCGGAAGTAATAAATACAGTTGCAAAGATATATACAAATGATGTAACAAGCCTATGCCTTAACAATATAGAACAAAAAGAACTAAATGGAATAAGACAGGGATGCAATGGCTCAACCATATTCTTTCTATTAATAACGTACCTGATATAGAAAAACAGAAAAATTAGAAAATACAACAGAAGGTTTCAGAAATGAAGTAATAAGGATAGTGGCACTACTATATGCAGACGACGGGTTAATACTAGGGCACACACTAGAAGAAATAACAAAATCAATAAAAACCCTTATGGAAATCGCGGGTGAATGTGGCCTAAACATAAACAAGGACAAGAGTAACATACTAATATATAACGACTGGTTACAGTATCGATGATGTGGAGAATATGGAGCACATAGAAAGGAATAAAAATAGTTAAGAATATTAAATACCTAGGAGAACAATCAACAACATGAAAGACTGCTTCAGAGAACAAAATAAATAAAAGAGGGCCCAAATTAAAGCAAAGCAGATGGCAATATGGCTAATGCAGTCATCAATAAAAGCTGTAGCAGGGTGTAAAAATAGGCAAAAAATTGTACTGGAAAGGAACTAGCGATGCCTTCATTCATGTATGCAATGGAAGTCATGAAACTTGACAGTAAAACAATAAATGAATTGCAGAAGATAGATAATAAAGTATACAGAGCAATATTGAAAGCGCCAAGTTACACAGCAAGTTGTGCGTTAAGATCTGAAATAGGGGCCTCTTCCTGCCAATCTAGAGATATGAAGAATAAACTTTTCTACCTGAAACATACACTGAAGAATGGTGGAAATAGGCTCCTATATGAGATAACAATGGATCAGTATGAAAACAAAAAAAAAAACCCTGGATAATGCAAGTAAAAGAGTATATGAAAGAACTAAATATAAACTTAAGTAAAATTGAAGCAGTTAAAGACAAACAGTTAAGAGAAATAATAAACAATTGGGACAGAAAAATATGGCAGAAAGAAATGAATGAAAAGTCAACATTAAGAATCTACAGAAAATATAAAGAAAACATAAGAGAAGAAATCTGGTATGATAACACCAGATCAGTAGGGCCAGACTAGGTATACTAGGATTAAATGATAGAAATAGGATAAAAGGAGAAGATACAAAATGTTTATACTGTGAGGAACAAAATGAAAATTTAGAACATTTCTTACTTTACTGTCCAGCATACAATGAAATTAGAAATAGATATAGCTTTATGCAGCAACCATATCAAGAAAATAAAGAGGAATTAGTAGCAAATATAATCTTATTGGTAGTACTAATGAGGGAGGAAGTGGAGAATCGGAAAGATTTTATAAAAGAAATGTGGTATTTCAGAGAGAAGAAGCTCAAGCAAACACAAACAAAGGAGGAATAAAAGAAGCAAGGGAGCCGTTTCAAAGGCATATCCCACCCACTACTACTACTACTACTACCACACTTTTGGTTAATATTTTTATTTTATTTTGCATGTTCTGATTTGTTGACTATTAAGAATTTACTCTCATTTCCAAAGAAAATCATTGATACGTAAGTATCTGGACTGTGGACATAATTCTCGCTTTTTGCTGTTGTTCTAATGCTTACACTGGCATCAGTTTTCTGTAGTCCATAACTTTTCTTTCCATCTACTGTTAGATTGCCTGAACTTAGTTAACTGTCTTATTTTGAAGTTAAGTTCCGCCTATCACTCCTATACTACTGGATAATTCACGTCATACAATAACTAGGTGACTAGCCTAGACAGCCAAGGAAACTTGAGAGTCCTGCCTTTTCTTATACTAAGATACAGCATAAAATGGAAAAGACGATAGACTAAACTAAAAGATTTCTTAGATCTGAGTCATAGACTTCCGCTCAGCCTGCGCAGTATGTATAGTGACTCATAGTGATTTGCATAATGCAGTTTGAAAAATAGAACAACTGTCAAAAAAATCCAAAAAGCTACTCCAAAAAGATAGATATTTCCTTAAGATATTTATATATCAAACCCTCGTTAACCCAAACCTAGTAATCTGACTTTACATATGAATTAAGTAAAATCTTAGCTAACCACAAATCTAATAATGTTTTAAACAAAAGCACTGAGAAAGGAAGGTCATTTGAATTTGATCCCAGAGTCTTGTAAAAAAAAAAAAACAATGTATTACAGGACACTGGCGTTTAAAAAGCCTATATTCAATTCTCTCTCTCTCTCTACTCTCTCTCTCTCTCTCTCTCTCTCTCTCTCTCTCTCTCTCTCTCTCTCTCTCTCTCCTGCATGTCCATGTGTGTGCAAGTGTAGTAGTATGTGTCTCAGCATAAATCTTCAGCAAACAACATTAGAGTTACTTTAAAAACAGCACTAAAAGAAGCTAATAAAAATGCATTATGTGCAAGAGGATGAGAAACGAAGAAAATTAAAATAAAACAGAAAATAATGAAAATATTGATGTACTGTCACCCACTTATGTAGACATGCCTACATTATAAGACAAAGTAAATTGAAGAATTCGGGTAACAAACGTTTACAAATCAGAAACCAGATAAAGATATTACATCCTTAAAAAATAAGAAGAAAACAAATATAATTCATTCATGCAAGAGAGACTTCGAACAACACGAATCATTTGATGGTGTTCGAACAACGAAGAGAGAAACAAAAGGTAAACAACACCATAAAAGAAGGAAATAATCGAGATAAACACACAAGAACATCAGGACAAGTAAAACAACGATGGAACAAAAAACAGACAGATGAGTACTACAGAAAAATGATAATAGATAAATAAATAAATAAACCATCCCAGTGTATTCATTCATTCATCAGAGGTTTCGAACCCCGTGAATTATTTGAACCAGTTTGAATGATCATAAACGAATCTTATAGCACTCCGTGCTTTCATGCATGCATGGATGACAACACGGATGCGAGGAACGGATGAGTGCATGCGGGTACTGAGTGATGTAGCCTAAGCGTACATGAGAAGAGAGGGAAATGTATAACATGAGAGAGAGAGAGAGAGAGAGAGAGAATGTTAACTAGAATTTGAAGAACTATTTTGGGTGGAGACACGATCCGTACCTATAGTAGCTACCTACCTAGCTTCAGTGCTTCAGTATCTCTGAGAGAGAGAGAGACAGAGAGAGAGAGAGAGTGTTAATTAAATCTTAAGATCTATTTTGTCGGGAAGAAACAATCCATATAGGCCACCCAGCTTCAGTAGAGGAGAGAGAGAGAGAGAGAGACGTTTCCTAAGATTTTAAAAGCTATTTTGTCAAGGGAAACAGTCCATACCTAGCCTCAGTATCCAGGAAAATAATTCACACTTAGCCATAATAACTAGGAAAATAATTTCAGCATTTAGAAAAACAATTCATACCTAGTAGTTTCAGCATCTGAAAAATAATTCATGCATAGCTTCATTATCTATAAAAATAATTCACACCTACTTTCAGCGCGCCTAGGAAAATAATTCACACTGGTTTCAGCATCTGGGAAAATAATTCATTCGTTGCTCTAGTATTTTGGAATTTAATTCACACCTAGATTCAGTATCTATGAATATAACTGACACAACTCCAGGATCTAGAAAAATAACCTACACCTAGTTCCAGCATCTAGGAAAATAATTCACACGGTTTCACCATCTAGGAAATTCCCACCTAGAAAAATAATCAATACAAAACTCTAGTATCTGGAAAAATAGTTCACACCTACACCAATATGAAGATTCAGCATCTATAGGAAAATCAATCACACTTATTCAGCTTCTAGAAAAAATAACTCACACCTATAGCCTCAGCATCTAGAGAAATAACTCCGACCTAATTTCAGCCCATAACGAC
>NC_061098.1:26686876-26694376 GCF_015104395.2 Macrobrachium nipponense | reverse complement strand
AGGTTCAGCAGTGACGGAGCAAAGTGTCTAGGATATTCAGGATCAAGATGGGGTCTACATTCTGCAGCCACAGAGCAGTGTCTTGGATTTTCAGAGACAGAGACGCTGGGAGCTTCAGACTTGGTATTTCAGTAACGGTATATCTGCTTGAGAATTCTAGAACTGATTATAGAATTATATTTTGAGTTCGAGATCTGCTGCAATAGGCTGACGGCACCATCTGGAAATTGAAGCCTTCAGAAGGTGAGTTTACCATGAACTTCTCTGAAGTGGGATGACGTTTCATGCTTGAATTCAGACCATCAGGTTTCTAGATCATCTTATTATTCTGAAAGAAGAAACAGAAAGGAAGTGAATAACATATGTGAAACGCCTGCATACACACACACGCACACACACACACACACACACACACACACACACACCGAGTCTGACAGTGTTCTATTTGCCGATATTTTTATGAGAAATATTAAAAAAACAACTCATATATCGACTGAAATCTGAACCTGTTCACAGAGAAGTGTAGCATTATGCTAATACTTCATTGGGTCTGGCGAGGACGTGGACGGGTGCCCAATAAAAAGGTTAAGCACCCCCATCCCAAAGATACCAACCGAAGGGACAGTGGAGAGCTATAACCACAGCACCACAGCTACGCCACAGCAGCCAGCTACACCAGCGCCGCAGGTGTTCCGAATATCGATCGGGCGCCAGTGATTCAGAGACAAGTGTTCAGATCGCTGATGTGTCGAGTTGGTGGTGGTGGCGATTTGTTGGAGAAAATTGGAAGGGGTCGGGAAAATGAGGGGAGAGGGGGAGGGGGTTATTTATACCCCCTAACCACTCAGCCCCTACTTCGCCCCCTAACTTCCCACACTTCTTCATTTTGCACAGATTAATTTGGAATTTTGTCCATTTTGTTTGTTTGGTAATAATTTTTATTATGTGTTTGCGATTTGATTTGTATTTCTCTCTCTCTCTCTCTCTCTCTCTCTCTCTCTCTCTCTCTCCTATCTCTCTCTCTTTATATATATATTATATATATATATATATATATATATATATATATTATATATATATATATATATCTGTTTATCTATAAAGATGCATTATTTTTTTGTTAATTTTATGGTCTTCTCTTTCTCTCTTTCTGCACTGAATTTCTTTTCTTTTTTTTTTTCATTTTTCTCTTAAGCGTAAATTAGTCCCAACGATCTTCTCTCTCTCTCTCTCTCTCTCTCTCTCTCTCTCTCTCTCTCTCTCTTATCTTCTCAAACGATACGGGTCAGGTGTGTATGTATGTGAATGGGAAATGTTCCAAAGACGAGGAGACCTGGAGCTGTAAAGGTGGGGGGAGGGTTGGGTGATGGAGATGTAACGGATGGGGGATGGAGCTGTAAAGGGTAGGGGGAGGGGGGATGGAGATGTAACGGGGTGGGGGGAGGGGGGATGGAGATGTAAAATGGTGGGGCGGGGGACTGGTGAGAATGAGTCTTGGGGGAAAATTACAGGTAAGCAGGAGGGTGGTATACCTGGCGCAGGTGTGTGAAGGCTCTATCGATCGATCGTAGCACCGACAGATGATTAAAATAAATAAAAAGAAAAGAAATGTAAAAAAAAAAAGGATGAGGGAGAATTCGATATAAGCTCAGATGAAGACTTGGCAAAAATGACTGATAAATGTGGATAAATAAGTTTGCAGTCAATAATAATGAATAACAGTAATTGAAGTTTATTGGCAAAAGTTACAGAAAAATTACCGTTAACTGTAGATATATAAGTTGGAAGAATGATAATGAATCATAGTGACTGCAGTGCCCTGGGATTTCTTTTTATTTAAATTTATCTCCTTGAGCACGTATTACGTACGTCCGCCTTGTAGCCTCATGCTTACGTAAGCGTGTATAAATATATGCTTATGTACGCATGAGCATACGTACGTAAGTGCCTATAAATATACGCAGTTTATACGCGCGTGGATAGAGAGAAACATGCATACATAAATAAATATGTATAAGCGTATGTAACTTATACACACGTGGTACAATAATAGTAAAAGAAAAACTGGCTACATGAGGGTATATTGATTTCGACAGCCATAATGGAGAGAGAGAGAGAGAGAGAGAGAGAGAGAGAGAGAGAGAGAGAGAGAGAGAGAGAGAGAATGTGATAATTTTCTGTGTGGCGTTGACTTCCCCAAGTCAATGTTAAACTACGTAATTTTTGATGAGGACAAACCTATGATAATTAGTCTTCATGTTACTTAATAGTGCCTCAAATAACACTAAAATATCTCACAAAAATCAAGAGAGAGAGAGAGAGAGAGAGAGAGAGAGAGAGAGAGATTCTGGATCTACCCACTACCAACACTTTTAAGAAAACTGAAAAGCGTCACTTAAAGACACCAATGGCAGTCGTAGGCCCCGTTCATGAGTCTCGGAGATACGTTCAGTTGACTATTAAACCAAGTGGAAATTCGTTTAATGAACTACATGAGAAATGGAACGTCTTGCTTCTCGGAGATGTTAGAAATGATAGTGGAACAGCAATAGTTTTTATATAAGTGTCCCAGAAATGAATGCTGATTAATTATCATGTGTATTTGAACGTATTTGAAATTGAATTATAAATGCACGCACACATACATACATACACAAATACACCTTTGCTTGATAAATGTAAACAGGTTTTAAGGTATTTGTATGTTAACCGTGGTTTGACCTTACATTTAAAAACAATTGAATGCTTCTCTTAATGTAATTTCAACGCGACAGTAGAACAATAGTTGTTTGCTGCTTAACAAATGAAATAAATAATATTGTGATACAATATCCCGGTATCTTAGACTGGTCATTTATCTACTGATGTTCTTACACGTTAAAATAACATACAGGTCAACCATTTTACTTTATATCTTTGAGGACAAGATTCTAAAGGTTGTTTGGGGGTGAAAAATGTCAGGCAAAGGTGTAAAAGACGGTATTAGTAAAACATCAAATGCAAAGGTGTAAAAGGCGGTACAAGTAAAACGTCAAAGGCAAAGGTGTAAAAGACGGTACAAGTACAAACGTCAAATGCAAAGGTGTAAAAGACTGTACAAGTAAAGCGTTAAGGCAAAGGTGTAAAAGACAGTACAAGTAAAACGTCAAATGCAAAGGTGTAAAAGACGGTAAAAGTAAAATTAACCAGTAAACGAGGGGGAAGATGGGACTAGTTTAAATGTTGAAGTATAAAAGCTGATCCACTCCTCCTCCTCCTATCTCGAATATTATTGTTCGTATATTTCTAAGAAATATACGAGATTTTTTCAGTAAACCCTATGTGTGAAAGACTAATGTTGTTTCTTAGTTTGCATACCCTGCCATAAAAGAAGTAAATGTCACAACAAACGAGAAACAAACAACGCATGAAAAGTACTCACTTGGTGGATTAATCTGCTGGATTGACGAAAAGGAGAAGAAGAGATTTGCTTGTGGAGGCTGGGCCTTTTGGTTATAACTTGGGAATTCTTCTTCTTCTTCTTCTTCTGTTTGAGTCAAAGCTTCCTTTCAGCGACCATCCGTAACTCTCTTAACCGCGGGCCGTTCGAACCCAACTAAACAATTGGAGCTCTCAAACGATGCATCTGCGCCTCGTTGTGTGACGTTGGATTACCTGGTGTTTTCTGTTGCTCCCCCTAACCCCTGACACCCCCCATTTGCTCAGGTGAGCGAAGACGTGGCACCGAAAATGGCCGACGAGGCGCGAAGCGTCACGCCAACCAGGCAGGTAAGGGAGTGTTCACGTCTCCCGGACACCTGACGAGGAGGAGTCTCCGGTTCCGACGGCGAGAGCAGGAGGCTTTCTGTCTCCGTTGTTTCCCCAATCGGCTCTGCGCTCTTTTGACCTTATTCCGCCGATGCCAATTCTTCTCGAGTCTCACAGGAGAAGAGAAAGGCCCCTCTGGTACAATGAGGAGTGACGAGGACACTGGATGGAAAAGGTAGGACACAAGAGGTTTTAATCCCGAGAGCAGGGCCACGGCCACCTGTCTCGTACCTGTGGCTCTTCCGGTCAAAGCCCCGCCCTCCAACCGGTAGATCAGGGCTGGCATTGGTCAGATTTGCCCTTATCGTGATGCCATCTCTGGGAGCGTAGCAATCATTGTTTCTCTTGTCCTGAAAACTAATCTGTTTCGCTGACGCAAACACGCGAATGACGGGACCCACCACCACTACATCGACTTCCTGTTGCAGCTGTGTTTTGTTCCCATCCAAGTGGGACTTGAAAGATGGCGTCGACGTTTTCAATTGGCCTTTTAACCGAAAGTTCTGATTTTTTTTTTTCCAGGCGCACAGTATTCAGTCAATCTCCGTAGAAGCAAAATGGCCCTTACTTGACCCTTCTTTTAGGGGGCTACTTTTCAAAAAAATAGACGAAGCGGGTATCTGTTTGATCTCGATGATGTGGATCAAACAGAACCCACCATGTGGGGAGAGTACGCTTGCGCCGGAGTGGGCAGGTGTCTTCACCTGGAGTTAGACTCAAGCTAAAAACCAGTGATAATTAACCTACCCTTTCACTTGTTTTCCAAGTCCAGGACCAACTTAACTGAAAATCCTCGAAGCAAAGAAACCCTTCCTAACTATTTTAAACTTCCTGAAGCAAAAATCACTTGATAACATACTGAGAAAAGATGAAAAATGTGACCTCTAGTTGTGCAATCCGGTGAGAGTTGGCACGGAGCACATTTGTCCGTCAACACTCTCCCCGAAAACACATATGTAAACACCTGTGACAAGTGTCTCATTGTTATTCATAGGGCTTTGGTAACTTACGGCGGTGGGGAAAACGAAGTCAAAGTGAATATGAATAAAAGAGTGGAAATGACGAATGTACGACATAAGGAACAGAATGTAACAGCCTTATTCATATGACATAAAAATTGGATGAAGAAATGAAAATATGATAGGTTATTTTAAAATGGAAATGGAATGATATACCTAAAAAAAAGAGAAATTTTTGCTTACTTAAACGTGCCAGAGACTATTAGTAGATTTGAAATTTCTTCCAGATATATATATATATATATGATATATTAATATATATATATATATATATATATATATATATATATATTAAAATGAATCATATATATTTTGATGGATTCAAAAATCGTCATTTTACAAGCTACTTCAATGAATCATTATATTCACGTACTTAGATGGTTATAATGAACCATTATGAACCACAGTGGTTAAAATAAGTCATGATATACTTTGTCTAGATGAATCATTATACTACTTTTATAGTTACAATAAACCACTTTGGTGGCTACATACGGTGACAGCGTAGTTCGGCGTTTACAGTGTACTACAGTAAATACTGGAATAATAATAATAATAATAATAATAATAATAATAATAATAATAATAATAATAACAACAATTTATTTTATGTGAAATGCGTTTTCATTCTGAAACATTTTAAATCAGCGACGTGCTGAAATAAAAACATTATTTCTATGAATTCTGTTTTACGCTACACAAGCGTCGCGCTGAACGGGGCGGTCACGAAACGTGTACGAATATACATATAACTATGACGTTATAAATTTAGGCATTATAACACCAATTCACAATCCCCATATGATGAAGAGCAATTTGCATTCACGTTTTCATTTTTACTCCCCTTTTCTTGCTCGGTTCTGGGCTACCTATATAGAAGTCTACGGGTTTACTTATCCATCTCTAAATCTTTAAATCTTAATGTTGCTGAAGTTATCCCCGATGGTGACGTAAACGTGCGCATGCGCACTTCATTTTTCACATTTCCGTGCGTACTTAAATTGATTCAGTCATAGCCGTGTTACGTTAGCGACTAGCAAACACGAATACAGTAAAATAATATTTGATATATATAATATATATATATATATATATTATATATATATATATTTTAATGTATATATATATAATATATCATATATATATATATATATAGATATATATATATATATATATTATATATAATATATATATTATAATGAACAGGCGGACAGCGAGAAGACTGGAGATCATTTCTTCTTTTTATTTTGTAATATAACAGTTATTAAGTTAAAAGCAAAATAAAGACTACAAAGCGACTTGAAGCTAAAAATAAATTAAAACACTACATAATGACTCGGTGAAATAACAGATAGAAAAGCAAAAAACAACAAATAAATACTGAAAAAATGAACAAAGAAAGCTTTTTGCTGAACTTACTTTTAAGAGGTTTGGTTGTTAACTGATGGAGAACAGCTTAGTCAAAAGGCGATGTTAGAGGAATAAAAAAGGGAGAGAGAGAGAGAGAGAGAGAGAGAGAGAGAGTTGGGCAATATGTAATGGTGTGGAGGTAGTTTGGTTGTTTAAGGAAGGAGACAGTTTCTTGATGCAAAGAGATTCTAAAAGAAGTAGCGAAAGACAATCAGAAGTTTGACAGAGTATTTTGAAATGATTATACATAACGTCAGTTTTACATGAATTTGAGTGGTTCCTTGTGGGTGAAAATTCTTTTGGTTTTAAAATGCAGCCAGTGCGATAACTGACACTTCTATGGGAATCGATGCGGACTTTCAGTAAGCGTCGGGTAGATCCGACGTCATTTCCAAAATTACATTTTGGAAGTATACCTATATACAACGAAAGAACGCATCAACTCCGGAAGGTTGTCTTTGAATTTATAAAGTCTACCTATTGCTAACGGGTTATAGAACACGAATTTGAAATTAACATAGGGGTAAAAGTGCTTAGCGCTGTTGTCAGTTCACGTCTAAAGGCTGCATTTTTTACATATGGCAATGAAAAATACGTGAATTTCTCCGGAACTTGAGGACACAATATTTACAAATCTGCCAAGGAGGTCAGAAGGATAACAGTTATTCTTAAAAAATACTTTAAGAAAGGATATTTCATTGTGAAAACTATTCCAATCTGAATACAGGGAATAGGCTCTGAATAAAAAGTGTCTTTACCGAATTCAGCTTGAATGTCATAGAGCAGTTACTACAAAAGTTAAGACCCAAACCAGTGTCCTTCTTTCTCCTAAAATTGCTTGTTGGAAAATGAACTGCCGGCCATTTTCCTCTATTATTCGCTTATAACTGAATAAAGACACGCGCATCCATCTACTGTGATTGTTTAAGCACACACCTTATATATATATATATATATATATATATATATATATATATATATATATATATATATATATATATACGATCGCTGCAAATGGTCCTTTAATATCTAATTCGCTCTCCCGCGTAATTAATATATTTTCATATAATATGATAACCGAAGGGAATTATTTTTAGTTAATACGAAATTTGTTGGCTCACGGTAATGTGATATGACACACATACACACACACACACACACACACACACACATATATATATACAGTATATATATATATGTATATATATATATATATATATATATATATATATATATATATATGTGTGTGTGTGTGTGTGTGTGT
>NC_061098.1:26664376-26676876 GCF_015104395.2 Macrobrachium nipponense | reverse complement strand
TGATAACATGTCTATCTTAATCAGTCCTACTCACTCGACTTCTGTTTGGAACATGGAGATCATAGTATGTACATGACTGGTTTCATACATGTATGTCTTTGCCGAATATCACGTGGAGATTTCACGATTTTTTTGTAAAGTTACATCATATTAGAAGCTTCTAGAAAGATTGCACCTTCTTTCGCATGTCCAAAACGTTTAGAGCGTGTCAGTCTCTTGAAGTGCCCATACAAGGAGAAAGAGAACTTTATTTAAGACTTTGAATCCCTGGTGTTCAGATCTCTCTCTCTCTCTCTCTCTCACTCTTGCACGCCACTTTTGATTTAATATTAACGTGAAGATTTTAGTGTACATAATTGTTGGTCACTCATATAAATTTCATATTTGATATTTCTTAGAATTATTTAGTATTAGTTAGTGCTTTTTGTGGAATCTGAACAAAGATTGTATAAGTGTGTAACGGCGCTTTTTATTTTCATTTGAGAAATATTGTACGGTGAAATTGTGAAACAAGCTGCAGCAGAAAGAAAATTGGTACCAAGGTAATGTAATACAGTTTTTATTAGTTGTAACTAATAGTTACAATGTTTTAGAGAACTAATAGTTACAATGGTTTGAGTGAAACGATTTAAATTTTTACACATTGCAAATTTTTGTGTTTTGTGTTTGTTTCATTTTTTTCTTATTGAAGAGTTTATTTTTTGTGTATTATCCATTTTTTCTTATTGAAGTGTGTGTTTTTATTTTATGTTCTGTGTGATTGGTGCTTTTTACAGTTTTGGTATTTTCCACAATTTTCTGTGTTTTCATTTGCATTCACAATTTGATTAACTTAATTGTTTTCATTTATTAATCGTTGCACATTTAATTGAATTTAGCACTTGTGAATTAATTTGCATTTATGTAGAATTCTTTTCAAGTTTCATTGTTGTTTAGCACTTGTGAATTAATTTCCAAATTTTAATTATTACCTAATACTTTTAAATTTTGATTGAATTAATTTTCTTGAATTTTGTGATAAATTAATTTTGATTTAATTAATTCAAGAATTAATTAAACTTTGCTTTGCTTTCAAGTAACAGTAATTTTCCCTGATATTGTGAATTTCACTTAGAAATTTTGAGTTTGATAATAAATTTTTGTATTTAGAATTTTTATAAGTGTTTTCTTTTTCACCAGTATACATGCATATATTTGTGATTAAGTAGAAACATAGAGTGGTAATTGAGCTATTTTCCTTCAATTTACTTGAAGTGATTTAGAACTAGGGAAGTACTTAGACTTTTGAAATCAGGGAAATACTTAGACTTTTAAAGTTGTTGATGGAGTGATGCCCATTAATTAATTTAATTACATACGATTACCTCACACCTGTTTTAATGAACTTAGTTTGATTTTCTGCAATACTGGTAAGTTGTTTAAGGGATCACTGTTGCCTTCAGAGTGTGCAGTCGAATTTTACCTGTGATGAAGGTTCAGGTGTTTGGCTGTTGTGAGGTAACAATTAATGAATGGTAAGTGTAGTAACCAGATACTTGGCACTTTGTCACAATATATATATATATATATATATATATATACATATATATATATAAGATATATATATATATATAGAATATATTTATATATATATATGTATATATATATATATATATATATATATATATATATATCTATATATATATATATATGCGTATGTGTGTGTTTCGCACAGTTTATATTCACACACATACACACACACACCTATATATATATATTTATATATATATTATATATTTAATATATATATATATATTATATATATATATATATATATAGAGAGAGAGAGAGAGAGAGAGAGAGAGAGAGAGACGAGGAGAGAGAGAGCTATATATATATATTATAATAGGAGAGAGAGAGAGAGAGAGAGAGAAGAGAGAGAGACGAGAGAGAGAGAGAGGAGAGAGAGCGGAAATATGTGGGCCCATCTAAATATCAAGAGAGATGTTGGCCCATTGTCGAAACCGATGACTGTCAATGAAACTCATATAACATTTTAGAGAAATAATTTGAACCAGTATTTTGATAAAATCTGGACAATATCATTTAAATCCTAAATGTTCCCCTTATAACTATACTTTAGATATCCTTTGGTACTTTTACTAAGAGTCCACCTTTTCTCTCCCATTCCTCATAATTACATCAATCTTCCAAAGTGCTTCCAGGTGATTTGGTCATATGGAGAAAATGGAAGAAATGGGTAATCCCATGAAAGAAAGGCGAGTGGCGCAGTGTATACCGCGTTAATCAGGATTATTTTTAAATAAAATCCTTAGATTTTTTTACTGATCTAAAATTCTGAGGTAACAAAGCATCCTCTTGTCTAGAGAGAGAGAGAGAGAGAGAGAGAGAGAGAGAGTTCCTACAGCTGATCCTTCCAGCTGACCAGTGTTACAAAGGTTGCTGTTCCTTCGTTACAGCTGCTCTCATCCTTATGATAGTTACTTGGTCTCAGTTTTTTTGCACTGTTTTTTTTTTAATTTTTTTTTATTTTGCTCTTCAGACATGCTGTGAAAGTATTTATTCTCTACTCTTTGTTTGTAATGAAAACTACTATTATCCAGGTTTAGTGACCATAAGAAATTACTATATATATATATATATATATATATATATATATATAATATATAATATATATGTATATATATATATATATATATATATATATATATATATATATGTATATATATATATATATATATATATATATATATATATATAAGAAAATATATATTCATTAAATTATACGATTAAGCACACATGCAGTCACATATCTGGTTGCATAACTAAATTGTAATTTCAGTACAATTGTTTGATTGATTCTGTCTCCCAGAATTTTTAACGATTCTTGAATCTTATAATAGTATATAATATATATATATATATATATATATATAAATATATTATTCAATCCTTTTCATAAACGCTTAGTAACGCAAGAAGTATTTCAAAGTATAGAACTTTTATTTTATGTAATTTAATATTCCCCTGGTGTTTTTTTGTCTCCGTAATCTTTTTTTAATATATATAGGCTCTGAGAGGTTCCATCCTATGTTTCAGGGACTGTTGTAAATTATGAAAAAATATGATTTTAAAAATATTAATCTTACTGTTAGTTTTAATGTCCTTTTCTACCAATCTTCCTTCCCTCTCAATAATAATAATAATAATAATAATAATAATAATAATAATAAGTTCAATTCAGACTCTTCATACTTAATTGTGACTTGAACACAAAATTTCTACAATGGGGAACGACATTTATTGGAAATGATCTGTAACGAATAATTTTCAAACCTTGGTAAGGCGTCATGATTTCATTTTGTATTCTACAAAAGATTTGTAAAAACGATGTCCATTTCTGTCCTGTGACAGTAACTGATTTAGAATCTGCAGATATAAGACATTTGGAAGTCTGTAGAAATGAAATCAAACATTCCACAACTACATACAAGAAATTTAGTTTAGTTTACCTTTTTAGGAAAGTTGAACCTAAATATTTGCAGTCTAAAATAATATGTATTTGGGCCTCTACAGGCAGCAATCATTTCAGACAATAGACTTTTATATTTTTGTCTAATTCAGTTGATAACAAAAACTGAAAGAAACATTTCCTAGACTTGGAAAAATGCGAAGGAAATATTATCATGATTTATTTACATAAAGAGTAGATGTAAATGAAGATGATAATATCTGTGATTTCAGTAACGAAATATGTCTTAACCACAAGGATTATGTTACGAAAGATTCGAGTAATTGAATAGTAACACCATGAATTTGAATTATAAATACTTTCCACCTCCTGACACCTGCCGTCCATAGTCGTGCGCAAGTAAAATATAACCACGCAGACATACTCACACACACACACACACATATATATATATAACTGAATCACGAAAAAAGTTAGGAACGTGATGAAATCCATAAATAAAGATCTTTACATATATATATATGTATATATATATATATAATATAGTATATATATATATATATATAATATATATATATATATAAAATTTATTATTATATATATAATATAATATAATATATATATATATGATATAAGTATATTATATTATATATATATATATATATCTAATATGATATTATAATATATATATATATATATATATAATTATATATATATATATATCAACCACATGCTCACACGCAATCTCACATATTTAGCTCAACTAAACGAGCGATACGTACAGTTAAAAATGGAATTTCCACTCACTATCTTATGCAACGCACACTTCCCCAAATGTATCATACCCATTAGGTGAACCCAGACGAAATTAAGTGTGGAGTGCAAATATGGCTGAATAGGAGTGAGTGGACGGTTGTCAGGTTAGGCTGTTTATTTGCATGTCATTTGCGTAGAGCCTGGCTTCCGAAGGTATGATGATTCACGCAAATGAAGAGTGTTAAGGTCTCGCTGACATATGGAAGAGGCTGTTTAAGATAGCATTTAGAGGATTATGTCTCAGATATATTTGTATTAAGTGATCTGAATTAACAGCAAGAGTTGTTTCCAGCATCCGATGAGTCTAGGACAAAGAGGGATTACCCAGACACCTCTCGCATTGTTTGGACAAGGAAAGTGAGCGAGGGAGTGAGTCTAGGATGAGGAGGCTGCCCGCCTAGACCTACCAATACCTGGTAGCATCATGACCTCGGCCGGGCGGGAGACGACGGCTGTATTGGTGATGGTGGGGGGGAGGATGGGGAGACGGTTGGTGTAGGAGGACGGATTGGGGCAGGTGTGTATGTGTGTGTGTGTGTGTGTGAATATGTGTGTCCCTGACAGCGGCTCAGGCAGGCAGGTGGGTGCTCACATCACCTGGTTTCAACTCTTATCGCTCAGCATCGCTTCTTTCGTTCGTTTTCGCGGACGTTGTGTTCGGTTTTCCAAGACCTCCTGGAAAGCCCATGGGATTCTAGGCGCCCTGGAAGACCTATTTTGATTTCTAAGAGCTAAAACAGAGTTCTTTCGAAGAAGAACGACTGGGGTTCCGTTCGTGGAAGGCGAAGGTGACCAAGACGCGGGGAAAGTCCGATCCAATGAGGGAAGAATTGAGCACCTGCATGAGACGGGCGCCCAAAACGTACGGGTAAAGTTTGGGGTTCCTGTCGAGAATTCGCTTAGTCCACCCTACCACGTGGCCCAAGTCGCAGTGTGGAGATCTTCGAGAACGACTTCCAAGATCCTGCCAGCTCCTTCCTCTTCTAGCTCATCCCCAAAGCAAGCAGAACGACTAAGTTCTCGAGTCCCCGATAAATTCGCAGCCGACGACCATACGCCTTGCGACGCCATGTGAAGGAAATTGGGCCATCTTCGAGAAATTTAGGTCAGTCTTAGTGTTTGGGATTTCGTTGTCTTTATTTTCTTAGATTTTCTTTCTATGAAATTAAGTTGTGTTTTATACCTTTTACTACTTGTACTTCAGTAGATATAGAGCTTTTTCAAGTGATAAGGGTAGATATCTAGTAACATGACAAAAACCATATGAGAGAGAGAGAGAGAGAGAGAGAGAGAGAGAGAGAGAGAGAGAGAGAGTCAAGGTACATACGCACATATACATACATACACACACACACACACACACACATGTATATATATATAAATATATATATATATATTATATATATATATATACCCATATATATCCATATATATATATATATATATATATATATATATATATATATATATATATATTATATATATCACACACACAGAAACACACACACATACACAGTGCACACATATGATTCATATAAATGTATATTATAGATATATATATATATATATATATATATATATATATTATATATATATATACTATGTATTAACTATGTATGTATATGTATACATATAATACATAGTACGTCCTCTGAAAACATAAAATGTATATTATATGATATCTGTTCCCTTTCACTCAAAGAAAAAAAAAACATAAGAGTAAAACCATTGGCAAAAATGATATGCAAAAATATGACTCTGAATCATAAAAAAACCTTGGCCTGCACATATTACGAACATTTGCGGCAGGTGTCTCTATGGTTAGTGTTTTAGATAGGGGACTTATACTCTGTTTTTTTCCATCTGTCCATCCGCCTGTGGTGTTTTTGTATGGTAACACTGCGTCCCGGGCTTTAGATAGTTACATTCAGCTTACATTCAACGATTATAATAATATCCTATTTCGAATATTAACGGTGTAATTCGCATACAGTAAATTATTAAAACACTTTTCAGTTGCAAATGTACATCCAATGTCCTTTTATTTACCTAAAACTTACACATAGCGTAACTATCTAAAGCCCGGGACGCAGTGTTACCATACAAAAACACCACAGGCAGATGGACAGATGAAAAAAAAACAGAGTATAGGTATCCGAACATTAGCTCAGGTGTGATGGGTAAGCACTAACCTAAGCCTTCACTCTTACGTGGATTCGAAACCGACCGTAGAAGTAGAATGTCTTTTTTTCATTTCCATTTTGGATGACTAATCTTACAGTTTCATAAAATGCCTCTTGTACTTTCTTATGCTGAAGTAAATAGAAAAAATATTTAATAAAACAGTATTCATTAAAAAATCTTCAGTTGGTAAAATAAATTGTAAATTCTGGATCACTGAAAATGTTGAATTTTAATCTTTGGGTTAGAGGAATTCTGGAGTTCTTGTGTATGAATAATTAATTAACTTACTTGGTTATCATCTAATTGCATATTAATCATGCACTTTATGCCTGTCTTTGTCTGTTTCTGATTTGCTTGCTCTTGTATACGCAGATACATACGTTCATAGACACACCAAAACACACACACTTGCATATATATATATATATATATATATATATATATATACATAAAGGAGAGAGAGAGAGAGAGAGAGAGAGAGAGAGAGAGACTGCTTTTCATTTGGCATACTATAACCACCACTCTCTCTCTCTCTCTCTCTCTCTCTCTCTCTCTCTCTCTCTCTCTCTCTCTCTCTCTCTCTCTCTATATATATATATATATATATATATATATATATATATATATATATATATATACATATATATATACATGTATATATGCATATATATATATATATACATATATATATATATATATATATATATATATATATATATATATATATATATATATATATATATATATATATATGTGTGTGTGTGTGTGTGTGTGTGTGTGTGTGTGTACAATAAGCATGGAAACAATCACAGAATGAGAGAGAGACAGAGAGAGAGATTCCTTGTCTATTTGCTAATTATACTTATTCAAAATTTTTCTTTTGCCTGTACGCTTATATGTCCTTGTAATTTAATAATAATATAATAATAATAATAATAATAATAATAATAATAATAATAATATAATTAATTATTATTATTATTAATATCATTGTATACTGTAAACAGACCTTTTAAACCTGTTATTGAAAATATTGGCAGAATTGACAGAATTTTGTATAAAATCAATTCTGTAAATTCTGCCATTATTTTTAATAAATCATATAATTATTATTATTCATTTTTTGGTCTATCACAGTCATCCTATTCGACAGGGTGGTATTTATAGTGTGGGGTATCGAGCTGCATTCGGCCTCTTTAGGAGTCCATCACTTTTCTCACTGTGCGCTGGTTCTAGGATCACACTCTTCTGCATGAGTCCTAGAGCTACTTCGGCATCTAGTTTTTCCAGGTTCCTTTTCAGGGATCTTAGGATCGTGCCTAGTGTTCCTATGATTATGGATAAAATTTCCACTGGCATATCCCATATCCTCCTTATATCTATTTGCAGGTCTTGATACATATAATTTTTCCTCTTTCTTTTTCATCTACTCTGGTGTCTCATGGTACTGCTACATCAATGAGTGATACTTTCTTCTTGATTTAGTCAATAAGCGTCAAGTCCTGTCTATTTGCACGTTTCACCCTATCTGCTCTAATACCATAGTCCCAGCGGATCTTTGCCTTATCGCTTTCAAGCACTCCCTCAGGTCGGTGTTCGTACCAATTATTACTGCAAGGTAGCTGATGTTTCTTGCAAAGGTTCCAGTGGAGGGCTTTTGCCACTGAATCATGCCTCTTTTTGTACTGGGTCTGTGCAAGTGCCGGGCATTCGCTTGCTATGTGGTTTATGGTCTCGTCTTTCATATTGCACTTCCTGCATATGAGTGAGATGTTATTTCCATCTATTGTTCTTCAGCATATCTGGTTTTTAGGGCCTGATTTTGTTCCGCTGTTAGCATCCCTTCTGTTTCCTTCTTGAGTTTTTCCCTCTGTAGCCATTACCATGTTTCATCGCTGGCCAGATCTTTAGCTGTCTCATGCATTGTCTGTGCATTGGTTTGCAGCGCCACTCCTCTGTTCTGTTTTTCATTCTCCTGTCTGGATATTTCTGGGTCTTCGTCTACTTTTATCAGTCCTTCTTCCCATACACTCCTAAGCCACTCGTCTTCACTCGTTTTCAGATATTGCCCCAGTGCTCTGTTCTCGATGTTGGCGCAGTCCTCTATGCTGAGTAGCCCTCTCCCTCCTTCCTTTCGTGTTTTGTACAGTCTGTCTGTATTTGCTCTTGGGTGTAATGCTTTGTGTGTTGTCATGTGTTTTCTAGTTTTATGGTCTATGTTGCAGAGTTCAGCCTTCGTCCACTGCACTGCTCCTGTATCTGTTTACTGGTACTGCCCATATGTTTATAGCTTTCGTCATGTTTCCGGCGTTGAGTTTTGGCTTGAGTATCGCCTTAAGTCTCAGCATGTATTCTTCCCTGATCGTGTCCTTCATCTTTTAGTGTTTTATATCCTCTCCTATTATTTCCAGGTATCTGTATTCTGTCTCATATATGTTTTTGATGCTACTCCCATCTAGTAGCTTTATCCTTTCAGTCCTTGTCACTTTGCCTTTTTGTATGTTGACCAAGATGTATTTTTCTATTCCAAACGCCATCCTGATGTCCCCAGATACAATTCTTATAGTCTGGATTAGGGCTTCTATTTCTTTGAGGCTCTTACCATACAGCTTGACGTCGTCCATGAACATCAGATGGTTATTTCTGTTGCCTCCTATCTTGAGTTGGTGCCCAGCATTCATCTTCTGCAGTACTTTTGTCATGGGAATCATGGCTACTACGAAGAGTAGCGGGGACAGTGAGTCGCCTTGAAAGATCCCTCACCTGATGTGTTTTTTAGGAAGCTGATGGTGTTTTCCTCTGCCCCACATCTTTTCAGGCATTCTATTAGCCATATGTGTGGTATAATGTCGAAGGCTTTCTTGTAATCAATCCATTATTATTATTATTATTATTATTATTATTATTATTTTTTGCTCTATCACAGTCCTCCGATCGACTGGGTGGTATTTAAAGTGTGGGGTTCCGGGTTGCGTCCTGCCTCCTTAGGAGTCCATCACTTTTCTTACTATGTGCGCCGTTTCTAGGATCACACTCTTCTGCATGAGTCCTGGAGTTACTTCAGCCTCTAGTTTTTCCAGATTCGTTTTCAGGGATCTTGGGATCGTGCCTAGTGCTCCTATGATTATGGGTACAATTTCCTATTATTATTATTATTATTATTATTATTATTATTATTATTATTATTATTATTATTATTATTATTATTATTCAAGCCTTCAAAGACTTTTCTGTCCATTGATTTTTGAATGTTTGTATTATTTATTTGTTTAGTCATTATTCCTTTTGTTGCTGTTTATTTGTTATTCTTATTATTATCCCTCGTACTCTTCATATTGTTCTGAATCTTCTTTTTCATCCTCCGTTGTTTTTGCTTATTGTTGTCCGCTTACGTTTTAGTTTAATTCAATTCTCTCTCTCTCTCTCTCTCTCTCTCTCTCTCTCTCTCTCTCTGTTCATTCTTTTCCGTATGATCTTTGTCATTATCTCTGTCTCTTGGTGTTATTGTCTATTTATCTCCTCTTGTGACTTTGTTCATCTCTTTCTCTTCCCAGTTTTTCCTCTCGTTTGTAGTTTCCCCCCCTTCTCTCTCTCTCTCTCTCTCTCTCTCTCTCTCTCTCTCTCTCTCTCTCTCTCTCTCAAGTTTTCATGTCTTTCCATTTACGCCAAGTTTCCAGTAATCTTCATTATAACTTAATTTGCTGTTATATACATGCATACATACGCATTTGTGTATGTATAACATCCATTTATATGTATACGCACGTATACAAATATATAAATACATAGATATATACATACACATACGTGTATGTATACATCCATTTAATTATATATGTATATGTACATGTATATAAATGGATGTATACATACACATATGTGTGTGCATGTATCTAGAAACAAACTAAGAGATTGAGGCACTAGAGATTAATGGAAACTTGTCGTGAATGGAATAACATGAAACTTGAGAGAGAGAGAGAGAGAGAGAGAGAGAGAGAGAGAGAGAGAGAGAGAGAGAGAGAGAGAACTACAAACGAGAAGAAAAACTGGAGAGAGGAAGGGATGAACACAGTATCAGAAAGGTATAAAGAGACATAAGTATCAAGGAATAGAGATAGAGATGATTTAAACAATTACAAATATCCCACTGTATATTGTAAAATGATGATTATACCGTCACCATGAATCTCCCATTTATACTTACTCTCATCAAGCTAGAGCCGATTTGCTGGGAAAGTTGATTACAAAACTGATTGCAATAACCCTTTCATATGAACGTCATTTGCGAACGATACATTACGTTTCACGTTACGAGAACTACCGTCGATAATTGTTCTTTGTTTAAACTTTTTTCCAATTATCTTTCTTCCTTTGAAAAATCGTAGAGGAGAATTTCACTCATTCATTTTCCTACCAGTCTAAACCACCTTTCAAGATTGTGAGAATATAGGTATTGGATACTAGATATATATATATGATACATATACACACACACACACACACACACACACATATATATATATATATATATATATATATATATATATATATATACACATATATATATGTATATATATACTTGCAATATGTATATATACATACATACACACGCAAACATATATATATATATATATATATATATATATATATATATATATATATATATATATATATATATATCTTATCCAAAGATAGTGAAAGCTGGTTAGATTGGCAGAATAATTAAGAAGTGAAAATCTCTCTTCTGCGGTATTTCAAAGGATGACAGACAAATTAGGTAAGTTTTAAAAAAGAATATTATAAATAAATTCATCACAAAATAAGATTTACGAAAACTGTCTGTTAAGCTTATTTAGCAATGTTTAACTTTCAAAATCTTCGCTTAAAATACTTCCCTTCGTTACTGTTTTTATCATTTATCCCTCTCCCCCCCCCCCTAAACCACACCTCTTGTACTGTAATTAGTGGCTATCAACCTCTCTCTCTCTCTCTCTCTCTCTCTCTCTCTCTCTCTCTCTCTTTAAGTTTTAGTCAGCTTTGGGGCACTTAGTTTTACGGAGGAAGATCAGCCCCATTAAAAAGATAACCTTTTGTTACTACTTATTTCATTCATCTCTCTCTCTCTCTCTCCCTTTAACTTTTAGTAAACTTAAATCGGTTCCTTAAAGTTACTCAATAAATTTACGGCTGATCAGCCCCGTTAAAAAGATATCTTTTTGTTAGTACTTATTTCATTCATCTCTCTCTCTCTCTCTCTCTCTCTCTCTCTCTCTTTAACTTTTAGCTTATGAAAAAAGATATCCTTTACGAGAGATTAGTCATATTAAAAAGATATCTTCTTGTTACCACATACTTCATTCATCTCTGTCTGTCTGTCTGTCTGTCTGTCTGTATCTCTCTCTCTCTCTCTCTCTCTTTAACTTTTAGCCAACTTAAAGATACTTAATTTACGGATGATCAGCCCCATTAGAAAATATCTTTTTGTTACCACATATTTCATTCATCTCTCTCTCTCTCTCTCTCTTAAACTTTTAGTCAACTTAAAGTTACTTTGCCTCACCGAAGCCCCGCCCCGTCATAACATCGCCAGGATAAGCATGAAGATTTTAAATGAATATATATAACCTTTCTTATCTTTGATATCGAAATTCTCGAATGTGAACACCACATTCTTCAGCCAACATTTAGAAGGCAATATTTACCCGTCGCCGCCGTAGGAAGGTTCAGAATTGTTGTTTATTTACGCGAGAGGTGGATAACCTGTTGCTCGCTAGGAGCGCCCTCTCGCTCCCCGAAGGTCTGACAGGGAAAGTGAACCGAGCGCTCGTTTCATAATGCAACATTCAGAAATAAAGACAATTTCGTTCAACTGTGAGGGAGGGAGGGAGGGTGCCGGTAGACAATAATGCCCAACGCCTAACGTACCACTGAAAAGGCAACTAAGATGATTTTCTTTACTCTCAAATGACCTTTGAGTGCACACACACACACAACACACACACACACACACAAACAAACCACTGAAAAT
>NC_061098.1:26646876-26659376 GCF_015104395.2 Macrobrachium nipponense | reverse complement strand
CCAATAATTTAACATAACTATTTTATCAGCATTTCAACGGAGACATTTGTTTTTGACTGGACTCTCTCTCTCAAACTTTCTGTTGAGGTGTTGGCAATAATTTAAACTTCTCTACAACGCCCAGTGCATGTTTAAAACACTAACCATTGAAACGTGATGATCAACGTATCACGCAAGTTTTTCTTAATTGCTTCGAATTATCCTGCACGAAAGAATGGGTCATTATTATTCTGCAAAGCATTTTTCATTATATTTTGCGTCTTGTGATTCCATTTTTACAAAATATTTTCTGCTTGGAGGTCAACGAGATTTAATATTCTTAATGACTTTTTCATTAAATATTCCTTTTCACTAATCCTCAGTCAGATTTTAACTTGTCACGAATTATGGCTTGATAATAAATGATCTCACTTTGACAGAAGATAATACACTTATTTGTATTTGGTATAAATGATAATATTTGACAGAACAGAAACCAATCCTTTTGCTAAGCTATATAACCCCTTTGATATATCATAAAGTACCAGGTTTGTTATAAAAGGCAAGAAATAAAGATACATAGAAAGAGGCTGTTAACAAAATGATCCATATCTTTTTACGATCAGCAATTGTGACAGAATCTTGTGAAAACGACTCCGAGCAGACTGAGATTACACCTCGGTCATGATACAAGAGAGAATTCACTTTGTTTTTTATTTCAGATACTTCGTGCTTTGCTTTTAGTAACCTGCACAACAATTCCCCGTTGCTAGCAAGTGAATTCTATTCTCCAAGATGAGAGAAAAGGAAACAATGATTTCGCCTGTTTCGAAATGAGGGGTAAGAGCTGGTTGCTGTGGTCTAAGGTGAGTGTTATTCCATCCTGTCCTTGCCGCAAGAAATGAAAGGTATTATTTTAAGCACTTATATAAGTATCTTGAATCAATACACTTTCTTCCTTAGTTGAAACAAAAATCACTAAGGCGCCGGTCCTTACCAAAGCAACTGAAAAGTGTTTCTTTGAGCACTTATGTAAGTACATAGAATGCATATGCACTTTGTTCCTTATTTAAACAATCACTTAGGTACCAGTCCTTACCACAGTAAATGAAAAGGGCTTCTTTGAACACTTATGTAAGTATCTTGACTCTACACACTTCCTTCGTTATGTCTAATTAGTTTTAAGTACCTGGAATACTCTTTTAGAATTAGATAGTTAAGTCCACGTCAAATTTGACTTGATGAGTCTACTATGAGATTCAGGGTCTCTGTAACACGGTTTTTTGGACTTTGCTCCTTGTCAAAAGCATCGGATGTAGCTGAAAAGTTGACATATGTATATTTTACAACCACACACAAATTTTGTCAGCATTATCAATAACTAAACCGATAGTTTTAATTTTTATAGAGTAAAAATGATCTAGCCGACGCCATGGCCAATGATTACGAGCCAAGAGTCGAAAAACATTCATTACGTAAGCAAGGTAAACAAACACTTTTTGACTAAATGTTGCCCCGCCCATCCACCACAGAAATTCCATCGGCTCTGAAACCCAAAGACTTTATGAATGGCGGAACGATACATAGATGTGTGTGGGGTATCCGTGCTAGCGTAGTAATACTACTGTAGCAGTAGTGCCGCAACAGTATACAGTAATATACATGATTAAACGTTTTAGGCCAACTGCTGGGATCCTTGAGGATCATTTAGCACTTCTTACAACTACTCGAGAAATTAGTTTTTATAGATAGAAGTTAAATTTTCTAATCCAACAATGCCCATGGTAGCCTTCAGTGTTATCCTGAATTATGACGAGGCGAAAGTGGGTGGAGCCTCATGAAGTCACCATTCTGACGATAATTATTGGTGAAGGTTTAAAAAGCCAATATACGGTACCGGCTATTTTTTTTTCAGTAAATAGGTAGATAGCCAGTAAATAAAAATTGATTGACATTGGATATAGCAGTTATCAAATCAAGCTTGTCTACTATGTTTTTGATAATTACCAACTATTCCCTACATCTTGTCAATCTGATTGTGACCTATAAAGTAGGCTGTAATTTCTTTGGAAACTTATTTTGGGAGTTAGACTAATAATCGAAGTGTTTTTTGTATTTATTAACATATTTTGTTGGTTTGTTTCATTATGACAATTATCAGTGGAGAGGTTCCAGAGTTCATAAAGGTGTACTGCTTTGCTTGTATTTAAATTTGTATGTCATTGTTGCCAGAGGAGGCTTTAGCCTTCGTTACGTATAGCCAATCATCCATCGAGAAAGAGGGAAGAAATGCTGTCATAAGTTATGTAACGAGTGTGTTTGAAACCTTTTCTCTGAGTAAGTTGGCCCGTCTTCAAAAAAGGTCACTTTTACATTAGAAGTACCAAATTTATTCAACCTACGTAGTGCAGAATACACTCAAAATTTATGTGTTGATATAATATGTATTCTGAATAAGCGTTATATTTATGAAATGCATAGATAAAAAGTTATTGCGAAAAAACCGTGTTACAGAGGCCTTGAATCTCATAGTAGGCTTCCCCAACGTGATCACAGACAGTACTTACTTCCTTTGGGGGAAAGTCAACCTGAGGTCTTGTACTTAGTAAATTTAGTATTGGAGTTAGGTACTTAACCTGTTATACGTCGTTTAAAGTCACTGGTTGCAGAGAATTTCTTTACAGTTGTATGTAGTGAGCTTAAGGCTGCGATGTCTGGTGTACCTAAAGGGGAGTTTTGGGTCCTTATAGATTTATATAATGTTGAACTCCAGCGAACCCACTGATTGGCCGATCATGTACCTTGCATCTAACATGGAATCACATTGAATAGATGAAACAGTTCATAACGATTATGAATACTTGATAATGTTCGCTTTTTTCTATTCTGCTTCTGTTTTCTTCATATGAAAGATAATGTCTGACAGCACAAAATCTAATCTTGCGGTATAATATATACTCGTCTATGTCACCAGAAGGTCAGAATAGGTCAGACGTATATGAAAGCCGTCATTAGCCAACTGACACGATTTACAACAATAATTCATACGTCCTCCATTATTTCAGAGCCTTGAGTGAAACATTTAATAGCGAAAACAAGATAAATGGAGATAAAATCCGAAGGCAAATGCATTTCAAAGGCCACGCTAAGCCATTTTGGTTTCTTCTTCTTCTCCCTCTTTTGATTTCTGCTTTCATTTCGTCAGTGGAAGATCCACTTTTAAAAATGTTTTTCGAAAATGGTAGATTTTTATCTAATCGGTGAAGGACTGAGAGTTTGAAGGTTGGATCTTTAGAAATCACGTGGTCTTGTTGAACGCATTCTAGGGCTGGGTATATCAAGCTGAAGGAAACTCTCTCTCTCTCTCTCTCTCTCTCTCTCTCTCTCTCTCTCTCTCTCTTTAAAATATATAATATATATATATATATATATATATATATGTGTGTGTGTGTGTGTGTGTGTGTATGTATACAGACTTATATATGCTTATTGTATACAGTATATATGTGTGCATATACATATGCACACACATACACGCACACACACACACACACACACACACACACACATATATATATATATATATATATATATATATATATATATAATATATGTATATTTATGCATATATTTATAATTATAACATTTATTCGCCAACGCGTTTCATAACATCATTTTACATGTTCAGGGCTACAAAAGAACAATAAAAGATCAAATTACAGTACATGGAAAAAAGTACTTCAAACAATAGAAATTAAAAGTAAAATTGAAATTACAGTTAAAACTTGAGAAGTATTTACAAAAAGTGGTGAGTTAAGAAAAGCATCTGTCATATGGAAAGTTGAAGACTGAGCGAACACAGTACGGTGAGTGAAAAACAAAGAAAACAAAGTAATTTAGGCCAAGTACTGAATTTTGGCTCTAACTGCTTAATAAAAGAAATTCAAGAATTGGCAGTTCGTCAGAGTGGCTAGTTTGGCCGAAGACTGAGAAGTCAGGGTATTCAATAGTGGTGTTACGAATTGGAGAATGACTTTTGATATGAGAAAATTCGGCATTGGCCAGCCTGCAACCCGTTCGATGACTGGCACTATTATGAGCGCCTCAGTGGCGTGGTTGGTGTGGTCCTGGCCTACCACGCGAGTTCAATTCTCGGGCATTCCATTGAGGAGTGAGAGATGAGTATTTCTGGTGAAAGAGGTTAGCTCTCGACGTGGTAAATCCGTTGGTCCCGTTGCTGAATAACCACTGGTTCCATGCAACGTAAAAACACCATACAAACAAACAAACAGACACCTTTATGAGAGTCGGCCCTGACCCTCAGCAATCGTTTACTCGATCCGACATAGATCCTCGAGTATTAAAGCGTTCAACTATGATTACTTACCTGCAAATACAAGGAAAATAATTTACAATATTTCTCATAATTATTATGCAGTGTTTCCAAACCTATTTGTCATACATTATAAATGAAGTCTTTTTTTAAATTGAAAACTCGGCAGAAGTTTCTCTTATAGTAAGTACCTTTCATTATTCTCCAAGTATACTAAAGTGGCTGTGATGAGAATTGTTATTTGTACCTAAATTAATATGCCATGTTTTCTATATTTCATGAGGTCGTGTCATGAAGAGATTGGTAAATAAAGATTCCATTCTGATTCATACTGAAGAGCATTTTGTTGTCTTTATACTTGCAGTAAAAGGTTGGCGCTTATAGATATTTTGCTGTTATATTATAATATATATATATATATATATATATAGAATTTAAATACAAACATGCACAAACGTACATATGTATATATATATATATATATATATATATATATATATTATATACATATAAATCTATGTACAAATATACGTATATATCACGCGTAATTATTTGTACAGACATACACATATCCGCACAAATTTCCATACCTTACAGATACACAGAATACACAAAATGCAAATATATATATACATCAACGGATGTGTATGTATATGTGTATATCACAGACTCTACACACGGTATAGAGCCTTCACTTATTAGAAAAAACTATTTCATCTCACATTTACTGACAGAGAGTTAACATTTCATCCGTCAAAATCCCTTGGATAAAATAGCGAAAAATCATATCTTCTTTTTCACGTCGATTTCATTCCGTTTCGTCCCAACCTTTTATTGAAGTCTTTAAAAGGCTGAACATTTTGAATTGTAAGTGAACGGTGGACATGAGTTTTCAAAACAGCTATTTATTTCTACGACTATATATGGATACTTTTTTTTGACATTTTCTTTGAGTGATTTAAAACTTTTTAAAATTTATTTGACTGTTCTTTATCAATTTTTTTTATAAATAGAAGTTATTGCTCTCTCTCTCTCTCGTCTCTCTCTCCTCTATATATATATATATATATATGTATATATATACATATATATATGTATATATTATATATATATATATATATATATATATATATATATATATATATATATATATATATATCTTCCTAATCTTCCTGTTACTGTAATGATTCTTTATTTATTTATCTATTTATTTTTGAAAATGTATTTACTTTCCAATTGTCAAATTAAAAATAAGAAGCTGAATCTTGCTGATACTTACCATATATATATATATAGATATATATATATATATATATATATATATATATATATATATATATATATATATATAGATATATATATATATATGGTAAGTACCAGCAAGATACAGCTTCTCTTTTTAATCTGAAAATTTAAAAATGAATATATTTTCAAAAGTAAATAGATAAATAAATAAAAGATTAAAGGTAATAATATGAACAATTATTCGTCTTATTTATATTTTGACTTAATAGACTGAAGCTTGCAGTAATATTTTTTGAGATATGCAAGATATCCCCTAAGCTAATTTTAAGTGGTCTATTCTTACTTCTAGTAACACCAATAATATATATGCAGAGTATTAAAATTATTATTTCTTTATATGTGCAGATAAAAAGATATACATTTCCTCTTTAGAAACAGATTTCATCCTACAAGGTTATACAGCCCATAAATTTATTGGGACAGCAATCCCAATTTGGAAATATAACAATTTAATCAATATTCTGACCCAACAATATAACACGGCGAATTTTTGTGGGTACCTTAATTTAGCGTCCCTGAACTCTAAGTAGTAGTGCCGCAGGTAAGGGAATTTAATTTACCTGCTCACGCCTACTTAAATTGCTGGGACATAGAGCTACTGTCAGTGTGAATATAAGCATCTGTGGACATCTCTGACCAATGAAGACATCGAGCAAACGAGAATGGATGTGCTATACAAGTTCGGCAAAGGATATGGTTTGTCCTTTGTAAGCTCAGCAAAGGATATGGTTTATGCATTGTAAGTTTAGCAAAGGATATGGGTTGTGCTTTGTAGGTTTAGCAGAAGAAAGGGGTTGCACTTTGTAAGATTAGCAGAAGCAATGGTTTGTACTTTGTAAGTTTACAAAAAAAAATCATTTGTAGTTTGTAAGTTTAGCAAAGAAATTGCTTGTACTTCGTAAGTTTAGTAAAGAAGATAATTTGTACTTTACAAGTTTAGCAAACGAAATTGCAAGCTGAGCAAAGAAAATGGTTTATACTTTATTAGTTTAGCAAAGAAAAAGGTCTGTACTTTATGAGTATAGCAAAGAAAATTGCTTGTACTTTGCAGGATTAGAAAAAAGTAATTGCTTGTAAAGTCTAGCGAAGGAAATTGCTTGTACTTCGTAAGTTTAGCAAAGTATAAATAATTGTGTGTACTTCTACATACCCTGGGCTATGTCCCACATTTTTGTTTTAAAAAAGTAATTCATTCTCTTTTAACCTTGATTAAATTTGTCTATTTTCGAATCTTTCATCATCTATTGTCAGACCTTCTTCTCTCCAGAAGACAAGCATCAAGTGTTATTTGATCTGTGACCTTTTAAGACTCATGTATCACAAAACATCTGATCTTTCTCTTCATGAATCGCTTATCATGAGAGATTCAATTTCACTTGTTAGAAACATGTATCATGAATTATTTGACCTGCCTCCTTTTAAAGGGGAGCGAATCATAAATCATTAGCCTATTTTTCCTCTTCCGCAGACACCCATGAATCATTCAACTCGGCTGCCTCTTCAATACACGTGTATCATGGATCTGCTGACCTACCTTACTCAAAAGAGAGGCAAAGAATGAGTAAGTTGACTCACCCTCTTCTCAGGAGACCTGTATTATGAGTCACTGAACCTTCCTCGTATTTAGGAGGTGAGCATCTCTTTCGTTACTTGACTCACGCGTCTCCCACAACAGGTATATTATATAATATAATGGATTATTTAACCCACCACTAACGTTTTCTGTTGTAGCCTTGTTGCTCGAGAAACACTTGCTCTCTCTCTCTCTCTCTCCGTTTCAGAAATAATTCAACTCGCCTTTTGTAGCGATGAGAATCCTGAATTTTTCAGATGAGAAGACGGAACGTTTAAGAAGCATCCGAAGATCAATTTGCCCGGAAAATCAAATTGGCCCAGGCTGGACTCAGCCACTGACAAGACTGTCATTGATGTAACGAGTTCTAACCCACAAGGCTTTACGTGTGAAATGGCTTCCCTATATGCAAATTACCTGTCGGTGCGAATGTCAGTCTCTCTCATTGTTAAGGGAGGATTTGAAGGACGAGAATGACCTATAGTTATTGCCATTTGAATTGATATTGTTGTTTGAGGCTGGCTGAGATTGTTATGACAATGTATATGCATATTATATGTATATGTATGCGTACATATGCATGGGCGATATTCGTATCTGACTACATTTAAACAAGAAATTATAGCGCGACTTAAATGTTTGAGTTTTGTCGGACACAATGAGGACTCCATTATTTTTATTTCTCTCAACACCTACACTGCTAAAGAGAGAGAAAAGAAAAACTAGAACGTTTTAATTGCTAAGATGAGAAAAATTCAATAAGAAACTGGGGTTGATTGAATAAAAATTACGAAGAATAACCGTGAGAGGAAAGAGAGGGGATTAAAAGTAAATCAAGATGAATAAAGATAAACAATTTACAAGCGTCTTGAGAAATAAATAAGTTAGAAGCCAATAATGACTCCTGACATAATCTCATGACGTAAAATGTGTCCCAATTTCATTAATAAACTGAGAAATGATGTAAATCATCTTATAATTCATAGAACATTTTTATTTTCAGAATTTTCTTTAGAAAACCACAAAATAGCAAAGGTCTTTAGTGATATATTCAACGTAGCTAAGACCTAAGACTATTCATCCATGCTAATTCTATTTACTGGTTCCAAAACCGTTCACTTTGTTGGAATTATGCGTTCACAACGAAATAACCAATAATATCATTATGCTTATAGCATTTAATAATTAATTTTTTACTCCAGTGAGTTCACTCACTAGATAAAGAAAATGAGCGCTGAACATTGGGTTGCAGAATCAATCTATTTTGAATTTAGTTGGAATACCCCCTAAGTTCAGGTAAAGAATTACGACTAGAAATAAATATAAGGGCTACACATATACTGTGTATATATATCGAGCTACAATGTCCTTTAATATCTAATTCGCTCTACCTCGGACGTTCCTGGATTTATAATGTACCTGCGTTCGCGCCCAAGTACAGGTAAATCTATTATCGAGAAAAAAATTCCCCTTCGGTTAAGCATATATGAAAATATATTAATTCCGAGGTAGAGCGAATTAGATATTAAAGGACATTGTAGCTCGATATATGTATATGAATCACGGTAATGTGATATGACTTATATACTGTGTATATATATATATATATATATATATATATATATATATATATATATATATATATATATATTATATATATATATATATATATATATATATATATATATATATATATATATATATATATATATATTAAAACATTCAGGAGTCCCAGGAAGACAGCAGTCTGAGAATCATGCTTTATTAATGTCAAACGTTTCATGTTGCTTCAACACATCATCAGTCTGCAATTATTAAGCATTTTGTTATATAATAAAGCACAAGTTAAAAACACAAATTATTACAAAAAAATAAAAGCTAAAATGGAATAATTTAAAACTCTAAAATAAAAACAAAACTTGAGTAAGTGAGGAAGGCTACGTATACAAGGAAAGGAAAAGAGCCAAGTTAAGAATCAATTCTCTTTTAATACATTATTGGCTTCTACCTGATTTATTTCGCCAGATATTGCTCATCGTTATTCATCTTTATTTACTTTTAATCTCCTCTCTTTCTTCTCGCTGTTTTTCTTCCTAATTTCTATCCAATTAACCGCAGTTTCCTATTGAATTTTTCCCATCGTAAAACCTATTAAGTAGATAACAATCTATTTTTCATTTTCTCTTTCTCTTTAGAAGTGCGGCGTTGAGAGAAACGAGAACTTGTCTCTCTCACTGTGTCCGACGTAACGCAAGCATTTGAGTCGTGCTATAGTTCCTTGTTGTTAGGTATAGTTCTATTTATGGCCTAAGTCAGAAAAATCCATTTATAATGGTTTACGACGAATGTATATGAGTATTTCAATGCATTCATATATACATATGTATATGTTATTTTCTTTTTTCAAATGTTTAAACCAAATCCCCAAATAATGTGGATGAATCTTATGTTCAGGTAAATTTCGTAATATAAATACATATAATACGTATAGACACACACGCGCGCGCACACTACACACACAACACACTTATATCTATTATATATACTATTTATATATATATATCTATATATTACTATAGATATAGTATATATATATATAATTATTTATTATATATAAAATGAAATTATTCTGAACATAGGATATATCATATATATATATATATGTATATATATATTTATATATATATTATAGATATATATATATAATTATATGCATATGTCCTGTATTAGATGCAGTCTTATACATACACAGACTAAAGCAAGAACTAGAAATGAGACAAGTTATTCCTTTCATGCAGTTAAATGCGTCACAATTAAATGCATGAGTATATAATTATATCAAAACACACACACGCATACACCAGACGTATTATCCCGCAAGCACGCAAGCACACGCGCAAACACACATACACATACACACGCACTCAGAACCCACCTCTTCCACTTCGAACCACACGTGCATCGGGTCTCTCTCTCTCTCTCTCTCTCTCTCTCCCCTCAGTAATTGGTTGTCCTAAATCCAAGCCCCTTCTGGGTGGACCCCTCCCCCTCTTACCCCCTGGTGACCTCTCCCTTCCTCACCCACACCGGTGTCACCACCTGTACCAAGTGTGGGCGGGGATGGATGGCAGGTGCGCTCACTCACCCACACCCCTGTGTTTTAAGTGTCGTCACCCACACCTCAATATCACCCTCGATAATCACACGTACCCTCTCTCCTCTCCTCTCCCCACAACCCACAGCCACATTTTCCACCCTAACATGGGATGCTACCGTCCTAAATCCTCCTCTCTCTCTCTCTCTCTCTCTCGTCTCCCCACAACCCACAACCATATTTTCCATCCTAACATGAGCTTGCTACCGTCCTAAATCCTCCTCTCTCTCTCTCTCTCTCTCTCTCTCTCTCTCTCTCTCTTATACATACACTTTTAACTTACTTTCTATCAGGATTAATTCTTTTCTTTTACCTCCAAGTAAAGATGATTCGAGTGTTTATGTGGTTTATTCGTTCGTTTGTTTGTTAGCAAAAGTGCACGAAAATCCACGTCTAAATTTGGACTAAACTTAAACCAGTGGTTTTCCTATTATGTACTAAGCAACAAGTGATGGAATTTTTGGGAAAAATAGGAATATAAGTTTTTTTTTGGCAACATCATTCAGACAGGGCGGAGATTGTCAACCCATTTCGATCTTCCCCTACTTCAAATGCAGATGGATTTTTTCCATGAAAAATCCGGGATTTATTTCTTATATTTTCGTATAGTTGGAGATAAGTTAAATCTTTTTAATGCATCACAAAAACCGATTACCGATGGTCATATTGGTTACACTGAAACTTTATAATATCATTGATAAACTAATGGCGATAAAGTATCAAAAGAGATGAATAACGGTTTTGATAAGTTCACGTCATTGATAAACCATCAGAAGAAATTAACTAAGCCTGTGATAAATTCATGTCACTGATCAACTACACGTCATTCATAAACTACCAAAGGGAGTTAGTCAGGTCTTTGATAAATTCATGTTACTGATAAACAATCAAAAGAAGTGAATCAAGTATTGGATAAATTCACATCACTGATAAACCATAAAAAAAGAAACGAACTAAGCCTTTGATAAAATCACGTCATTGATAAACCATCGGATGACATAGATCACTGCTACGATCATTTTGGTAACTAAAACATCTTCTCCTAAACTTACGATAAAAATGATAAACCATAATTTAATTCAACGTAATTCGCCAGCGTTCTCGAATTCACCGTCTTTCATTATTCACTACTATCATAAAAGTCAGTTTGCATATTCCAGTCAATGCTGACGGGAGCCTTCGAGGGAAGTCAGCCCACAGAGGTGACGGATGGCCTTCAAACAAATCAGTACCAGCGTCAGATCTGTCCACCTTTGAACTTCTCTTCCGAGTTGTTATCGTGAAGAACTTACTCCCTGAACAACTGTTCAACTGCTCTTTGTAACGGTTACCGTTCACTGCAACAGTTGGATTGCATGGGAAATGGAGCAACATTTCCACAGGTATTGCAAATTTATTTTTTTAGTTATTTATGATTAATATATAAAAAAAAATGTTCAACATGAAAGATATCAAGATATGTCATCGAGTAAGAAATCTATCATAATTTGCTTAATTAAAGATAAAATGACGGGCTATTTTTATTTTATCTTTAAGATGCTTGTTCAATAATAATAAATAATAATAAAAAATAATAATAATAATAATAATAATAATAATAATAATAATAATAATAATAATAATAATAATAATAATAATAATAATAATAATAATAATAATAATAATAATAATAGGTATTACATTTTCAGTACACGTATTTTTCTTATCCTGCATCATCAGAATTTGAACCAAAACTGCTTCATGTTAAGAAAACAAAATCCAAACAGCCACTTCAAAGCCCTTTGGGAAAAGATGGGCACTGGTCTGGCAAAAGCATATGAATGGACTGATTTTTACGTTGTAGTGGTTAACAGATAGTTTTAACATTATTAAAATAAATATCTGAACCGAAAAAAATAGCTTGGAATTTTTGGAGGATTTTTCAGAAGAATGTATAATTTTCAATAGGATTTACAGTATACTGTTTTAAAAATAAATCCGGAAATTATAATGCATATGCCTTTTAATCAGATATGAGCTGTGATAATTAACAAATAAATCTGGAATTAGATATCTATTACATATTAAAGATATCAGCTGATTAAGATAAAATTCAAAACATATGGCCACGTCCTTATATATATTATTTATATAAGATATATACTATTTAATTATAT
>NC_061098.1:26621876-26641876 GCF_015104395.2 Macrobrachium nipponense | reverse complement strand
CACACACACACACACACACACGCACACATATATATATACTATATATATATATATATATATATATATATATATGCATTTATATATATCTATCTATCTATATATTATATATATATATTATATAATATAGGTATAATTATATATATATAGATATTGTTACAAAAACACACACACACACAACACACACACTTACACATATATATATATATATAATATAAGATATATATATAGATATATATATATAGATATATATAATATATATACACGCACATGCGTCATAAGGTAGAAGTATAGTGTACAAAATCAACTATTGTTAATGAAAATTCCTTAGACCAAAGAACACGCTGAATAACCCCGAATTGTCGTGAGTGGCCTTCACGGATAGCCAATAAAGGTCACGAACGACCACGAATGATTATTGGACGGATATTATTAATGCATTTGGAAAATATCCTAACCTATCGTCGGCCAAACTAAGTGAGGCTTGCAGGCAATTGTACTAAAGACACGGAAAGAAAGCAATATTGCTTTTTTCCCAACACAAACATTTTCCCCAATATTTTCCGTCAAGTCTTATTTCAGAGTTAAATCCTCTCTTTCATGCACCTTCCACTCTCCTATTGGAATCTGATAAAAGGCCGATTCTAATCGGGCAAAAATCCCGGTCCGGGGAAAGTAAATAGCCATGTTGCTTTTTACCAATTAAACAGCTCAATTGAATGGAAATAAATTTCGAGCCTCAAAGGCAATTAACTTTTTCTTTTCTTTTTTTTTGAAAATGTTCTTTTCAGCTTCGTATCGAAGTTTATAATTAGGAAAAGTGCCAATTCACGACCGTGTGTCGCTTTCTCAGTGCCTTGAGAGGCTCGATTCGCCAGGTCTGTATCAAAATAGATAATTATCTTTTTTTAATGATAACATCAATATGGAATCCCTTTCCTAACTATCTCTGTCTGTCTGTCTGTTTCTCTCTCTCTCTCTCTCTCTCTCTCTCTCTCTCTCTCTCCCCCCGAAATAAAACTAGAATATAAACGACGAAAAAAAAGAACCTCTACTAAGCACTACATTTTTCTTTGTAATAAATTATAAACTGAAAATTATCCTGAAAATGATCTTGCTCAGGCATATTATTCTCAAGGATCAGTGAATGATTTATCATAATTATTTTAAGGAGAATGAAATAATAATAAACTGTAATATGATATGGTTATATATAAATATTACATGATCGGTCATTTTCTGTAATCAGGTAAGAACTTAGCTCAAAATACATTTGTGTATTTATAATAATCGCTCAACGTCTTTCCTAATCAACTATACACACCTTTATAGTTAAACAGTACTCCTCGACGAGGGAGCGTCTATTCTCACCTCTAACCTTTGGATCAGAGATCAGAAAATCATTGAGAATAATTATCATTGGCTTCCGGCTGAGTTCTGCATAATTCAAGCCGGTTTGACAGCTCGTATGATGTGGTATTTCTCTGGGTATGAAATTCTCCTGCCTTTTGGAGCGAGCAAATTTGTCAGTTTTAGTTTTCTGTAAAAGCAAACTATTAAGATGGCTCTGTCTGTCCGCCCGTACTCAGATCTTCAAAACTACTGAGGCTAGAGGGCTGCAAATTGGTATGTTGATCGTTCACCCTCCACTCACCAAACATACCAAATTGCAGCCCTCTAGCCTCACTATTTTTTTCTATCTTATTTAAGGTTAAAGTTAGCCATGATCGTACGTCTGGCAACGCTATGGGAGAGGCCATCACCGGGCCGTGGCTGAAAATAATGTGCCGGAGCTCATACAGTATTATACGCTGTACAGGAAACTCGATTACGCCGGGGAATCTTCGGCGCATCTTTTACTTTTTTTTTTTTTTAGCTCAGGTTAAAATGAAAGGTTTCGTGAGCGAGGAAATCGGTTGCTGGACATTGAACTTGATATATGGTGCTCGTATAATTGCTTAGGGTTGACCTAATGTATTGAGAGGCGTTACATAAATAGCCTAGCGGTTGTGAGGCTCACCTGTATCGGACTGAGAAGCTACGTAGTCAATACACTGCTGTTAGTCGTAGCCACAAGGGAGTTAGGAGTTACTCGCAGTAATTTTTATAACAGAACCGCCAAGTTGTCTTTCAAAAGAGGGTTTGGGCGCTTGGAAAGTGCTAGGTTGCTAGCACTTTCAAAAGTGCTACGAGAAAGTGACTAATAACATAGAAAGTAACTATTTGCGAAATAATATTTTTCCTGTTCTCTGTTCTTAAATTCGAACTTTCTATTGTATGAAAGTATAAAGTGAAAGTTATTGATCTGCTAGATATATCAGTATCAGTAATGATGACAATAATAATTATAGTGGCAACTTTTTAAACACAAAATGATTGAAATAAAAATTATAATAAAAACTTTCACTACAGGAAGAATTATGTTATTAAAAAGAGAGTCACAACTAGACAACTGACTTTATGAAGCCCGTAAATTCATTCCTTCAATGTAGACAAAATTAGGTAGAATTAAAGAATAACATATTTCGCGGCCGTCGGCATCCTTTGATCATTTGCGAGGTTGATAACTTCCAGTCGAAGGGAAAAACCCGCAAGCATACAAAACAGTTTTATAGTATACGTTTTGTATGCTCTATTTTAAATTTTGGATGTAAGTATTTGGAGGACATCAACGTTATATGATATATATATATATATAAAATTTTATATATTATATATATATATATATATATATATATATTTTTTATTTTATGTATATATTTATATATATATAGATATATATATATATATTTATATATATATTGTTATCTTGGCAGACACATAATATCAATGTCCTCCAATCCCAACACTTACACCCAAATTTTAAAAACAAGCATACAAAATGTATGGTATAAAATTACTTTCTATGCTTGCTCTGTGTGTAGTATGGATACATGGATAAATGGATTGGTTTACGAAATGCAAAGTTTATGTATATTTAAGTTTATAAATACACACACACATACATATATATATGTGTGTGTGTGTGTGGGTATTTATACACATACATATACATAAACTCTGTGTTTTGTAAACCAATCCATTTATCCACTAAACATATTTTTTAAATATAATAAATAATAATAATAATAATAATAATAATAATAATAATAATAATAAATTATAATAATAATAATAATATAATCCTATTATTATTATTATTATTATTATTATTATTATTATTATTATTATTATTATTATTATTATTATTATTATTATTATTATTATTATTATTATTATTCGAGACTGACAGTACCCGCATGCTCAAAGCAAAAGGTCCTTCTTCTTCTTCTTTCTGAGTCAAAGGGGAAGTGGTGACAGCCAGCTGTGTGGACCTTTTCACTCCTAATTATCTCGTCATTTAAAACGATAAGTGAGGGAAAAGTACATTCAGTTTCGTAAGACCATCTCTCTCTCTCTCTCTCTCTCTCTCTCTCTCTCTCTCTCTCTCTCTCTCTCACTTAACCGCTCTATCTCCCACACTCTCTCTTTCTTTTAAATACAAAATTTTTGTGTATTTCTCTATCAACTATACATAAACACTCTTTCTCATATATACATACTCTCTCTTTCTCTCTCTCTCCTGAATCCATTCCTCTCTCTCTCTCTCTCCTCACATATACAAACTCTCTCTCTCTCTCCGCTTCACTTCCTCACAATACAAACTCTCTCTCTCTCTTCACAAACTCTCTCTCTCTCTCCCGAATCAATTCCTCTCTCTCTCTCAAATGAACAAACTCTCCTCTTTTTCCCTGAATCAATTCCTCTTTCCTTTCTCCTCTCTCTCACACTTATACAATTCTCTCTCTCTATCTCTGAATCAAAATTTTTCCTCCTCCTTCTCTCTCTCTCCTCCCCATATACAAAACTCTCTCTCTCTCTCTCTCTCTCTCTCCCGAATCAATTCCTCTCTCTCTCTCCATTCCATATACAAACTCTCTTCTCTCTCTCCCGAATCAATTTCCTCTCTCTCTCTCTCTCTCTTCTCTCTCTCTCTCCACCAAATCGATCAATTACCACCAGCATTTTTGCCTCGTCTGTGAGTCCCCGTTTCGGTGGCCTACCCTCATCGCTGTCTGTCCGTCTGTCTGTCTCCTAGTTTTTTCCCCGTAATCTCTTACCCTCTTCTCTGTCTGTTTCTCTCTGTCTGTCTGTCTGTCTGTTATACGAATTTATATGAACTGCTTATTTACCGAATAATCTCCATCTGCCTGTCTTTATTACATCCTGTTTTTCAAGTTTTTCTACATTACGTTGTCCAATTTTTTTTTCATATTTTGTTTTTTCTTTAATTTAATTTTGCCTCTTGTATTCGTTTTCTCTCTCATATTCTACTGTCTATTATTCCATTGTCTATGACTGTTTAACTTTGTCCCTCCTTAGCATAGTTGCATCGTGTTGATATTTACAATTTATGTTTATCTTGATTTAATTATAGTTTTTTAAAATTAATGCAGCTTATAGATAAGCGTGTGCGTGTGTTTTGTAAGTTAATTTTATTTGATTAATATGTATATACATATATATATATCTATATGTATATATATATATATATATATATATATATGTATATATATATATATATAGGATATATAATATATATATACCTAATATATATATATATATATGTGTGTGTGTGTGTGTGTGTGTGTGCTTGTGTGTGTGTTTGTGTGTGTGTAAGGTATATCCAGACATCGGAAAAACAGACCAACATAAAAAAACTAGAAAGAAAACTTAAAATAAATATTCTCTCTCTCTCTCTCTCTCTCTCTCTCTCCAGATGCAGCCACAAATCCGATAAACCATAAACCAATCGGTCAGTGGCGAACACACAAAATCGTCCCAGTTTCTTTCCCATAATCCTCTCGGATCGTTTAAAGTTGCCACGACAAATCGTACCATTTACACAGACGGTACGTCCAATGAACCTTTTCATGGGATGACTCACAGTACAAGTGTCGAATTCGGGGACCGGGGGTGACCGACGCTTACCCAATAGAGAGAGAGAGAGAGAGAGAGAGAGAGAAGAGACGTTACGGACACACACATATACACACATACACGCACTCAGACAGACCGTGGTTTTAAACACTTGTGATTTACGGTCAGGTTCCCGAGTTATACCGGACACGTCACTATATGCTTGATATGCCTCTGGTGGTAATGTTTGTGCTATAGTTTTTTTTTTTTTTTTTTTTTTCTTTTGAGGAGAGGATAGGCTCTCTCGTCTAGGAAAGGTCACTAAGTTGCCAATTCCGTCGGATTATGGAGTTGAATTTTATACGTATAAATGTATCATACACTCACACACACACACACACACACACATATATATATATATATATATATATAGTATATATATATATATGTGTGTGGTGTGTGTGTGTGTGTGTGTGTGTGTGAGTGTGTGGGTGGGGTGTCTGTATGTGTGTGCGCACATGTGGCTGTGTGTATGTTTGTATGTATACATATACACACAAATATATATATATAATAATATATATATATATTATATATATATATATATATATATATTATTATATACACACGTATATATATATATATATATATATATATATATATATATATATATATATATATATATATATAATGTTCGTGTGTTTATCTTTCAAGTATAGCCTTGAGGATACGACTATGAGTCGCGAAACGTCTGTAAAATAAATGTCCTGGGTACGATGCCTTCCCCTAATGTTCCCCTGATGAGATGTACCTAGAGCTGCAGCTCCATCTTCTAAGGATATATATAAAATATATATATATATATATATATATATATAGATATATATATATATACATATATATATAGATCATATATATATATATAGTATATATATAAATATATATATATATACATATCCTATAATATATATATATATATATATATATATATATATTATATATAATATATATATCAACACTTTTATCTCGAAGGTTTTGAGGAACGCCTTTGAATTTAAATACTATCTTATTTCTTCTAGAGATTCCGTTGTTAATACTAATATCGAAATGCTGGTAATTTGTGTTAAAACATTAACAAACTTAATGGAATTGATCAAACTAGCCAGTTATTATTGATAAATATTCTACAGCTGATTTATATAAATGTAAACATCCCGATTCCACTCCTGAAGATATACCTGCATCCACATTCCATATTTTTCTTCATCTATATCAAAAAGTTTCAGAGATTATTTGAATATTGTTTGTGCCTTCTACGTAAGTTCAGATTTTCCCGTGGCCTTTCTGAGCTGAGCAATCTTTCTTTACTTTTATATTTCAATACATGTTCAGCATAAATCGAATTTAATAAACGCCTGTATTTCCTAAATCTTTATAACTAAAGACAAAGGATGTATATAGCATAAAACAAACATTTCACACCTGTTCGTTTTAAAACACTTGTCCTAAGTTTGAAAACGTTACTCGCACGAGTTAGATGTGTTCCTTACGACTGCAGACTTGATTTAGCTTTTCATATAATTCCTGATTATTTTTCCTATTTTTTGATAATGCGATTAGTAGGAATATCTCTTTGTGTGTCTACACCAAAAATGCAGTGCCTAGAAGCATTATCATAATCTCTAGCGTAAAGCAATAATCTCTATTCACTCTCTATTGCATAGACTTCTAACCTAAATTCTCCCAAGAAATTGACAGTTTGTTGACACGAGCTGGATAACCGTCACATCTAAATTAACGGTCCCTCCTCGATATAGCCAATGAAAATGAGCCACCATAGAACGCTCGTCCCTGATTGGCTATTGCAGCGGAGGGTTGAGGGGTGACGCGATTACGGGACAGCCAATGAATCCGAGCCTTGCCCTCCTTTGGCGTGTGACGTCACAACAATCTTTCATTTGAACAACGAGAGAACAATTCCGAGATGATATAATTTCTGCTCGTGAAATAGCCAGCGTTCGTCTGAAATTCGAGGAACAGATTGAGATTTTTTTTTAATTTATTCTGAAATAACTATAAGGCTTATGTTTACAGTTTAAAGAAGGCTACTTTTAATGATGCAATCTTCTTCTAGAGTTGCTTCCAAAGACTCGAGAACTCTCCTCCCAACTTTTGTTTTTTGTTTTTGTTTCAGCGAATCTCTTGAAACAATCTCGTCTCCTTAAATAGAAGAGATGTTAGGACATATTTTAGTGCTCTGAGGCTCTCTCACATCCACTCTCTCTCTCTCTCTCTCTCTCTCTCTCTGACTCTCATGTCCCCTATGTCAAAAGAGAGAGAGAGGGGTAATGGAGGAGTGGCCTAAATTCAACTCAGTCCTTCTTGTTGACTTGGGCGCAGGTGTTGAACTGGCCGTGGGAAAGAGAGCAGACAGATATATGTCTGTAGTACACGTTATTGCCACCGGTTACACTATTTCATACAATTTACGCTTTATAATAAACACTACATAACAACCAAATTCACATAAACACACACATAACACACACATAGAGACACATACAATACCACACAATATATATATATATTATATTATTAATATATATATATGTATATATATGTAATAAACCAAACACACCATTATATATATTATATATATATATATATATATATATATATATATATATATATATATATATATATAGATATATATATTATAAATATATCCCAACCATCCTACAGAATACTTTGGGAGAAAACTCAGTCATTCCTGTCAAAAGGCTTCCATAATAACTAAGATTTCACATACGTCAACAAACCCCACAGGAAAAGGTTGATATCAGTTACGTGAGTGGAAGTCATATTGTCAAAGATTTAGATATTTCTTGACATAATTCCAAATAATCATGCCGAGAGTTGCAATCACATCAGTAAATAATTATTTTATTTCAAAGATGACATGTCAATCATGGCTGTACATGAATCATTCTTTTGATTAGATGTTGGAAGGTTTATGACGTTCATATATGATACTCTTATTATAACTTTGGATAACAATCATGTTCTTATTAGGGAAAAACTCTCTATCACGAGAGTATATATAATGTTCTAAAGGGTCCACAATAATACAAAGTGTAAAAAGACCGTGTATAATTTTGAAGACTTTACAGAAAGCTTTCGAACCCTTCCCTGGGTTCATCTTTGTTCATTTGGACTGAAGATGAACCCAGGGAAGGGTTCGAAAGCTTTCTGTAAAGTCTTCAAAATTATACATGGACTTTTTACACTTTGTATTATTGTGGACCCTTTAGAACAAAATCATGTTCTTGCTTGAAGCCTAAACTGTCAATCCTTTATGCTAATTACTCAGTAATTTGTTGTTGCTGTTCAGATGTAAAATGCATTAAAAAGTTTTATAATTTCATGAGTAAGTGTATTAATACCCCCCACCAGCTGAGTAACTTTTGAGTCAAGATGTCAGCTGTTAAAAGCTTGAGCAAGTATAGATTTCTACTGCCATGAATAAACTGATGCCGTTGCTGATCAGGCATCCAGTTGGTTTACAGTTGCCTATGTACATATGGTGTTCTTCCAGATCATAAGTAATTAGAAGCTTTGCCAAATTTGAGGTATAAAATATATACCACACATACATATATATAAATATATATACAACCTTTGTTTGACCTTTGTAATTTCAGAAAGATAGTAAAGAAGGAATGAGAAAAGAAAGTGAGTGACAATTTCTGTGTTTGGTTTAATAAAAATGAAAGTAAACAAGAAGAAAGAAAAGAATTTGTGTGAGATTTCCCAAGTCTATTATTTGATAAGTGAGCCAAGGCAGCCTTCGTTTGATCTTTGGAGATACAGAAACAAAGCAACAAAAAGTTAATAGATAAAAGTAATTGCGTGTCATTTTCCTAATCTTTTGTTTGATACCAAACGGAAGCAATTTTCTTTTAATTGTCTCGATAATGAAAAGAAAAGGACAAAGACAAATCAATTGCGGGGCATATTCCAAAATGGTGTTTTGAAAAGAAACTGGAAGCAAATGTCTTTATTTTTTAAAATACAAAACTGAAGACAGGATTAATTACATAAATAAACAAACAAACAAATAAATAAATGTGTTAATTAACAGTTAATCAACAGATAAAATGAATAACTAGCAAAATAGATAAATAAATAAATATATATATAAATAAATAGATTATGGCCTCGTCTGACCAACTGTCCTTCTTAGTAACTCAAGAAGAAGACAAACGGGGTCTCACAGATGAATGGAGCCTGAGGTATACTACTCGTAAACTTGCCCTAAGTCTTTGCTGTTTAAGAATGAATTTGGGAGTTTGGGAACTCCTCCTCCTCCTCCTCCTCCTCCTCCTCCTCCTCCTCCTCCTCCTCCTCCTCTTCTTCTTCTTCTTCTTCTTCTTCTTCTTCTTCTTCTTCTTCTTCTTCTTCTTTTAAGGTCACCAACTACGTAAGATTACGACGACGTAAGCAAGGAGAAGGAAGAAATATTCTTTCCACTTGGAATGCCACAGAAAGTTTACACTGTAAGGAGAAGACGAAATAACAAAGTTTTTTGGGGAATTTGGTGGCTCTCAGATTCCATACATCTCCTCCCCCCCAACACCACAAAGCCCTCTTACACTCCCATCACCCCATCTCGCAAAGTAACACAACCTTCTATTCTTATGGGTAATCCATATCACCTGAAACTAGCTTTTAAACACAGCAAATACTAGACAAAGGACTTCAGACATATTGTTAGTATACTGGAAACGTAAAGCGAATTAACATATGATGTTGATTTTTAAAAAAATAGAAAGACACCAACAAGAATAAATTATATTTTTGAATGATGAACAATAGTGTCATCAATAATGATTCCTCTCATCATTTATACTTCATCTTGATCTCTATCTTTTATTTTATTGTTTTTTGTGTGTTTCTAAGATCAAATTCTATATCTTGTGTCCTCTTACCAAAATGAAGTCTGAAATATGGTGTTTTTGATCAAATGTTTTCTTCAATTTTCCAATATCTCACATTCTAGATATTTGAACTTTCATCTCTCTCTCTCTCTCTCTCTCTCTCTCTCTCTCTCTCTCTCTCTCCAAAACCACTTTTTTATTTTGGATTTACAATAAATTTTTTCTCTTAATGTTTCCCCCTGCCGTCTCATATGCATTCTAGAGCGTTGGACTTCCATCTCTCTCTCTCTCTCTCTCTCTCTCTCTCTCTCTCTCTCTCTCACCTCGTTCGTGCTCCGGTTGAAGGTCGTTTCCATTGAGCTTGTTGTGTCGATCAAGAGCGATTTGTGTTGGCCCTGCCGGTGACTCTCTCTCTCTCTCTCTCTCTCTCTCTCTCTCTCTCTCTCTCTCATCTTTCTCTCTTCCTTTCTGCTTGTGTGTATACGTGAAAATAACGATGTTCTTAAAACAAAGCAAATCTAACTGACAGTACACAGAGCCAGGACCTAACATTATAAGCATCAGCTATATGGTAGTTGATTCTTTGTAATATGTATGTATGTATGTATGTATGTATGTATGTATGTATGTATATGTATGTATGTATGTATGTATGTATATAAGGAGATACTTCCTATATCAAATATTGTTAATATTGAAACATAACACACATTACCCCGTCTGATTTTAAGCTCCGTAGGAAATTATGAAGAATGATATCTTAAATATCTTAAATACTTTGGAAATCAGTGGCCCAAACTATGAATAATGCTCCAACGTCTAAATAAAATATTAATCTTGTCATGTTGTAGATCTCTGTTGGTTACTATGTACAGTAGATATATATATATATATATATATATATATATATATATCTATATATCTATATATATCTATATATGTGGGTGTGTGTGTGTGCGTGTGTGTGCGTGTGTATGTGTTTGTACGTGTGTATATATACTTATATATATTATATGTATATGTATATATATCTATATATATATAATTCATACATAATGCCATATATTTTACGATCTCTCAGTCAGTTGATTCACTGTCCATTTCATGTGAATAAAACAGTGATTATTCCCTAATTCAACCATAAACTGACTCAGTATTGCGTGAATTACACCATTAATGGTTCCTGTCCAGCTTTGCCATTAGGCATCCAATAATGCAATCTGGTTAGTGGATATCCTGTAGTTATTTTTGTAGTTATCACTGTAGTATCACTATTGTATGTACTTCAACAGTAGCCTTTAATAATAAATAAGAATAATAAATAATAATAATAAAATAATAATAATTAATAATCAATAATAATAATAATAATAATTAGAATAATTAATAAAAATAATAATAATAACAAAATTAATATTATTATTACAGAAAAATTAGAGAAATTTATTCTGTCCTTAATTTTGTACATTACTGTCTTATCATTTATTTTCTAAGGTAAATATGTCAATTAGAAGTTGATAAATCGTAGAGTATCTCCCCCCACCCGTCTCTCTCTCTCTCTCTCTCTCTCTCTCTCTCTCTCTCTCTCTCTCTTTATATATATATATGTGTGTGTGTGTGTGGGGGGGGGGGGGGGAGGGGGGGGGTGATCAATTCACAATCAAGTAAAATCCTTCAGTAGTTTAAAATATATATTTCTTGTACAGGAGCTTATAGCTTTCGACCATCAGCTGATGGTCGAAAGTTCTAAGCTCCTGTACAAGAAATATATATTTTCAACTACAGAAGGATTTTACATAATTGTGAATTGTATCCACATTTACTTAGAGGTACGACACAGTACCTAGCTTCTGCATATATATATGCATATATATATATATATATATAATATATATATATATATATATATATATATATGCATATATATACTTATTTACATATATATGAGTGCGTGCACGTGTGTACCTAGAGAATAATGAAAACACAGTACATAAAAAACAAACAAGAAGCACCGATGCATCCTCTGCAGCCAAAAATGACGTAACTCCCTAAAAAAAAAACGCACACACACAAAATAGAAAAAAAAAAGGCTCTATCGTCCATGACTTATACGTCTAGGCCGCTGCTGTAATTCCTTCCTCGTCGAGAAGAAGAAGAAGAAGAATAAGAAGAAAACGCCTCTTTTGCGCTTTCAATGAGAGACCAACTGGTCGGTAAATTCGACCATTCTCTGACTAGATTACTCGTGAATGGGGAGCAGAGTTCCCTCAGTCTGCCCTCTGAATGGACGCTTTTGAGTTTCTACACTTCCTCTCCCCACCCACCACTCTCTCTCTCTCTCTCTCTTTCTAGTACTCTTATCTAACTCTCTTTCACTCTTTAAATCCCCCCCGCCACTCATCTCCACCCACCCCTCTCTCTCTCTCTCTTTCTGTCTGTCTCTCCCAGTCTCTTCTTAATTGACGCTCAGATTGATAAAGTAGATTTTAATGTCCTCACATGCCTGTTCATGTGTGACTACTTATATCTTATCTATACACAAGTTCATAAATCTTATATATATATATATATATATATATATATATATATATATATATATATATATATATATATATATATATATATATTATATATATATATATTACATATGATACACACACATATATATGCATATATATATATTGCATATATATATACATATATATATACATATAAATATATATATATATATATATATATATATATATATTATATATATATAGATATATATGCATATATATATTATATATATATAGATTTATGAAACGTGTATAGATATAGATATAAGTAGTACAACATGAACCATGTGAGGACATTAAAATCTACTTTACAATAGCGTCAATTAAGAGATGGGAGAGACGACTAATATATATATGGGAATAATTATCACCATCACATGATATAAATTCATACGAACTATTTATGAACACCGGTGAGTGATAATTATTCAATATGGCTACGTGCGTCAAACGTTCGAATTGGCTAATTAGAATTTCATATCGATTCTAATGGCGAAAAAACCGAAGTTCGACGGTGATTTGTAAGGTCAGAATCGATATAAACTTATAGCCTCACTGTTAGCCGAAACGGTAACGTCAATGTCGGTCCTGATTTTGTGCCTGTCCGTTGGACGGTGGTTCGATCCCATGAAGGGACGAAAATTATTATCAACTAAAAATTCCCTTCGGTACATATATGAAAATATATCAATTCCAAGGTAAAGCGAATTAGATATTAAAGGACTTTGTAGCTCGAATTTATATATTATATATATAGATTATATATATAATATATATATATATATATATATATATATATATTATATAGCTGAAGCCACCGGGAAAATCTAAAAAAGAAAAGATAGAGTGCGTAGTACTTTCGTGTATTTAACACATCTTCGGGGCACAAAGTAATACAGAACTTAAAAACTAGTGAGCAAGAAAGCTCTCACAAAAGCAGTGAAGAAAATAAACATGAAAAATAGGTATAAAAGGTCATTATAAATAGAAACAATATTCGTCTAGATCACCCAACCACTCAACACCCCAACAAGTCAAAAGAAAGAGAGCAATTGCCCAATGACCCCATTACTTACAGAAAAGAAAAACAATGACTACTTGTCAACCAGTTTATAAAACAACTGAATTCACAATTATGAATAGTAACAATAATAACGTTACTAACAACATACCTACTAAAAAGACATCACCAATAAGTCAAAATTGACAAAGAATATTAAAATAACATGAATGAACAGTAATAGAAACTTAAATAAAGGATAATGTTAAACTCTTATGAAATGACATAAAAAAGGAATTTGACTAGTACACCAAATTAAAGGGTAATGTTAATACTCTTCACTATTTTATCTATGATAAGATTATCTAATTTGTACATACCAGGGCTCAAATTTAAAAGTTTTCCGGAATACATCTTTATAAAGGCAGATTCAATTATATTCCTGGTAATATAATCGTTACAAAATAAAATTTCTTTTGCTTCTTTCCAATCAATCATGTGATGAAGATTACTAAGATGAATAAAAATTGCACTAGAAGTCTGTCCTGTTCTAACCGAATATTTATGCTGGTTTAATCTAGTTGACAAATTTTTCCCAGTTTGGCCAATATGAATATATATATTATATATATATATATATATATATCCATATATATAACATATATATATATATATAAATATATACATATATATATAATTATATATATATATATATATATATATATATATATATATATGAAACAAATCTTGGTTCTACTGTCCCCATTCATTAAAATAATAAAATAATAAAATAATAATAATAATAATAATAATAATAATAATAATAATAATAATAATTAAATAATTAGCAGAAGTAGCATAAAGCAGGAGTTATGAAGACCTACCCCATACTTGGAACGACACACAGGGACCCTCGGATGGTAGACAAAGGTGCTACCCGCTGAACCACAGATATCACCCAGGAATTTCAACGCTTGTACTTGCAGGACCTGAGGATTCCAATTGCCCATTCTGAGTAGTGTGTGTTCGAACCCCACCTGTGGAAACAAGAACATTCTTCATTCACCTCCTTCCAGTTTTCTAGGATTCCAGCAAAAATTTCCAGAATTCTGACAAGAGAGAAAGTTGAGATGGTAGTGAGGTTATGACAATACAAGGCAAGTAATGCATTCAGTATCCGTACTGAAATTGAAATAAATATTCACGTGCTAAAACTATTATTAAACTGGCCTCCATCCTCAAACTCCCTTTGGCAGGAGAGAGCTGTTTATTAATTATGAATTTCCAATCACAAATCCTTCACATAGATAGCTCGGAATTAACTTATATGCAAATGCGGGGTCATTTTTGTGTGTAAAGAACTAGGAACATGTAAGCTATGCATACCTCAAAGTTAAGAGGATTACAGAGCGTCTGATTTTTTGTGTGTTTAATGTTTCATTATAATCTAATGAATGAATCAATTACGAATCTGACTGAGTTTGAACGATGATAATGACTTGTAGTTAATGTTTGTTAAAGGTATAATATTACTTATTTTCACTGACATTCGTTTGTGTCATAAAATATTGTTCCCAATGGTATTGTAATTTTTAGTAGGGTCTCAAGGAGTGTTATTGATTGATTTTGAATTGTTATTATTATTATTATTATTATTATTATTATTATTATTATTGCGGTATATGTAGTATGAGTATCTATATACACACACACATACGTATATAATATATATATATGTATATATAAATAGTCATATAATAAACACACACACACACACACACACACACACACACACACAATTAATATATATATATATATATTATATATATATATATATATATATAATATATATATATATATATATATATAGATATATGAATGTGTGTGATGTCAAGCATAGAAAATAACTTACACAAATAGATTCACAGCGAAGAACAACACATTTTTAAGAATTATTTCATTTCCTTGCATTTTTGCGAAACCGTTCTTTAGTAATTTCTGTTTATTACTTAATGATGTTTATTACTTGATGACCAGGGGTAACTTGGACATTCTGACCCTTGTCTCACGAAGGGAGAGCAGATTGTAATATTGCTTGTAATGTCTTTTGGGAACTTCGGTGTTGGATCGTCTATAATTAGGACAGATGGAAGCAGTTTTTTTATTTTCAAGTATTCATGGGATTAGGGTCTGAATTTAGTCCCTTATGGCTGGTAATTATTTGATGTACAAGTGAACTAAGCTGGCCTAACTGGTGTTAACATAAACAACTTTTCAAATACTTTTTTCTACGTAAAAGCAACATTAACATCAGTCTAGGATTTTCCAAATAATTTTCACTTTATACAAAAGCAGACTTTAACATCAGTCTATCCACAAATATGTTCAAATTTATGACTGTTTATTGTGTATTTTCTGAACTTTCTCTTAATACAAAAAAAAAAAAAAAAAAAAAAAAAAAAACAGACACACACACTTTGATATTAGTCTATAATTTTCTAAATAATCTCTTAAAATAAGAGCAACATTGACATCTGTCTATCCAATGTCCAAATTTAAGATTGTTTATTGGCTGTTTCCTGAATTTTCTCTTGATGCAAAAACAACATTAACATCAGTCAATAATTTTCTCTTAGTGTAAGGGTACCATTAACATCAGTTTATACTCAGATGTAAGGCTGTTAACTGACCATTTCCTGAATTATAAGGTATTTATTCACACATACCATTTACATATCAAAGGAATGAGACGATATCATCTAGATCATACTCACTTATGTCATCAGGATTAACCCCTACAAATGAAGCCTGTTGATGCACAAGAAATATCACACCAGGAGAGACCAAAAGAGGTGTCATGGCTGAGCTGACAAAGCCGTGACAAGAGTGACGTAAGTCTCTTATTTATGAGCAAATCCATAGGTGGATTTACTGGGTAAAACGAGGGGGAATTTATGCTTGATATAAGATGGTTATTGGGGTAGAGATGGACATGTTTACGTATGTAGGTATTTATGTTTTCTATGTATTTATATTTTGACGGTATGTTTATTCTCTATGTATTTTTTGTGTGGAGTAAAGTAAGCTTTTATTTTATTATAGGAGGTTTTCTTCAATGAATTTAGTATTTTGTGTATGTATATGGGTCTCATCTGAAGCGAGGTCTATAATAATAATAATAATAATAATAATAATAATAATAATAATAATAATAATAATAATAATAATAACTAATAATAATAATAATAATAATAATAAGCATGGCAATGGATAGGACTATAAGAAAGCCTTCGACATGATACCACACATGGCTAATAGAATGCCTGATAATAAATGCCAGAGGAAAACACCACCAGCTTCCTCAAAAATACCAAATTGCGCAACCCTGGAATACCAATACTTACAAGCTCTGGAATAAGACTAGCAGAGGTTAATATCAGGAGAGGGATCTTCCAGGGAAACTCACTGTCCCCACTACTCTTCGTAGTAGCCATGATTCCCATGACAAAAGTACTACAGAAGATAGATGCCGGGTACCAACTCAGGAAAAGAGGCAACAGAATCAACCATCTGATGTTCATGGACGACATCAAGCTGTCTGGTAAGAGCATCAAGGAAATAGATACCCTAATCCAGACTGTAAGGATTGTATCTGGGGACATCAGGATGGAGTTTTTGGAATAGAAAAATGCGCCTTAGTCAACATACAAAAAGGCAAAGTAACGAGAACTGAAGGGATAAAGCTACCAGATGGGAGCAACATCAAACACATAGATGAGACAGAATACAAATACCTGGGAATAATGGAAGGAGGGGATATATAACACCAAGAGATGAAGGACACGATCAGGAAAGAATATATGCAGAGACTCAAGGCGATACTCAAGTCAAAACTCAATGCCGGAAATATAAGCGCCATAAACACATGGGCAGTGCCAGTAATCAGATACAGCGCAGGAATAGTGGAATGGACGAAGGCAGAACTCCGCAGCATAGATCAGAAAACCAGGAAACATATGACAATACACAAAGCACTACACCCAAGAGCAAATACGGACAGACTATACATAACACGAAAGGAGGAGGGAGAGGACTACTAAGTATAGAGGACTGCGTCAACACGAAAACAGAGCACTGGGGCATCTGAAAACCAGTGAAGACGAGTGGCTAAAGGAGTGCAGTGGGAAGAAGGACTAATAAAAGTAGACGAAGACCCACAAATATACAGAGACAGGAGAATGACAAACAGAACAGAGGACTGGCACAACAAACCAATGCACGGAAAATACATGAGACAGACTAAAGAACTAGCCAGCGATGACACATGGCAATGGCTACAGAGGGGAGAGCTAAAGAAGGAAACTGAAGGAATGATAACAGCGGCACAAGATCAGGCCCTAAGAACCAGATATGTTCAAAGAACGATAGACGGAAATAACATCTCTCCCATATGTAGGAAGTGCAATACGAAAAAATGAAACCATAAACCACATAGCAAGCGAATGCCCGGCACTTGCACAGAACCAGTACAAAAAGAGGCATGATTCAATGGCAAAAGCCCTCCACTGGAGCCTGTGCAAGAAACATCAGCTACATTGCAGTAATAAGTGGTACGAGCACCAACCAGAGGGAGTGATAGAAAACGATCAGGCAAAGATCCTCTGGGACTATGGTATCGGAACGGATAGGGTGATACGTGCAAATAGATCAGACGTGACGTTGATTGACAAAGTCAAGAAGAAAGTATCACTCATTGATGTCGCAATACAATGGGACACCAGAGTTGAAGAGAAAGAAAGGGAAAAAATGGATAAGTATCAAGATCTGAAAATAGAAATAAGAAGAATATGGGATATGCCAGTGGAAATCGTATCCATAATCATAGGAGCACTAGGCACGATCCCAAGATCCCTGAAAAGGAATCTAGAAAAACTAGAGGCTGAAGTAGCTCCAGGACTCATGCAGAAGAGTGTGATCCTAGAAACGGCGCACATAGTAAGAAGAGTGATGGACTCCTAAGGAGGCAGGATGCGGAAACCCCACACTATAAATACCACCCAGTCGAATTGGTGGACTGTGATAGAGCAAAAAAAAAAAAAAAAAAAAAAAAAAAAAAAAAAAAAAAAAAAAAAAAAAATAATAATAATAATAATATGAATGATCATTACCATTATTATTATAAAATTAAAAATTATATTGCAAAATGGTTACAGACCTAATGCATTGCACTTCAAGGCAAACAAAAGACGTACGCCTATACACAGACAAGCACATACACGCGCGCTCGCACAAATACAAAAGCACATAAATGAATTGATAAAAAAAGACCGCGCTCGAAATGAAGCTAATTTAAAAGCTAAAAAAAAAAAAGATAAAAAGATCGATAAAAATAGGGTAAGCGGTCATCTGCCTTTTGTCTGGGCTCTGACCGCGGGCCTATACAGCTGAGAGAGAGAGAGAGAGAGAGAAGAGAGAGAGAGAGAGAGAGAGAGAGAGCACTTACGGTTTAACGGCCAGTTATTTTTTCCCTCTCGAAAAAAATAATTATATTTGGTTAATAGAAAGATAAGATAATAAATGCCATTGAAAAAGTTGAGGGCAAGTTAAATTGTAGGATTATTATTATTATTATTATTATTATTATTATTATTATTATTATTATTATTATTATTATTAAGTAAATTCCAAAAGGAGTAAAAAACTGACGTGGAAAATACGATTAAAATAAAAACATTACTGGTGCTATCACGTTCGTCATATCATCGTCCTGAAATGGGTAAGGTTAACTAACGTTGGCTCTGGTTAGTATTCAGACGGGTGACCGAGGATGAACTTAAACGTCATGAATAACACTTAGTAAAGCATAGGCCTTGCAACCCCAGCCCAAAACACTTGCTCAAACTTAGAAGATTGCTTCTTCTGGGGTGAAATCCAAATAAAAAAAAAACACACACAAAGGCTTAGAGAGAGAGAGAGAGAGAGAGAGAGAGAGAGAGAGAGAGAGAGAGAGAGAGAGATGTAATGAAGTAGAGATAGAGAGGTAGAGAAATCGAGAGAGAGAGAGAGAGAGAGAGAGAGAGAGAGAGAGAGCAACAATTAGCTTTCGCGTAAGAGGGTTTTAGACCCTAATGGAGATAAGGAGTTTTATGATCAAGAATAAAAAAAATCATTTGAGATTTCAATTTATCTTCTGCCAAAATCAAACTCGGGAAACGGTTGTTTAAATATTAGTGAGCAAGATTATTTCTATTAATTTTTTTTCAGGTTTTATTTGATTTTTTATTTCAGCATATTACAATAAAAATATTTATTATATATTTTAAGGTAGTTTTTTTCTGTATTTACGCAAATTACAGAATGCAATATTCATTATATACTTTATATCTGAAACTATTAAATACAATACAATTAAATTTTTTTAAATTTTTTTTTATTTTTGTTTGTATGAAATAAGAATGCCATATATCTCTCTCTCTCTCTCTCTCTCTCTCTCTCTCTCTCTCTCTCTCTCTCTGCTCGCAACTGAGGACAATTGCTTTGTGTGTATCA
>NC_061098.1:26609376-26611876 GCF_015104395.2 Macrobrachium nipponense | reverse complement strand
AGAGAGAGAGAGAGATTACAAGCCAAATAATATTATACCATCCTGCAACCTTGCATGTCAAAAAGACAAGACCAGGAGGGCGACCAGCGCCCCCTAATGGCTAAGAGAACGTCATTGGCTAATGGCGACGGAAGTAACAATTAACTTTTGATCCGTAACTATTAATCCTGGCACGTCCTCTTTCCTCCTTGACGGCGGCTCCGCATTCCTCCAGCCTCAGGAACGTCTTCATATAATATGGTCTTATTATCATTAATATCATTAGTGAAGATTATGACGATAAGGATACCGTTAGAGTCTTTTCTTGGGTGCTAAATCTAGTTTCGATTCCTCCGAATTTGAGGATAGCAGTCCTCGAGGATTTTAATGGATTTCTTAATCTATACCACAATTTAATACTCAAAAAAGAATCCTATATCTTTATTGTTATTACTTTTGTGAAGAAGAAGCTTTTGGAGACTACTGAATCCCATTCTAAATGAAGCAACGAGATAAAAGTTAAAAAAATTGAACAGAGAACGTGCTAAAAGGCATAGACCAATGCAACAGCTGGACCCCAAAGAATCTCTCTAAAGACCCTTTCATTTTAGTGCCCACAGTGTACCGTGCGAGGGTATTACCCTGCAATGAGTCCGAGGAGCCGAAAAAGGCCCCACTACTAATGTGTCTGTCTTCCTTAACCGAGCGTGAGATCGAAGTTTTCCATAACAATCTGTCCCTTGGCTCCGAGGACCCGCATGAGGGTCCACTCGATTTGGGCTTTCCAGCGATGAGGGCAAGATAACTAACAATCTGTTAATAATGGGGAGGAAATGAGGGGAGAATGGGTGTGTACGTGTGTGTGTGTGTGTATGTGTGTGTGTAAAAGAGGGGTTAAATGGAGAGAGAGAGAGAGAGAGAGGGAGAAAGAGAGAGAGGGCGTGAATGATGGGAGGGGAAACATGGCAGGCGAGGAGTGGCAGAGTCCCTCAAGGATCTACGTAGACGAAGCCCCGCCCATTTCGGTGGCTATGCCCGCCTCGAGGATCGAGTTTCAGAACCTTTCGCTCGATTCGTTTTTGACCCGGATTCCCTCCAGCTGCTACATCGTTCTTCCTTTTCCATAATAGATAACATATCCGGAAAACTACTGATTTCGCAAGGCCAGACAGTGCAGTAATAGCTAAATTAACACCAGGGTAATCCGGCGAAGCCTTCTTATGAATCGCCAGAGTGCCCTAGCGAACGCTACCCAAAGGCGAGCAAGCGACGCGAAACGGACAATGAGAGCATGATTATCCCATTAAGAGTTTGACTGTGGGCATCCGATCCCTCGAGTTGGAGGGAGCGGGCGAATGTCTGCCAGTCTGTAATACCCGTCGTGGGCATTGGGTCGCTGAGAGAGACCCGCCGTGCCCTGTGCCACAAGGGGGGAACGCGCTCGACCAATCAAACGAGATTTTTTTTTATCGAAGCATCCGGGAATAAATTCTTCCTCGAGATGGACCTTGGCTAAGAAAACTTGAGGGAAAGGTAACACTGGAAATAGAAAGTTGAAAGGAAATATTTGTACTTTCTCTGATCTGTGCGCGACTCGGATGCCGGTGACCTTTGACCCGGCCTCCATATCCCTAACCGACAAGAAAAGGGGCGTTGGAACTAATCTCTCTTTTTCTAGAAAAGGAAAATATGATGTGAGGTCATCCACGGGACCCGATGACTTGGAAGGAGAGGTGACCCCAGAATTCCTTCAGTCGGTGGTGGACTGACTCCTTGGTATCTGAGGACTTGATAATACTAACTACTGAAGATCCTTTCCATTCCTGGACTCAAAATCCAAGAAGAACATCAAGAGGGACCACAAGCCGAAAGTAAACATATTAATATTCCCACGAGCAAAATCAGGTAAGTAGAATTCTATTTCATCTTGCTGACTTACTTTAAGCCTAAGGAATATATATATATATATATATATATATTACGAAGTTCTGTAGGGGCCTTCTCGTAAGTGACGTAATCGCGGAGAATGTTTTCAAGAGCGAAACTGAAAAGAATTGAGAAGAAAGGATAAATTTGAGTTTTTATTTCTTTAGAATTCGCAAGCTGAAAAAAATGACTCAATACGGTGTACCCCCGTAAAAAAATTCATTCAATGGTTACTGAGTTCTTAAAATTATTTGAAAAGTAAGTTTATTGTCTGTAAGAAAATAGAATTATTTATTAGATTGAAAATAAGAAGAGCCACTAGTATATGCAATGTTCCTTTATCAATCAGATTAAAAAAAATGGGTATAAACTCGTTACTAAAGCCACATTCTACATTTTTCTTTTGACCTTCCCAGCATTTCCGTAAGCTATAAGACCTTGGAAAATTGTACTTGAGAGATTTGCACTAATGCCGGTTTTTTCTTCTATTGAGGAATATAGGAAATATGGGAATATAATGGATATCAACCTTCCTCACTGGTTTGTCTGGACGAAAGACTGATGGATCAGAGGATTCTTATCAAAGATAATCTTC
>NC_061098.1:26601876-26604376 GCF_015104395.2 Macrobrachium nipponense | reverse complement strand
ATCCCACAATAAACTGTAGGTCCCGTTGCTAGGTGACGAATTGGTTCCTAGCCAGGTAAAAATATCTAATCCTTCGGGCCAGCCTTAGGAGTGCTGTTAATCAGCTCAGTGGTCTGGTTAAACTAAGATATATTTAATTTTAATAAGTGGGATCTCTCCTCTCTGCATTTCCCTTTAGCTCCTCTTACTTCATCCTAATGATACCATATTCTTTGGGAGCTTGATCGGCGTCAGTGACCCTGGTAGTTGTGACGCCAGATAATTGACAATCAACCAATCAATTCTTTGGGAGCTTGAAATTCAAGTCAGTGGTCCCTCTGGTGGGCTTGTTCCATATGAATAGGTTTCATCCTCTGAATAATAGTAATAATATCGTGTTTACAATAGTTTCTAGGTTCCATAACTAATGGAAAAACCATCAATCGTTTAATATTCGTTGAGCGTCATTGGGAATATCGAAAACTTTTCATTAAAGTCTTGAATTATCCCTTTGTGATTTGCTATTACGATAGAAATTGCATTTCGTTACTGATATCAGTAACCCAAACAGACAATTGCTCATCTGGAATATCCTGACGTTTTGCAGCCTGAATAAATACAAAATTCATTCATCACAAGAAAAAAAAAACATACCAAATTGCAGCCATCTAGCCACAGTAGTTTTTATTTAATCTAAGGTTAAAGTAGCTATGGTCGAGTGTCTGGCACCGCTATAGGTGCCAACCACACAGGCCACATCAGGCCGTGGCTGAAAGTTTCATGGGCCGAGGTTGATGAAACTTTCAGCCACGGCCCGATGGTGGCCTGTGTGGATGGCACCTATAGCGGTGCCAGACACACGATCATGGCTACTTTAACCTTAGATTATATAAAAACTACTGAGGCTAGATGGCTGCAATTTGGTATGTTTGATGATTGGAGGGTGGATGATCAACATACCAATTTGCAGCTCTCTGCCTCAGTAGTTTTTAAGATCTGAGGGCGGAAAGAAAAAGTGCGGACGGACAGACAAATAGCATCTCAATCGTTTTCTTTTACAGAAAACTAAAACGTAATGACATTCAGATCCGAGAAATTCAGGACCTTGTCTAGAAAGATAGATACTTCAATTTGTATCACAATGCTCACAATCGTACTTAAAAAGGAGAAAGGCCGAGGAACTGACAGTAAACTAATGCATAATTTATCTCCCAATGTCGGAACGAAATGCTTAAGAAGAACTGACTGAAACTGTCATTTTGAAATGATTAATGTACCGGGAAAGAGACCTTACGGAATACAAAGTATATATATAAAAATAGCTTTACAAATGGTTACTTAACAAATAAGTTAGTTGAAAAAGAAAGCCATAAAAGTACTGTGTATCACGTGTTTACCTATAAGTATTTACATTTTATTTTACTCAACACTCGAGTACTTTCAGGCCCTATCTGTGGCCCTTTTAAAACAAGAGATGTGTAGGTTGTCAGACTGGGTCAAGGCCCAGCCTACACATCTCTTGAAAAAGGGCCACAGATAGGGCCTGAAAGTACTCGAGTGTTGTGTAAAATGAAATGTAAATAGTTATAAGTAAACGCGTTATGCACAGTAATTTTGCGGGTTTCTTTCTCAATCTTCAGAAGAAACTGAAAGAAGATTTGTTTGGTTCAAATAAGTTAGTGTCAATAATTGAGTTAGAGCATTTATAGAGTATAATTAACTGAATAAATAAACAGGTAACCAGTGGACCAAGAGTTTTCCAATAATGATAAATATTCAATATAATTTGAAGCGAAAGGAGACACTAGTTCTTGGTAATATGCATCACAGAAACATGAAGTTATTAATTGGATATTTGGCCATTACATGACATTAAGGGATTGTCTTAAGAAGGGTGAATTTTTCAGTGCAGTTGACCCTAAATAAACTGTTGCCCGTTTTCTCTTTGACCTTATGAAAGGTTCAACCAGAATTAGGTCTATATATGTTTTACAAATTATCAGTCATCTGTAGTTATGCAGATTACTTATATATTTTTTTTTATTGCGTTATGATTTCTGTTAGTCGAAATTTATACTACATTCTCTTATTCCGTCTTTTTATTGTTCTTTTCTTTCATATTGCTGGTATTCTGTTTTTTAGAAGTTTATATTTATCGTATTAATCGATACTTGGCTAATTCTGAAGTAAGCATCAGAAGACCCGTGAATGACCCCACTCAGTACTTGTTATCTCCTTTCGAGGGAAGTCGTAACAATGTATCTAACTTCTTTAAGATATTTTGACATTTTAGGAACTTTTATTATTAAGTAGCTTTACCATAATAAAGTGACTGTACAGAAAACAAAACCCCAGTCACTGTCTCACTCATATATATAGATTCATCGTTGACTTAAGAACTGGAGTTATTTCTAATTAGGAGACGAACAGCTTTTTTTTTTCGAGATATTCGATCATGATATTGTTTGCAAAAGAAGATGTTTATTTTACTCTTCACTGGAGTTTGTTTTCTTTAAACAAC